>NC_089506.1:11137265-11449140 GCF_036850995.1 Saccopteryx leptura
AGATAGGGACCAAACTGTAAAATGATATGACAAATAGCTTTCTACATGGGCGCATGGCCCGGCCCTGGGCCCCGGGTCCCCAAAACAGCCAGCTTTGCACAGATGGGAAGCAGCGTTCTTGCAGAACCCCTACAGAAGGGCATGCCTGTGCCGGGATACATCCTGTGTCCCCAGAGGCTGATTCTTGTCCCAGTGTGCTCTGCCACCGAAGTTCGAGCCCTGGGGGATGGTGAGTGTCCTCTGTTCTGTTAAAGGGCCAAGGCTGGGAACATACATAGAATAAAGGGCTGTCCTTCTAAAACTTCCCACTGGCCTCCGTGGGAGACCAGAACACTCACTTCACAGCATGTGGCCCAACTCACTGGTAACCATGAAGGAAACATCCTTTAAAACGCCATCCACAGAGAACAATTAGAAGACAGGCAATGCAAGGTGGCGACAGGAAGAAGAACAAGTCTTCAGGGTGTTGACTCAGGAACCGGAAGAAAGTATTTCCTCACAGTTCAAATGGACAGACTTTTCTTTCTGGTAGGTGATGCCTCTTTGCCTTCAGCTTTCCAAACGGTACAAAAAGGATAAATCAATAAGCCCAGACGGTGTTGGATGCTTGCAGTGTGATGCCGTGGAGAATGCATGGGCCTCGGTTCTGAACGACATGCTTTATTCCGTCACATCCTTCACTTGGAGACCTTGGCCATTTCTGCGCTTCCTCGGTTTCTTAATCTGTAAAACAGGAATAATAATCCACCTCTACTATCGTTTTATGAACACAAATTTGATTACTATACTAAGGTCCCTGTATACCATATATGGATACTCAATAAATTGTGCCTATTATTGTTATTGGGGTAATTGTGTCACGACAGCTCCATGTTCTTTACCAGTTTCTATTTTGAACTTCCTTTCCCAAGATCCATGGGTTCAGGAATGGGGTAGAGATATTTCCAGCATTCTCAGATTTCATTATATTTTATTGACAGAGAAGGGATGGAATCCTAAACTTGAGACTTAGGAGAAAGAATGGGGACAAGCAGTGCCAAGAATTTCTTTTTTTTTTTTTCAGTAGGGCAGCCGCAATTCAAGCGAGCCCCCCTTCCCCTGGCGGACCGCCCTACAGGGAGAAGATTTAGGGAGGCGCAATGAATGTTGGAAGTTTTACCTGCAGAAAATATTAGGCAGGTGCCAGCGTTCTTTCAAAGCCATGGTGGCTGTCAGGTGCTGCAAAGGAAGCTCTGCTTTGCGGCCGAGGGCGGGAAGTAAATAAGCCCGATGAAGGGGAGGGTTAGACAGACAGGAGAGCAGAGAAGCTTGGCTTCTAGGATGGGCGTCAGAGGACTCCCGCCCTAACACGGCAGCGATGTTCGTTCGGGGTGCTGCTCTGTCCCCCGCCCTGGCCCGGGACAGAGCGTGAGTCCCACAACCATGCGGGAATGGATGGATCAATGAACCGTTTTCCTGGGAAAGTAACATACGAGGCGGCGTCCGTTCTAAGTGATCAGAGACAGATGCTAATCACCGAGACTGCTGTTCTCCACCTGGTGCGGAGGCGGCCACACATGTCTCCCTGAGCTTGACTGCCTTGGAGGTCAACACTGCCCTCTGCCCTCCCTCCCCCGCTCTCCTGCTGTGTGTGTGTCCCCAGACTGAGCCCGGTTAGAAGGGATGTGCTTGCAGACCGGTTCATGGGCATCCTTTCCCATTACAAAGTTATGTATAGGGTATAGTTTTCCATAGCTAGTTTAGTTCTTGCTTTCTGAGTCTCACCACATACGGAACGTCAGACCGAGTAAGCCCGGTGATCAGTGCAGCCGGCACCAGCACCGGCACCGGCACCGGCCCCGCCCACGGAACCATCTGTATAAGATAGTGACTGCCCTCCGGATCTTAACTGAACCGACTTCTCTGTCATCCTCTGATAATCCACCGACGGCTGCTCATACAAGAATTAATTTCCTCAGCTTGAATGGTATAAGCCAGGGGTCCCCAAACTACGGCCCGCGGGCCACATGCGGCCCCCTGAGGCCATTTATCAGCCCCCGCCACACTTCCGGAAAGGGCACCTCTTTCATTGGTGGTCAGTGAGAGGAGCATAGTTCCCATTGAAATACTGGTCAGTTTGTTGATTTAAATTTACTTGTTCTTTATTTTAAATATTGTATTCGTTCCCATTTTGTTTTTTTACTTTAAAATAAGATATGTGCAGTGTGCATGGTGATTTGTTCATAGTGGTTTTTTTTTTTAGTCCGGCCCTCCAATGGTCTGAGGGACAGTGAACTGGTCCCCTGTGTAAAAAGTTTGGGGACCCCTGGTATAAGCTAAGAGTGACAATTCATAGATCCCCTGCCTCTGTTTTAGAAAAATTCCTTATTGTACCAATTTAAATACTCCAGAGTTGAAATGAGAATGGATGCTAAACTCTGACAAAATTGATTTCCAAAAAGTGATTCTTACCTAGTAAAAACATATTTTTAATTAGTATTGCAAGAATAGGTGCATATCTAGGTAAAATATTGAGTTCATAGATTTCTACCTACTTCTGTTTCTTTTTTTCTCTTTGCTCATTTCTCTGAGAATGATTATTTCCTTCGTTCATAGATTTCATGGTGTTTGCTTTATTCAAATATATAGATGTCACCAGATAATCAACCTCCTTGTTGACTTGTAACGTTTTGATGAGGCTCCTAGGGACACACTGTTTCACTGAAGCAAATTTTTAGAAGAGCCGAGGGTCAAAAAAGACAGCTTCAACTTGCAAACAAAATAAAACTCCACAACAGTGACTTCAACTGAATAGCATGTTCCTGGTAAAAGATTATTTTTGTACCTCTGTAAAAGAAACTTTTTTCTTTTTTACACATAGAGCATTCAAGTGCCAAAAATAAAAATAAAAAACCCTCTCCGACCATTGTTATTGAAAACACTGCGCGAGGGCCGACCTCACCTCTCCAGCAGCTCGGCAGCCTACCTGTCTGGGAGGAAAGCAGGTGAGGCCTTTGAAAACGCTGCCTGCGTGTTGCAACACATTGATTTAAAAAATAGAGTTTCCATTATTCTTGAACACTTAAGAGTAGAACCCCGTTGCCCATGGGGTTATCACCAGGAACGGCAGGTTGTTTTCCTGCACAAGGTTCAAGCCCTCCTCTGGGGTGCCCCATGAGGGGGGCTGTATACACACACCTGGGCGGCCGCGGACGCGCCACGGTGCCGTGCTGTCTCCAGCTGTGGGTTCTCACGCCCTTCCGACCGGCGTGGCATGGGGGAGCCGTCCTCGGCCAGTCTCACTTTGAGCTGCTGGAGGAGAAGATCTACCACAGGCTCTGGTTATCTGTGCACCGGCTTCCAGCTTCCGTGTCCCGACCTCTCTGCCCGGCTAGAGAGACACCAGCGGCCCTTCTGTCTGCTCGGCCACTTACCGTCACCGCACTCACTCCATGGACGGAAGGAAGGTCTTTGGTGTGAGCGTGACCTTAGAGCAGGTTGATCCGAAGAGCCCTGGCAGCAGAGAGCACCCAGGATCAGGACTGCCTCTTCGGAGTCAGGTGTGGACCACGAGACCTACTGTAACTTAGTTCAGTGTGTGGACAGCACGATGGGTCCCTCTCCTCTGTCCTGGGAGATGGGTGGGTGTCTGGGAGATGGGTGGGGAAGGCCCGTCAGCTCTCCTTCTCTTTAGGGTGGGGCACTTGTGTCCCTTGGAATCACCACCATTGTCCTCCTCCACGCCCCCTTCAGACACCTGAATGGCTGCGTCAGGTCCCGCTGGGGCGTTCAGCGTGCTGAGCCCCACCCTCTCCCGCCTCCCGCTTCTGTCAGCCCTGTGTCAGCTCTTGATGGATTTTTAAGATCATAATTCTATTAAATGCCAGATTTAAAATCAAGGTGAAGTGGCACTCGATGAGAGATCTGATTACGACTTAAGAGAAAAAAGAGAGGAAAAAAGAAGGAAAAATCTAAGAAGGAACTGAGTGTCAGTAATAGATGGCTGTGTCTTAGTTTAAATGGTGTTCATTGTTCTTTAATACGTGTGTGAGGTCTGCGATTATACATAAATATCTCTCGGGGAGTATCGTGTATAGATCAGGAAACAATAAAGAACTTGCTGTCGGTCCTTTCAGACTAAAAATGTTAAAACTCAGACATTGGAAAGTGCTGGATTTGTCTGGCATGCAATTTGAGAAAATTGGCTTAGAGGAGAAACCAAGTCCTTAAAGACAGGGGCACCTCCTAAAATATGTATTTATTTCTGTGTGACATTGTGCTAGGTCCTTGGAAGGGGTACAGAAATGAATCAGACGTGTGCCCAAACCAGCAAAGAGCTCTCGGTCTGTGAAAGGAAATTGGTCATGAGCAAAACGCCTCGAATAAAGTGACTCGTGATACAGCAGAAGTACACGTGACATGTCCTGGAGATTAAGAGGAGGAAGAAGATTAGTGCAGGATTTCTCATGGAAAACTGTCTTGTTTGAAAGCATTTGTCACGGGATATTCGAATGGGCTCCCAAGACCCCCTTGCAACCCCTGGCGAGATCTGTGACTGGTAGACAGCCGTAAAGCACCCACCACCTTCTGTTGTGGTCTTAGTTCATGTCCGCTCTCCGTGTGCTGTTTAACGTATTTTTGCAGACTCATTGGATCAGAGTGAAAAGCAAGTGAAAGATATTTCCTGTTCTTAAATAGCATCCTTTATTCACTCCACCAGTATCTCCTAAGCGCCTACTCCTGAGGAATACACGGAGTCCCGCCTGGACCAATAACGTACCGTTCGTAGTCACAGTGAAGGTCCCCTGTATAACGCAAGGATAGTTGGAGATTTTATAAGTTTACATACAGGTACTTGACTACGTAAGATCACTGGAATAATTTAGTTAGTTCATCGGAAAGTCTTGTCGGAGATAAAGCCCTGAGGGGGACCCTAAAGTGTGGTTCTCATCTATTTGCTTAGGCTGGCTTCTCAGCTGGCACCATTTTGCCCTTGAGGGGACATTTGATGATATCAGGAGACATTGTTGCTTGTCACAACTTAGAGAAGGGGGCACAATGGCACCCAGAGGTGTGCGGAGACCAGGAATGCTGCTAAGCATCCTACGGTGTGTGGGACAGTCCCCTACAGCAGAGAGTGACCCAACCCAAATTCCAGCACCGCCGAGGGTGGGAACCCCCGGCTGAGGTTTACGTTCTGCCCCAAGTCGCTAACTGCAGCCCTGAAACAGCGACGGTCTCCATGGAGTGGCCTGGTCACCACACACCCACTGGGAAGAGCAGGCCCCTCCGCTGTTCACGCCCGCCCAGAACCCAGCTCGGTTCCTCTCACGTCATCATGAGCGAGAACCCACTGTCACACAGAGAAGAGAAAAGAAGGAGACTGTTGGGCTGGGGAGGTGGCCGGCTGAGGTCCTAGTCCCCAGGCCGAGAACGGGCTTCCTGACCATGGTGGCCAGCGTTAACGCTAACATAAGAGCTGCCACTTCTCAAGGACCAGCGGCGTTGTTGATGGCGCCACATGTTGCTGCCTGTTTATGGGCGGCGAGGCCTCCCTTCTTCTCCCGGTTTCTGTAGCTGCCAACGGGCTGCTTTGCCCTCAGTGCTCTCGTCCGGGTCTCCCCCTCAGAGCTCCGGTTCTGTGGCTCCTCCCCTCCCCACAGCTCGCTCCTCACCCGGGACCCCAGGTCACCGCGTGTCCCCACCCTGCTCGGCCCTCCCCTGTGGGTTCCCTCCTCTGCGCCAGGAGACTCCGCATGCTCATGGCGGACGGGAATGGGGACAGAGGGACCAGCTCTGCTTGCCGGGAGTCCACTGGGAACAATGTGCTTCTGTAAACCAAGGGCGGGAACATGAACTCATTTTCCCAAATACATACCGGTGTGCACGGTGATCAGAAGCTGGGTGCACCAGGACTTTACAACACGAATCAGTTTTTATCAAGTGTCCTGAACGTCTGCTGAACTTTTCTGTTTATATGTTGCATGACATTGGAAGTCTCAAAGACGTGATGTCAAGATGGCATTTTAGCAGTGTTTTCTCCGACCGGCGGAACAGAGCACCCCGGGCTGCGGCGGGCGGCTTCGCAGGTGCCCTGCCGACCCCGATGAGTCATCCCGTCCAGGTTTTACAGTTGGACAACACCTTCCGTCCGTGTCTCGTTTGTTTCCCGTGTGAGCTCCACAAGGGTGGGGCTCATTCAGCACGCGGCTGGGCACTTAGTGGATGCAGGATGAATAGCTGATACATTCACAAATGCACAATTTTTAAAACGATGAAACATTCTGACTATTAAAACGACTTACCCAAGGAGACATGGTCTCTGAGCGACAGATCGAGCCCTGGGCAGCTGACTCCTCCTGCAGGGTCCTTCCATGCTGCCTCTCTGGGTTTGTCTGGACACGACGGACACACCACCGCAGGGTCCACAATGGGACAGAAGTATTTCCTGGGTCCCAGAGAGGCCAGGTGGCTTCGTAGAGAACACTCTTTAGGACGAGGTCCTGCGTGCCTGAGCTTTGCCCGATCCCTTTGCACACCTTCCCGTGGGGAGGTCAGGTGGAGCAATTCCATCTCTCCATCTCTTTCAGGCAGGGGAACCCGGCTTTTGATTTATTCTGTGTTTCACCACAGGGCTGAGCACACCCCAGAGGCATTTAATCTGTTGGCTTGAATTGATCTGAGATGCAGGACTTGGCCTGCTGTGAACCTTCACACTGTAGGATGCAGCAGGTCATTCGAACTCATTTCAATTGAAATCCAAAGCCCTGACAGCTCCAACCAACTCTCTCTAAGGACCATGGGTCTGGTCAAAAGATCATAGCCTTGACATGAGAGACAGTTAAAGCCAAGACATGTTCTTCCTTCAAAGTCTGTAAGGTTGATGACATAAGATGATCTCGAGGCAGTGATACTAGCCTCCTGCTCAAAAACTATCAGGTACCTAAAGAGCAAAGTGCAAAGTGGACAGGTCTGCGTTTTTATCCCAGTTTACCTTTTCAAGGTTTTCTATTATTCCTTTTCATTTTTCACATGCATCAGCTAAGCCGAACCATTCTTTTTACTCTGTGGAAGGCACTCTTGCCCCTGAGTCTGCCGTGAGCAGCCTCTCTCCCTCTCTCCCCCTGCCCCAACGTCCATCCATCTCCACGGAACTCAGTCCGTCTGATTCAGGCTCTTTCCCAGCAAATGCTTATGTGTCTACTACCCGTCAGCCAATGGGCTGAGTGCAGGGAAGAGGCGACCAAGGGAGTCCAGGCCCGTCAGCCAATGGGTTGAGTGCAGGGAAGAGGCGACCAAGGGAGTCCAGGCCTGTCAGCCAATGGGCTGAGTGCAGGGAAGAGGCGACCAAGGGAGGCCAGGCCACCAGGGGAGTTTAAATCCTTCAGCAACCGTTAATATAACACAAAGAATTGAATTACATGTTTACAACGAGCGATGTGTTGTTAGAAGGGATATAGGATCCTCAGACAGTAGCAGGAGAAGCAGAAGGGAAATCATGGGCAACTCCTTGGGAAGATGCCACTCACTAGGACAGAGTTGGGGAAGAGCCTTCCAGGACGAGGGCAGCCAACACGCCCAATGCCCTCCAAGTCTGTTACCAACCTACCCACCCAGAGGGAAGGCCGCTAATACCTCCTTGAATTCCCATGTCCCCTCTTGCTTCCTCTTGTGGTATGTCTCATTTTCGGCCTCATTTATCTCACCTCCCTTGAGGGCACCATGAATGTCAAATTCACATTTGAAGTCCCCCAGAGAAGAACAATGATGACTCTCTCTCTCTCTCCACACCCGTCAGCATTCTAAAAGGTGGTCTAGTAGAATGAACTGTCACTACCCAGTGGAGACCTGGGGCTTTCCCAGGGGGGCCAGCAGGTAACATGCTCCAAGCTCCCTTCCTCCCACAGTCTACAGAGCTAACTGCCTGATCTTTATTCACTGTCTTTGGCGACTAGAGAAAGGGTATAACATGGGGATGTCCTGTAGGCTTGAAAAGTGATGACCTTTTTGACACCTCCAATAATCACAAGGGCATGGTTTAGAGCAGAGGTCCCCAAACTACGGCCCGCGGGCCGCATGAGGCCCCCTGAGGCCATTTATCCGGGGCCCCCGCCGCACTTCTGGAAGGGGCACCTCTTTCATTGGTGGTCAATGAGAGGAGCATAGTTCCCATTGAAATACTGGCCAGTTTGTTGATTTAAATTTACTTGTTCTTTATTTTAAATATTGTATTTGTTCCCGTTTTGTTTTTTTTACTTTAAAATAAGATATGTGCAGTGTGCATAGGGATTTGTTCATAGTTTTTTTTATAGTCCGGCCCTCCAACGGTCTGAGGGACAGTGAACTGGCCCCCTGTGTAAAAAGTTTGGGGATCCCTGTTCTAGAGGGTGCATGAGCGGGAGCGATAAACCCATGTGGTTGTTGAGTTAAAACTTAAAATATATAAGTGTATCTAGACTATGGGTCATTCATGATAGCAGAAAGTGTTGGAGAAAGAAAAATAGAATAATTATAGAAGAACACACATGCACAGAATATGAGTACAGGCTGCAGGTAGCAAATTAAAGTCACTGGTAAATAAAAGAGTTAAAAATTATAGCAGGAAAATTGGTTTTCATAAAAGAACAGTGTTCTGCAGTCGCCTTGTTACGGTATTGAATTCCACTTGAGTAAATTAGGAGTGGTGTTCTCTTGTTTAGCTATCATTAAAGAACTCAGTGGTAAATGTCAGTATCCCCACCAAGATCCCACTGAGTCTCGTGAAATTCTCCAAAAACCTCTCCAACAGGAGAATTTATAAGCTCTGCGTGTTTGACCATCTTAATGTGCGAAACTGACTGAGAGATCTAAGGCTCGCTGTTTGCAGCTCGATTCCAATTTGTTTGTTTTTTAACAATGTTGGTGACACTTTATATTATGTCACATCCCAATTTGATGGAAAACGACTTCCTGTGTTCAACAAGAAATAACATTTTTTTTTATAGCATACCAACCACACTGTTATTTTCCCTGCTTTTTTTTTTCAGTGGCAGGTACTTGGCCCCATCCTTCTTCGGGTCACTGATGGACAACAGTTAGCTCCTGGTAAAACAGGCTGGCTGGGGCTGTGATCCTTCTCACCTGCCCACCTCTGAGATCAAACTGCAGCATTTCCCAGTTTGCATTATAGATGCGACCTTTCAAACACACTCCACCAGACGTGCTCCATGGAAGGAGACCGGGGAGTCTGCAAGAATTGTTTTTAAGAAAGGGAGGCAACTCTTTTCTGAGCTACAGTCAGGTAGCTGCATGCCACAGCCTCTAAAAACAGCCGGTATCCTCTGGTTTCGTTTCCCTGTGGCCTGCCTCGGTGTCACCCACCACTAATTCTTAGCAGCACAGAATAAGCCTGAGAGGAGCCAAGAGACGATTATTCAACCCAATCAGGGACCTGAGAGCAAGGGGAGGCGAGGAAGGGAGGGCTAGGAAGGAAGAAGAGAAATTCTTAACAAAAGTTTGGCCATATCTGAAAGCGAGTTAGGGGTCCTAGTGGGATTCCTCCCCCCTTTTAACAACAAAGGGCGGCGAAAGAATCTGCCCAGCTTACTTTGTCTTCCTGCTCCGTTTGATCTGAAAGAACAGTCGGATGTGGCTGATGTCGGAAGGCCGCTCAGAATAGAGAGATCTCGGACGCCCTCTGCGATCGCCGCCCCGTCAACAGGAGGCAATTCCAGGCACTGACACCGGCCCCCGAAAACACTCGGAGGGTCGACACTTTACCTTTCATTTTAAAATCGACTGCTGGGAATTCTCTTTACACAATGCATTGGATGATAAGTGTTTAGAGGAGGAATGGATCCTGGAGGGGAATAAAGCATGAACTTCAGAGGCTGTGGCTGGACGCTGGAGGAATCAAACACTTGAAGGTTAGAGTAGAGAAATTTCAGGGGGGGGGGGAGGAGGAGGGACGGAGAAATTAAGAGGAGCTGTAAAAAGAAAGAAAATGAAGAGTTGCTTCTTCCCTGGGCCCACATTTCTCATGTGACCTCCGGTTGGTCACGTGGTTCTCGCCTTACCCATGCACCGACTGACTGACCTCGTTAGGTGACCAGACGGTTAGGGACAAAGTGCAACATCGGGAGCCTAAGACGAGCTGGAAATCCCCTTGGAGGATTTCTGCCAAAAAAATAGAAGTTGAGCGCCTTTGTATCCTAGATAAAGGCCTCAACTTTGAAGGGATAGTAGTACAAATCAGTCGTTTTTAAAAATACACTTTTAAAGACATGGATGTCCCTGACTGTGTTAAATATTGAAAAGTGCCATCATAGTGACAGCTCAGGATTGGATTGCGTGCGTAATAAAGTCAAAGAACTGAGGGTTACAAGGCCTTCTGGCTTTGCCGATTCTTAATTTAGTGGGAAAGTAACACCTCTCAAAAGTGACCTCCACCGGTCCTTTGAATCATGGAATAGGATGGCTTGTATGTGTTTGCTTTTTGTTTTGTTCAAAAGAACACAATTCTACCAAAATATCTTCATTATCTCCAAAATAGAGATAGATCTAAAGTTATAAATACTTGCATGGCTACCAATTAATTGCATGAAAATGAAGAGTTATGCTTTGTTTTCAACAGGTGCCATGAAAAACACATTTTATGGAAGCAAAGCTTAGAAAAGGGGGCAAAAGCTAATAAGATTTTAGGTTCTATATTGACCCTACTTTAGTTTACTCACTTTAAAACTTACTCAGTATATGTAATAGCATTCAGTTTTAGTTCTTAGATTCTTGCCAGGGATACCATAACATCGACCTCAGATAGAGAAAACAAAGCCCCTTTACCTGGAATATCAAGGTAAATTACTAGCTACATGTATGCTCCTTAATGTGTAGGTATATATGGCCTACACTAGTTCGGGTCACTGCTTGGACACTTTAATCACTAGCAAATGTGTTCTTGAAGCCTTTTTATAAAGAAGAAAGAGCTATAATAAAAATAGTAAATAAACCCTACATCTCCTATCTTCACATCTGTGATTCAACTCTTCAATTATATCTATACTTCCAAGAAATAATTGTTTACACACTGATTTTTTAGTTTTCTGTTCCTTAAGAAACTATTTAAAGCTCCTAATCTGCGATTGTTAAAAAGTCCCTTTCCATTTACGAAGGGCAACATTTTCATCTCTGAAGAAGTAAAATGATTGTTACAGTGTTCTGGACGATAATAAAGGGAGATAATAGAAGTTTGAAATAGTTTTCCCCCCTATTTTTGAAGGAGGAGAAACAAACATTTTGAAGGAGAAACCATAGGCCTCCCATTCTTTTTCCTGGGGAGCTGGAGTTGCCTGAATGCAGAGATCAGAGTAGCATCCAGAATGAGACCCTGAGGGTCTGGGGCGGGATGAAGGCGGAAAGGGCACTAAGGGACAGTGACACTGAGTGTGTATGAAACACCAGCAGCCAGGGCAAAGGATGAGAACGGAGAACTGGGCCCATTCCATAAGCAGCGAAATGCAGTCTTCATGCTACAGATACAAGACTAAGCTGTCTTTGTTCAGTGTACGATCCCCTTGATTTTCACAGACGATAAACATTAATATACTTATTATCATATCGACTTCTTTAAGCGTTGCCTTGCCCTTATCGTAAAGATTTGGATTGTGACAGTATTTGGAAAGAACCCTATTACCCAAAGGAAATCAATGTCAAAACATGAACCAGTTGTACCAAAAATGCACTAAAGGAATCACACTTTGTTTTGCTGATGTTGTGTTTTTTTTTATTTCAATAACATTTCTAAGGCAAACATCAAGGTAATTTTTACAGAAAATGGGGACAGATATTTTAGTACACTACTGGGAGGGAAGCTCAACTATAAGTGTAAGGTGCTGCATACCAATGCATCCATTGGTTTGGGGGGAAATCTTCCCAGTACAAGTACTATGGTATTTTCTTAGGAATGGATAGTCTATGGGTTACCAAAGAACCATCACCTAAACACATTTTTTATAGCAAACCCCAAGTTTAAAAGTTCAACTCGACACACACACATGCACACACACATACACACAAGCATACACAAACTGAAGATGATTCTTAAGATAATATAAAGCTAAGAGGGACAATGATGTAATTGCTGACATAAAGCAGATGAATGTTTCTGGTGCTCACTTGTGAGGAAATGAAAGTGTCCAAGCAGTGACCCGAACTAGTGTAGGCCATATATACCTACACGTTAAGGAGCATACATGTAGCCAAGCTTACCCCAATAAATTGAATTAGAAAGAAGCACAGATTGCCTGGGCAGGTAGACGCATTAGCTTAGCCATGCGGCACTTGTGATATGAATGGAGATCTCTCCTTTAGCTCACTAACTGAGAGTGATACAAATGTTACATATCTCAACATGCCAGCAGTCTCTGAAAACTGAAGAGGTAGTTCAAATTTTTGTCTGTTAGGTGAAACTCACCAAATCAGGTTTCGCTTAGATGTGTCAATAAAATTGTCATTTTCTATGGTAGGCCCGCCCGCCATGGGCTTGCTCAGAGTTGCTGACCAGAACTCTATCAGGGAAGAAGCAGGGACACCATTTGAGATGGCGTTGGAGCTGAGTTTTGTCCTTTGACTTACCTCGCCCACCAGTAGCTCCTGTCCAGCTTTCAGGTGGCTTCTGCTGGGGTAGCTGACTCCCAACAGTAGACGGTGGGTGGCCCGGGACAGAAGGCGGTCCTTCCCGCCCATGTGGGGACCTGGGCGGACACACAGCCTCAGGCCAGGCGGTCCTGTCTTCATCCATCTCGGTGCACTTCTCTCTTCAGTCTTTTTTTATTTTTTTAATTGCAAAATTACGTAAAAGACTTCTAATTTCTTTTTCTGGACTGTCACTTTGGTTTTTGTGTGAATTTCACAGCTCAGTTTTTTTTTATTAATTTTAATGGGGTGACATTGATAAATCAGGGTACATATGTTCAGACAAAACATCTCCAGGTTATTTTGACATTTGATTACGTTGCATACCCATCACCCAAAGTCAAATTGTCTTCCATCACCTTCTATCTAGTTTTATTTGTGCCCCTCCCCTCCCCCAACCCCCGCCCTCTCCTCCCCCCCACCCCATAACCATCACACTCTTGTCCATGTCTCTGAGTCTCATTTTTATGTCCCATCTATGTATGGAATCATATAGTTCTTAGTTTTTTCTGATTTACTTATTTCACTCAGTATAATGTTATCAAGGTCCATCCATGTTGTTGTAAATGATCCGATGTCATCATTTCTTATGGCTGAGTAGTATTCCATAGTATATATGTACCAAAGCTTTTTAATCCACTTGTCCACTGATGGACACTTGGGCTGTTTCCAGATCTTCACTCACAGCTCAGCTTTGATTCCCCTCAGCTGGGTGCCAACATGTCCTCACGCAGTACATGAGGAGAGTCTGATGCGACTGCGCCCTCCTCCAAGGACTTTGTGAAATGCTCCCCTCGGTATCCACATTTGCATTTATCCAGTAATTGGCAAAGGATTGCGCAAAAAAGCAGTGGCAGCTGTCAGCTTTCACTCACATCCATGTGTACTTTTAAAGTAAATAACAAAATTAAACATGAAATATTTGATTAGACCTATAGTCGACAATCCTGTGTGCTACCCTTAAAAATTTCTTAGGAAATTAGATCTCATAGAAAATGTTCTTACCATAATAGAATAAAGTTTTTTTAAAAAAAACAAAAACAAAATAAACGTTTCATTCTTAGAGCTTTGAATTCTTTTAGCCTATTTGTAAAAACTGTACATATTCCTGGGTACACATTTCTGGAGTTGCCTATTCAAGCCACTTCACCGGGACTATCAGCAGGTATTTGATTACATATCCTAAACAGACGCCTGAATTTCAGGCTAACTTTTTTCAAGGCATTTTGCAAAATACATAGCACACAATCAAGCCTTTAATCTAACTTAGGGCTACCTGAGCACCCATGAGGAGGACACACCCAGCTATTGTAAATGAGACTCCTTCACAATTTGGTATTTGTGTCTACGGGCTGCGGATGCAGTCCAAAACACCTATGTCAAATCAGAGCAGACAGATTTACATGTACTTTCTATCTGAGCTATCAAATCAGTCAATACACGTCCATGCTGATTCCTCGGGGATGACATTGATTTAAAGAGCGTCTTGTTTATTTTTCGCATGATGACTGAAATATCTACGCACAGTCTTACTTTCACATGTAAAGTTAGACCAGGTGGCTGGATTTTGTAGTCCTTTTATGACAAGGCAATATAAAAATCCCATCTTTCCGCGACTACGGAGAAAGCACCGGGGTTAAATGACAGCGCTCCCCTAGCTATCTGTCTGTCACAGACAAGGGGAAGTTGCAGCCTGTCTCAAGGCGGGCGTTTAGACACATTCTGAGATGAATGGTTTGGCATAGAGACTGTGGACTCCCAGTGATTCTGAGATGAGCTCCATCCAGAGTATCCTCTGGCCCAAACGGAACACAAGGGCTCTTTGAAGTTCCGTATGACAAGCTCTGTATAAGTGTGTAAGTGACATTGCATTGGTAGACAGACGACACTGACCTTGAAAATTACACGGCTTCCTTTGTGTCTTAAGAAATGAAGAAAGATCTTTAGTAGCAACTGGTGCTGTGAAATTCTTCTTGCTCTTATACATCTGGGGCAGAGAGTTGCTTTTCTACTGACCGTTTTCAACAAGCCCGTGCTTTGGTACTCAGAGAAGCAGATGTCCAGAGAAAGTTTTGATATGATAAATGAACAATCACAAAGAAAAAGTGAGTTAAGGGGTGTGAGTCACATGAGAAAACAGTTCAGCTAAGAAGGTGCTGATTCATTTCTTTTCAATAACAGTTTATTTTTAGTGCCGCCCTATCATCTTATAGGTGGTCTTCCAGCTGGTGGACTTGAACACCTTAAAGGTAATGAACTGGATATTGAAATATGCAGAAGTCACACAAAGGAAAAAGTGCATAGCAGTTTATGCTTGCATTTTTTTAGCAGTTGTGCTGACTACTTCTGTAAATTAATTTCTCTATCTGGACCGATCAGGAAACTCATGAGAATAAGGGGTTTCAAGTAACAGATTTACAAAGAGTAATTTCTTTTCCCTTTAGTGTCAGGGTTGGTTCAAGTAAGCACCTGGATAAAAATAAGTTTTAGCATTTCATATTTTTAAGCACTTTAGTTCCTATGTTAAAATTAGGAATATTTTACTAAGCTTTACCCTATCTATTTAATTCCCTCAGAAAGTATCAAAAAAATTACATTTGGTAAAAGATCAAAGAGATAAAATGCATTTTTATAAAGAGCTTTTAACAAAAACTCTGTATTTAATGAAATATTTTCTGGCAGGTAATCTATAAGAATTTTTTTTTTGTATTTTTCCGAAGCTGGAAACGGGGAGAGACAGTCAGACAGACTCCCGCATGCGCCCGACCAGGATCCACCCAGCACGCCCACCAGGGGCGACACTCTGCCCACCAAGGGGCGATGCTCTGCCCCTCCGGGGCGTCGCTCTGCCGCGACCAGAGCCACTCTAGTGCCTGGGGCAGAGGCCAAGGAGCCATCCCCAGCGCCCGGGCCATCTTTGCTCCAATGGAGCCTTGGCTGCGGGAGGGGAAGAGAGAGACAGAGAGGAAGGAGGGGGCGGGGGTGGAGAAGCAAATGGGCGCTTCTCCTGTGTGCCCTGGCCGGGAATCAAACCCGGGTCCCCTGCATGCCAGGCCGACGCTCTTATAAGAATTTTTAACAAATAATTATTGAACACCTATTGTCAACAAGGTATTGTTCTAGACAAGGTCAGGGATACAAGTGTTCAGCATGGTCCCTTCCCACCTTACTACTGTTGTTGAATTAGTGTAATGGTTAGAACAATGAAATAAAGCCAAGCAACAGACAGAAAACATTTGTTCTCCTAAGTAAGTCCAATGAACAAAAGCCCCTTCCTGCCCCCAAGGTCAAGGTGAGCGAGATAGAAGCAGAAGCCAGTGAAGGAAGCCATTCCTGGACTCGGCACGAGGAACGGGGTGCAGGTGCAGAAGCCACGGACACAGGAAAGTCAAAGGCGAGATCAAGACCAGTGCCGACAGCCAGGTTGGGACACCAAACAGTCTGGATTCAAATGCTGGTTCTGACCTTCGCCGGTTAAATATGCTTGTATATTTATTCTCTCCATCTCCAGTGTCTTAACTTGCACAATACCTGGCTTCTTAGGCACTATGAAGTTTAAATGAAATAATATGTGTAAAGTGTTTAGCATTGGGCCAGGCATATAATACACCTTGTTAGTAGTATTGTTTTTCAAAGGAAAACTAGAGAAGATCCCATTTGGCTTCAGACTTGGGAAATGAGTAAAAACTAGTGGGTACAGCTCAAAGCTAGACTGGGACAGTCGACCTCACTGAGTAATCACAGAGAGAGGCACATCCGGAAGGCAGTGCTTAGGGATGGTGGCCCGGTGGCCAGGTAGCTCTGGCCAAGGGGCAGATGAGAAGAAAAGCTGTGACCGCTGACCACACTCAGCACCGTGGGCCTGCCACTGGGCGTAACCCAGGCACAGAACAGCAGTGTTCAGAAAAGAAACTAGTGCTTTGTTGGTTTGCTTGGAGCTAGCTCCCTGCAATATACCTTCTACAAAACACCTACAAACCACTCAAGACTTTCTCTGCATGTTATTTATGTAACATTCCCTGTAGAAACACAGGAAAGGGCTCTTGATGCTGTGTGTCTTTTCTGAGATGCGTGTTTGCAAGGAAGGGGAGGTGAGGGAAAGCCACGCGGGGGCCGAGCTCCTCGTACGGACGTACTTGTTCAGAAATCTCCCTCTGACTTCCTTCCCTGGGATTCGCCCTTCCTCACGGGCATTCACCAGCCCTCTGCCAATAAACACTGCCGGGAAGACTCTGTGGCTCAAGGAGAACCAAGCAGGACACACCTTAGCCTTGTTTCCCACGTTGTCACCAAGCCATTTCTCTTACTTCCTCATTTCGCTACAGAGAGGAAGAGTGTTCTTCAGCGCTGTGGGCGCAAACTGTGATTCCAACACTTGAGTCTTATGTTAGAATTAGGAATTTTATGGCCAATGGGCAGTGAGCATCAGTGAATGTATTGGTCATCTTACACCTTTCTCTAAAGGTATGTGCTTAATGTGCTTATACTCCATCACTTATAAGGTCCCATCCTGAGTACAAGGCCATATATCCTCTGCTCAAAGAGTGAATGTGTATCTCAATGGAAAGAACACTTGAATAAAATCTGAAAAATGGGAGAAATAGTGCCCGCATCATAGGTTTATCATGAGGATTTAATAATTTCAAATACTTTTAATTGAGACAAAATTCATATGTATGTAAAAGCAGCCATTTAAAGGAACAATTCAGTGTCATTTAAGACATTTACATGGCTGCGTAACCACCACTGCTATCGGCTCCAAAACACTTCCATCGCCTCAGAAGAGAACGTGGTGCCCACTGAGCAGTCATTCCCCGTCCCAGACCCTCCGCGGCAATCACTAACCTGTCCTCGCATGGACTGTTCATACACATAGAATCCACATGAGGTGACCTTTGTGTCTCCTTTCTGTCACCGAACACAGTGTTTTGGAAGTTCTTGCCTGCGGTAGCATGCATCCGCATTTCATTCCTTCAATGGCTAACAAATAATCTATGGAATGTGTGAGCCACATTTTGTTTTATCCATTTATCTGTTCATGAACATTCAGGTTATCCTACCTTTGAGCTACTGGGAATAATACTGCTATGCAATTCAGGTACAGGTACCTGTTGGAGTATCTGTTTTCAATTTGGGGGTATGTAATTAGGAGTGGAATTGCTGGGTCGTGCGGTACAGCTGTGGTCAACTTGTCTGAGCGGCGGCCAAACAGTTTCCCGCAGAGACGCACACCATCTTATACACCCACCAGCAGCAGCGCACGGGTTCCGATTTCTCCACATCTGTGTCAATACATGTTTCCTTTCCCCGAGTTTTGTATTATAGTCATTCTGGTGAGTGCATCATTTGTCATTGTGGTTCTCATTTTCACTTCCCTAATAACTATGATGAGCATCTTCTGTCGGCTTTGTTGGCCATTTGTATCTCTTTGGAGAAACGCTTATTCAAGTCAACTCAAATGATTTTATGTAAATAAAATTCTTAGCAGACAGCAAAGAAAACAGTAAGCAATAACAAGTTCAATAGCAGTAACAGCAACAATAACAAGAAGGGGATTTGGTTTCTGGTCTGGGTTCCACCACAGCCAAGATTTGTATCTTTAGCCAAGACCATTAGGAGAAAAATTTAAGGATAAAGAATGAGAAAGTTTTGACTCCTTACTTAGGGCTCTTTTAAGTTTTATTTGTTTGGTTTTTGTTTGGCACATGTTTACATAAGGATTATAGTAAAAATGTGAGCTCGGATACAAAGGACACAGGAGAAGAGCCAGCCGCATCCTCCAGTGGCCCCGGGCACATCTTCTTGCCCCATCCAAGACTGCGCAGGGATCTGCTTCGGGCATCTCTGCCCTGGGGGTTCCTTATCTCCAGCCCGGAGCCTTTCTCTCTCCTCCTTCTTCTGCCCTCACCCTGTCTTCACACATGCAGCCCTTCTGACCTGACGGGAGGCGAGTAAGATTTCAGTGATGAGCGTCAGGCAGCATTCCGTCTGGGAACTCGCAGAGATATGACCTTATCTGTCCGCCGCTGAGTGACGCTGAAATAGACCTGCACAAGCTAGAGACGACATCAGGAGGGGAGACTCCTCCTACATGAATGAGGTGCTCATGAAAGGGCTTCGTGAGCCCAGGCTGCGTCAGCCCCCCCCCACCCCACCCCGGCAGCTTCTTCGTGGCCGTGAACGAGCCCCCCTGCCCTGCCCCAAACCCCCAGGCAGAGTTCAGCGCATCTCGGGGAGGGGGGGTCGATGGTGGCATCATTCCGTGGGTTTACTGTGAGGCTGAAGCCAAAGGAAAAAGCCATCGACTTAGAATGTGCCTGACCAAAAGCTTTGGAAGATACGACCCAAAGCAATAATTAAAAAAGAGCGTTCCGTCTACATGAAATCCTGGGAGTTCCTTTCCAGAGCTCCGCGCTACCTGGAGAAGCCCCGCTGGGCCCCCTGAGAGGGAGCCGGCGCTCTGTGGCTGGAGCATTGGTGATTTCTCCAAGGCCCTTCGGATGCGTTGAGACGTCCCCCCCTCTGCTTAGGGACCAACCGTTCCTGGTCTCTGCAGGATAAGATGATTTTAATCTACTTACTTTTAAGCGTGTTTTAATTATGTTTTAAAAGTTTGTGCTTCCGTTAACTGACAGTCTGATTTCTCTATCTAGGGCTGCTTTGCAGGGTCATATTTTTTTTTCTTTTCCTTCTCTTCAGTTACATGGCCGTGGTTTTAGCTATCACTGTTTAGATTGTCACAGTGGACTGGGCGATCGGCCAGCGCAGGGAGCGGGCCACTTCCAGGGCCCCTCTCCCAGGCAGGTGTCCTGCCAGGCGGCGTGTCGTTCCGGGACCTCACCGGGAGACCGGCAGTGAGGTCCGTTCACCGGGAGACCCGCAGTGAGGTCCGCTCACCGGGAGACCAACCGGCAGTGGGGTCCGTTCACCGGGAGCCCCGCAGTGAGGTCCGCTCACCGGGAGCCCGGCAGTGAGGTGCGTTCACCGGGAGACCCGCAGTGAGGTCCGCTCACCGGGAGACCCGCAGTGAGGTGCGTTCACCGGGAGCCCGGCAGTGAGGTCCGCTCACCGGGAGACCGGCAGTGGGGTCCGCTCACCGGGAGACCCGCAGTGGGGTCCGCTCACCGGGAGCCCGGCGGTGAGGTCCGCTCACCGGGAGACCGGCGGTGGGGTCCGCTCACCGGGAGACCCGCGGTGAGGTCCGCTCACCGGGAGACCGGCAGTGAGGTCCGTTCACCGGGAGACCGGCAGTGAGGTCCGTTCACCGGGAGACCCGCAGTGAGGTCCGCTCACCGGGAGACCGGCAGTGAGGTCCGCTCACCGGGAGACCCGCAGTGAGGTCCGCTCACCGGGAGACCCACAGTGAGGTCCGTTCACCGGGAGACCGGCAGTGAGGTCCGTTCACCGGGAGACCCACAGTGAGGTCCGTTCACCGGGAGACCCGCAGTGAGGTCCGTTCACCGGGAGACCGGCAGTGAGGTCCGCTCACCGGGAGACCGGCAGTGGGGTCCGCTCACCGGGAGACCGACCGGCAGTGAGGTCCGCTCACCGGGAGACCCGCAGTGGGGTCCGCTCACCGGGAGACCGGCAGTGAGGTCCGCTCACCGGGAGACGGCAGTGAGGTCCGTTCACCGGGAGACGGCAGTGAGGTCCGTTCACCGGGAGACCCGCAGTGAGGTCCGCTCACCGGGAGACGGCAGTGGGGTCCGCTCACCGGGAGCCCGGCAGTGGGGTCCGTTCACCGGGAGACCCGCAGTGAGGTCCGTTCACCGGGAGACCAACCGGCAGTGGGGTCCGCTCACCGGGAGCCCGGCAGTGAGGTCCGTTCACCGGGAGACCCGCAGTGAGGTCCGTTCACCGGGAGCCCGGCAGTGAGGTCCGCTCACCGGGAGACCATTCACCGGGAGACCCGCGGTGAGGTGCCTTCACCGGGAGCCCGGCAGTGAGGTCCGCTCACCGGGAGACCGGCAGTGAGGTCCGTTCACCGGGAGACCGACCGGGAGTGAGGTCCGCTCACCGGGAGACCCGCAGTGAGGTCCGTTCACCGGGAGACCGGCAGTGAGGTCCGTTCACCGGGAGACCCGCAGTGAGGTCCGCTCACCGGGAGACCGGCAGTGAGGTCCGTTCACCGGGAGACCGACCGGGAGTGAGGTCCGCTCACCGGGAGACCCGCAGTGAGGTCCGCTCACCGGGAGACCATTCACCGGGAGACCGGCAGTGAGGTCCGTTCACCGGGAGACCCGCAGTGAGGTCCGCTCACCGGGAGACCCGCAGTGAGGTCCGCTCGCCGGGAGACCCGCAGTGAGGTCCGTTCGCCGGGAGACCCGCAGTGAGGTCTGCTCAGCTGTCCCGGGAAGTGCAGGCTCGGAGAGCCCCTGGCCCTCTGGCTCGGTGGCGGAGCGGTGACGTGCACCTCCCTCTTTCCAACCCTGTCAGTTCCTGCAAACTCCCCGGGGGCCCAGAGCCCCTGTCCACAGGGCCTGGCCTGGAGCAGGAGCCGGGCGGGCACACCCCCACTGGTTTCACCGGAGGGCCCTGTTGGTGCCACGGCGTAGGAATGACTGGTGTGAGGCTGGCAGTGGACCTCGGTAAAAAGCTTCTCACGCTCGAGAAGAGGGCAAATGGAGAATCTCTGTCTTTAAAGTTAAACCTCGAATGCTACCTCCCTGTGGAGTGTCATTATAAATCCGAACTTTCATTTTTAAACCCAGATTGCTTCTCCTAAGCAATGAATGGTTTTTGTTCCCTAGGATGAGAATTCAAGAAAGTTTTCATTAGCGCAATTAGACTGCCTAAATGCAACTGATAAATGAAGACTAAATCAAGAAATGTATTATTTTCCCTGCCTGATGAAAACAGTTTCCAGTGTTATAATCTCAAAAGAACATTGAATTAACTTTTGAATCAGCTTATGAACCTTATTCCCCTTGTTATTCTAAGTATCCGTACCATATTTTGGTGATCGTTCCCTTTTACCCACACACTTACACCGAAGATGTAAATAAACACACATTTCTGATGATGCAGTGCAAAACATTTTGACTTCTCAAAGTATTTGAGTAATAATCTATAAATTTGAACTTTGGTAGTTAAAGATGAATAAATTCATTAATAATTTAGATTAAAACTTGCTGCTGTGCATTTCTATGAGTAAAAGCAATCATAATGAACATTTTAGCCTGACTAGGCAGTGGTGCAGTGGATAGAGAGTAAATCTGGGACTCAAAGGACCCAGGTTCGAAGCCCCGAGGACACCGGTTTAAATACGGGCTCATATGGCTTGAGTGCAGGGTCGCTGGCTTGAGCGTGGGGTCATAGACATAACCCCATGGTCGCTGGCTTGAAGCCCAAGGTCACAAGCTTGAACCCAAGGTTGCTGGCTTGAGCAAGGGGTCACTTGGTCTGCTGTAGCCCCCTGGTCAAGGCACATATGAGAAAGCAATCAATGAACAACTAAGGTGCTGCAACAAAGAATTGATGCTTCTCATCTTTTTCCCTTCCTGTCGGTCTGTCCTTCTCTCTGTCTCTCTCTGTGTCTCTATCCCCTTAGCTAAATAATAATAATAATAATAATAATGAACATCTTTAGTATTCTGAAATAAAGTTCTAAATTGATACAAATTAATATGTTATATTTTAAATAAGCCTCCCCCATGGAAAAATGGATTTAACAATTAGAAGAATATGGTAGAAAATAAAAGTTTCACAACATAAATTAAATATAGAATGCAAGAGGAAGAATAGCTTCATGAGCAGGCAAAAGGTGTTGAAGCCAAGTATCTAGTTCTGTGTCAGCAACAGACCCAGTCATAGCAAAGTGAAAAACACAATTGAAGAATTCAGAGGTAACTTTGAAAAGGAAGATAAAATAATGAGGCAGCAAAAATATCATTTGTTGCACAGGGAGCTGAATACTCCAATTTCATTTGTCGCATTAAAATGCCAGCATCCCACTGTACAGTGTCTTGATGCTGTATGACACTGTTTTCTATCACAGCATCCTGAGGTGAATTCAGCTAGTTTCAGTCCCCTCTCTGGGGACCTTGGTCTTGCTCACTCTAATTGGAGGAGACTGGCAGAAAGAAAGGACATGATTAGAACCACATTTTCAAAAATCCCTTCTGCCATGTATCACCAACGCTTTATTTTGGGGCCCTCGACTTGAAGATGCACCCCACATTTGTTTATTTGTCTATCTCTTTTCAGACGTAGGCGAGGATGCAGACCCTTTGGGTGCCAGGTTTGCCAGGGATGCTGTGGGTCAGATACATGTTAAGGCAAGAAGGAAGCTGAAAATGTTTCTAGGAAGAGACTTCAGACTGCGAGGAGGTACGGAGGCATGACGTCTCTCATGACATGGGGTAGAGGTCGTGGAACTGTGAGGATCTCTGTGTGACTGACCTGCAGGGAACCCGGTCGTGGACGGCAGAGAAAATACGCTGTCATTCGTTATGCTCACATCCACCCCCCCCCCCTCTTGGCTCGACGTGCTAGAGACATAGGCAAAGCATCTTGTTTGGTTTTTGCATAGCTCCACACTCTGAGATAATGCCTTACAAATAGAGAGTATTAAGACTATACTTTCAGGGGTCATTTCTATAGTTTGTTACAAATAGAGAGTATTGAACTGACACATCTACGCAGAATAAAAATACGAATGAGAAAAATACATAAAGCAGTGAAAGATGAGTCCGTTGTACCAAAATCTAAGATCCAAAGATGGAGAGGAATCCAGGTTGATACCGTGTGGTTGGTGTTCGATGACTTCCTGAGAAATGCCGACTATTTCTCTCTATCCCAGCAGTCGTGGAATGTACTATCTGAAACAGCGACTCGTCACAGACTCAGGGACAGATATCTCACCATAGACTCCCACTGTAGTAAGGGAACCTTTCCTCCACCTCTCTTCACTCCCCTGTGAATCACCCTGGTCCTTTGAGACAGTTCTCTATCCATTGCTTTTGTTGAAGCGGTTTGTCCTCTGCTTCCGCCACGGACTTGAACCTCAGACCTCTTGCTTTCATCCTAGGCGGAGCTCCAGCTTCCCCCTTGACGGTGAACCCTGAAACCTACGATCCACTTTCAGAGCCTGCTGCTGACACCTCAGTTGGGCAAAGCACACGTCCCTTTCTCCCAAGAGAAAAAAAAAAAAAAAACCCTGTACAAATATAAATTCATTCTAGTCTAAGAATATTGACATAATCACATAGATGGCTGCTTTCCTTTTCAAAATAACTTCTCATTTTACCTAGTGGCTGAAACATTGCTTGGAACTAATAAATCTACACTGAAGATCGGTATTTCTGAGTTATACCGGGAAAGACTAAGACATCTTCAGATATAAACAACTGTAATTATTCTAATCCCTGCTCGGATACCTCCTGGATCCTGCCTAATCATACATATTAATTGCATACTCAGAACTAAACCTTCTTTCAGTTCATTCCCATCGTTCCCAATGTCAACAGTGAATACCCTTGATATTTCTTCTAAATCTTGTCTCCTTTTTGGCTAATCATTATATGATACTTCCAGGCTTTTAAAATGCAGTTTTATAACTATGGAAACCTAAAATCACATTCAAAGATTAAAAAAAAATTATTTAGAACCAAAAGAATACTAATGGTTCTGCCAGTGTCGACATATTGAAAAAAAAAATTCTTATTAATTACTAGCTCATTTCAGCAAAAAATGATAGATAACGCTGTTAGCGTCTGGTGCCCCATACACAGCCTGAAGACATTGCTGGCTACCCAGTTGTCTTGTCTTGATGCTCTTCCTTCTATGAAGGTATTCTTACCACTTAACTGTCTTCGGGGTGCTTTTCGACTATGAAGTCCACCGTGGATCTGTCTTTCTCTGTCTCTGTGCGTCTCTTTATACAGAGATAGAAACGTGCTGATATGCACCCCCCCACACACACACACACATCCTGTTCCATGGCATTTTGTTCTCACAGCCCAAGCTGACTCATGTAATAGCTATTACCCTCTTCTGCAGAAGAGGAAGCCAAAGGCAGAGGAACTGAGTAAGCAAGCACGAGGTTGGAGAACGTGAACACAGAACTCAGTCTGTCGGAAACTGAAGCCCACGCTGTTTTTACTCCGTCACACAGGCTTTCTGCATAACCGCTCAGCGCTGCCCCATCTCGGTCCTGACCCTCGGGAGAAATTGGGGCTTTCAGCAGCTTCTTGGTCCGTGCCGTTTGGCTCAGCCACCGTGAAAGCCGAGATTCCTCACGGACAGGCCCGCACCGCCATCCATCTCTGAGCCCCCCAGAGTTGGCACAGAGCACTTTAGCATCGTGTGTTCAAACCCCCTCACTCTGCAGACAGCGTGGGGGTAAGGGAAGGTCACCAAGTCAGGTCGGTGGCTAGCCTTTTTCCATCAGGATAAGATCTTGCCCTAAACATTTGCTACTCAACAATAGTGCAGAAATGCTAAAATATGCATCGTTTTTAGAGAATACTAAAAATTAGTTATCACATCTCTGGCAGGGCCGCAGCTCTGCGACAGCCTGCTTTTGACACAGAATTCTGACCTCAACTGCTTTTCAAGGGCCAAATCATGTTTCTCCAAACATAAAACACATGTAACCAGATCACAACCAGGCTTTACACCTGGACCAGCGTCCACAATGCTGGCTCAGCAGAATCCCTCCTGGAACCTGCTCCCTGCTAATGGACCAGTGTTTCAACAGTGAGTTCATTGTCCCAAGGGGGATAAAAGGGAGGCACCCAGCTCGGCTGGTCTGCAAACAGATCAACTGCCATTTGTAGCATCAAGAGTTCTATTCAAATGCATTTTAGCCTATTTTTAACGGCTGGGCAAAGGGAGAAAAACGTCATATGCAAGAATTTAAAGAATCCCTCTAAGGGCTGAAACACAAGCTTATATACCCTCTTAAAAACTTTCTTGGGAGAAACAGTTTTTGTTTGAGGAAGAATTAAAAATAAAATGCAACTGAAAAGCATAAACAGAAGCTGTCGCGGTGGTTCCTTCAGCCAGAAGGAAGAGACGGAACCTACGGTATTAGACAAAGGGGGAGGGGCAGAGTGTGAGGTCTGCAGGTGAGTCACGGTCTGTGGGAAATCGATGAGGAATAGAAGAGCAAGGTATTCTACAACGGAAGTAAATCAGAGGCCTTAAACCTCAAGGCAGATGTTCACCTACAAAACCTGTAATCCAATTAAAAGTCTAACACACACACACACACACACACACACACACACACACACACGTCCTCAGTGTTTAAAAATAAAGGAGGCCAATCTTGCAAAAGCTTCATAAAAAGCAGTCAGTTGATAAGAGTTCAGGACAGGAAAAGCAAGGTAAATAGGGGTTGGCTCCATTCTAATTAAAGACATTTCAAACTCACGTCCAGTTTAGGGCATAACAGGTCACAAACCCCAAGGCCCAGGGAGGTTATGTCACTGCTTAAACGGGGCCTGCTCTGGCCAATGCTGCACACACGGCTCAGCCCCCACCCATTGCTGACATTCAAGAACACAGTCCCAGTGGTGGCAGGCACCCTGATTCTCTAAAAAACCGTCAAAATCCCAGATTTTTTATGTAAAATACCCTTTCGATAATATGGGTCAGCTAATTTTTTTTTAACATTGAAGTGCCCGTGGACGGAGAGGAAGCCCCCTCCAGGCTACCTTTGCTCTCAGACCTCCAGGCTCTTCTGTCCTCTTCCCTCCCTGCCTCCTTGGTCTCCAGGCCTCCCCTTCCGTGTCTTCAGACTCAGAGTCGGAAAATCAACTCCGTCTTTTCACATCACGGCCCCGGACAAGCACCTCCCAAGTCGGCGGCTTGCCTTTCTGGTGAACCTTGTACGTCTCAAGGTTTATTTATATTTAGTTCTTCTAGCGTCCTTGAAGGCAGCTTTCACCCTGACATCCCGATGGGAACCTGTGGTCCCAACTGGGCCTTCTGTGTATTTCCCCCCCACGTAGGTATGGCCATCCTTGCATTGTCACCTTATTTCTTGGTGTATCCACTCTTTCCATCTTATGTCTTTATAATCAAACTCCTGCTGATCCTCTGATCCTTCGAGACATCGCTCCCACTTCCGGGCGCCCTTTCCTGACTCATCGAGCGCTCCTCGTCAACGATGCCTCCACGAAGCCCCTGACATCTCATACATAACCTGGTGTGTGACAGCTGTCTCCCCCACTCAGCCCTGAGGGGTCACTTACCAGTCAGCAAACCTTCTCTGCAAAGGGCTAAATCAGGGGTCGGGAACCTCTTTGGCTGAGAGAGCCATGAACGCCACATATTTTAAAATGTAACTCCGTGAGAGCCATACAATATGTTGAACACTAAATACAAGTAAATGTGTGCATTTTATGTAAGACCAACACTTTTAAAGTACAATAAGTCTCTGAATTCTTTTTAATAACGTTGTTATGCTGTTGCTAACCAATGATGAATAAAGTACTTCTTACCATTTATGCGACTTCTGGTGCTGCATGGTTTTGCTGATGGCTTTGTAGTCTGGTTGATACGTGGTGAGGTTAAGCTTCATGCAGGCGTTGAGACTTCCATCCATTAAATGTGATCATAGGTTGGTCTTAACATTCTTTAGATGTGAGAAAGACTGCTCACATGCATACATAGAGCCAAACATTGTCAGTACAGCAATACTCACACGCTGCAGTGTATGGTATGTGACGGGAAACGCGTTCCAAGTTTTGACAATCACCTAGTCCACGGGTTGAAGTTTTTTCATTTCCCCCCACTTGTGTTTGCTCGTCAACTCTGCTTGCTGTCATGCAAGTCTTTCCAAATCTTCATTCAGTGACTTGAACTTATTCACCCACATGTCTCAGGCTTGTAGCTCAAAATCTCTGACGGAGACACCGGGGATGTAACTCAGGTCGGCACTGTCCACTGCACACTCGTGTGGATGGGTGATGAACTTAAAAAGATGAGTGCTCTCCCGAAATTCTCCAAAGCATGCTTTGAATGACTGCAGGAGACTAGATGTGAAGCCTGCTAGCTGCTGGAGATCAAGATGTTGAGCAAGGTTACTTGCTGTGCATGCATCTTTAAACACTCCCAGTTTTTCAAAGTGTAGTAAACGACCTGTTTCAATGTCGGTGATAAAGAGTTCCAGCTTGTTTTCAAATGCAAACACTGCTTGTTGAAGGGATAAGACTGTATTTCCAATGCCTTACATTTTCACATTGAGCTGGTTCAGATGTTCAGTCATGTCCACAAGATAGTAGAACTTCAGGAGCCACTCAGAGTTAGCTAACTCAGGATGCTTGATGCTTTTCATATCAAGAAAAGTCTGGGCCCTGGCCGGTTGGCTCAGCGGTAGAGCGTCGGCCTGGCGTGCAGGGGACCCGGGTTCTATTCCCGGCCAGGGCACATAGGAGAAGCGCCCATTTGCTTCTCCACCCCACCCCTTCCTTCCTCTCTGTCTCTCTCTTCCCCTCCCGCAGCCAAGGCTCCATTGGAGCAAAGATGGCCCAGGCGCTGAGGATGGCTCCTTGGCCTCTGCCCCAGGCACTAGAGTGGCTCTGGTCACGGCAGAGCGACGCCCCAGAGGGGCAGAGCATCGCCCCCTGGTGTGCAGAGCATCGCCCCTGGTGGGCGTGCCGGGTGGATCCCAGTCAGGCGCATGCGGGAGTCTCTCTGACTGTCTCACCCCGTTTCCAGCTTCAGAAAAATACAGAAAAAAAAAAAGTCCGGATTTCGCTCAGACAAGCTGCGAAATGGTTGAGCACCTTCCCTGTTGACAACCAATGCACATTGCTGTGCAGAAGCAGACCAGGATAATTATTCCCAACTTCATCCAGCAGTATTTTAAATTGGCGATCATTTAAAGCTTGGACAACAATAAAGTTGGCCACCTGAATGACCAGCGACATCACCTCACCAAACTGCTCGCCACACATCTGAGCACAAAGTGCCTCCTGATGTAGGATGCAGTGAAAACTTAGGATGGGTCTCTTTTCATGTTCATGAAAAAGTATTTCAAATCCTCTGTTTTTCCCCACCATGCATAGAGCACCATCAGTACACACTGAAAATAAATTTATCCATCAGTAGATTTTTTTTCTTTAGCGAACTCAGTGAAAGACTTGAATAAATCCTCCCCTCTTGTTGTCTCTTTCATAGGCAAAACAGCAAGACTTTCCTCATGTATTGTGTCACCAACAGCATACCTTGCAATCACACTGAACTGGGATAAATGGTTTACGTCTGTTGACTCATCCAAAGCGAGAGAAAAGCATGGTGCTGCATTTATGTCCTTCACTTGTGTTGCCTCAATTTGATTTGCCATCATGATGATACGATTGTGAACAGTTCTTGCCGACAGAGGCATGTCTTCTATTCATCTGATTATCTTGTTTTTATCCGAAAAGTCATCAAAAAGTTCACTGGCAACATCAAGCATGAATGTTTTGGCATACTCCCCACCTGTGAATGGCTTTCCGTTTCTCACAATTGCTAAAGCACAGCAAAGCTAGCCAAATTCCAGTCACATTGTTGGGTCCAAACATGGAGTTGCTGCTGACTAGCTTGCACTCTGCACAGTAGCTCTTGACATGCTTTCTTCCTGCTGTCCCCCGCTGGATATTTCAATGCAAATGTAGTATGGCGTGTGTCAAAGTGCTGCTTTATATTTGACCGTTTTATCCATGCAATTTTATCATTGCATATTAGACACACTGCAGAACCTGCTCTCTCCACAAAGGTGAATTCCTCTGTCCATTCCTGCTGAAAAGTACGATACTCTTCATCTTTTTTTCTTTTAGCCATCTTCTTCGTCAAAGGGGTTTCTGCAATTAGCTAGCTGACTACTTGGTTAAAAGAAGGGAAGTTTACTTCCTGACCTCACAATGACCTGTATATATTACGCATTACCCGATAAAAATTTGGTGTTGTCCTGGAGGACAGCTGTGATTGACTCCAGCCACCCACAACCATGAACATGAGTGGTAGGAAATGAATGGATTATAATACATGAGAATGTTTTATATTTTTAACGTTATTATTTTTTTTATTAAAGATTTGTCTGCTATTCAGATGCAGCCATTAAAAGAGCCGCATCTGGCTCGCGAGCCATAGGTTCCCAACCCCTGGGCTAAATAGTAAATATTTCCCATTTGATCTCTGTTGGCAATTATTCAGTTTTACAGTTACAGTGGAAGAACAGCCACAAACAAGATGTAAATAGCTGGATGGGACTACATTCCCCTGATCTTTATTATTATACTAATAAGGCCATAGTTTGCCCAGCCCTAATCTACCTGGGCAAGGGCTTGTTCTTGTCATATCTTAGTTACCTAATGAATGATTGTTAGGAAATGAATTTTTATTTTATTTTTTAAAATTACCCTTTTTAATTCTCTTTTAGATTTTATTTATTCATTTTTAGAGTGAAAGGAAAGAGAGAGAGAGAGAGAGAGAGAGAGAGAGAGAGAAGGGGGGAGGAGCAGGAAGCATCAATTCCCATATGTGCCTTGACCAGGCAAGCCCAGGGTTTTGAACCGGCGACCTCAGCGTTCCAGGTCGATGCTTTATCCACTGCGCCAACATAGGTCAGGCCAGGAATGGGTTCTTCAAAACAGAATTCAAGCTTTACTTCTTCACTTCTTTCCTTGACACACCAGTACACAGCAGTGGTTTTCACCTTTCAACCTCTGCAAGTATGTGTTATCCAAACACCTCCTGGGACCGTCACAATCATCGTGTGAGAGTCACACAATGCTGCTATGATGAGTTAAGGCTGATCAATGTAATTGCTAGGGTCCTGAGTGAATCATCATCTTGTACTGCCACCTACTTGTATATTTTTGTCTTATCTCTCCCTCGGCTAAATTATAAGCTTCTAGCAAATGAGACAATATCTAATTATTCTCAGAATTGCTACAATGTCGAACAGGGTGCTGTCCTCATAACATTTATTCGTTTATTCATTCAATATGTGTTCTTGTATCAGTGCGAGGCGTCGTGCACACAGAGGATAAGCAGCATGGGAAGGGCCCTTGTGTCCATCGGCGTCCGAGTCCAGTGGAATAATGGTTATATGAACACACGCTGAAGGAAGGGCAGGCTTTCTAACTGCTGCTAACGAAGTCAGACAAAGTCTGGGGGAGAAGGGAGAAGCAAGGGCAGGGAAGTTTTCCCTGAGGAAGTAATGCTTGAGCCTCAGCTACTCAGTCAACATTTATATGGTGCCTGTCCCGTGCCTGATACAATTCTCAGCACCTGTAACACAGTCCTGACCTAAACAGCCCAAAGTTCCTGCCTTCGCAGACCTTGTTTTCTAGTGGGATTGGAAGAATGAATAGAAATTAGAAGAGAAAGAAAACATTCCTGAGAGGAACTGAAAAACATTTCTGAAGGAGGGAATAGCATGAACCCTGGGTGGAAGGGAGCATGGCCCATCTGAGGACTTGTAAGGGCGATGTAGCTCTCACTCAGCAAGATCCAGTTGAGCGGTGGACAGAGGCCAGGGAGGTAAAGCCTCACAGGCAATTCGACTTGATAATTTAATCTCTAAAACAACCCTCTTGAGAGGAAACAAGGTCTTTTGTTCATTGTTACCAGCAAAACCCGGTACAGTTTCTGGAAAACAGCAGGTATGGCCATCCTGATCATGGGTCCCATAAAGATTTCAACGTGACCTCATGTATGTTTTTTAAAAAGAGATCCCTGCGATTATCCTGGACAACTGAGTGGAGGAGGAAGGTGTCAGTGTGAGGGGACACGCCGCTGGGCTGTCTCGGGTATGCAGGTGCGCAGGGAGTGTGGCCTGAGCGCGGCGGTGAGTGGCAGTGCAGGTGGAGAGAGAGAAATAGGTTTAGCCAGGATTTAGGAGGCACTTTGTAATTATGTGTTGTAGAAACGAATAGAAGAAACGGTGGACGCGGCCGGGAATGGGACATGGTACCGGAGAGTGGGTGAAGTGTAGAGAGAGATGCTGGTGCCAAGACCTACTCCTGGCACCAGCAGCGACAACCTCAGGGAGTGTCTGGACCCCGACGTTGAGAACTCTGAAGACTGCAGTGAGCACCACCCTGTCCTTCAGGGGAGGCTTAGCGAGCGCGCACCCGAGGCCTCCGTCCTGGGGGCAGGATGGCACAGTGAGTAGGCTTCCCCACTGGACAGTGAGCACCACCCTGTCCTGCAGGGGAGGCTTAGTGAGCGCACCCGAGGCCTCCGTCCTGGGGGCAGGATGGCACAGTGAGTAGGCTTCCCCACTGGACAGTGAGCACCACCCTGTCCTGCAGGGGAGGCTTAGTGAGCGCACCCGAGGCCTCCGTCCTGGGGGCAGGATGGCACAGTGAGTAGGCTTCCCCACTGGACAGTGAGCACCACCCTGTCCTGCAGGGGAGGCTTAGTGAGCGCACCCAAGGCCTCCATCCTGGGGGCAGGATGGCGAGGTGTGTAGGATTCCCCTCTGGACAGTGAGCACCGCTTTGTGCTTTCAGAACTGCAGGCAGAGTTCAGGTGCCTTGGAGAAAACTGGAGATCTTGGCAGCTCGCATGGCCCAAGACAGAATGAAGAGCGAGGGACGGAAGGTGGTTTCATCCTGCAGGCTCAGTACTGGGCGCCGGATGCCAGGTCGGTCAGTACTGGGTGGCAGGACCCCAAGTCGGTGTGAAACGAGATAAGAAATGACTACCAGGCCTGACCTGTGGTGGCGCAGCGGATAAAGCATCGACCTGGAAATGCTGAGGTCGCCGGTTCGAAACCCTGGGCTTGCCTGGTCAAGGCACATATGGGAGTTGATGCTTCCAGCTCCTCCCCCCTTCTCTCTCCCTGTCTCTCTCTCCTCTCTCTCCCTCTCTGTCTCTCTCTCTCTCTCCCTCTCTCTCTCCTCTCTAAAATGAATAAATAAAAATTAAAATTAAAATTAAAAAAAAAAAAAAAAGAAATGACAACCAGGCCGCAAACTGAGAGAACGGGAGCTATGCTCGGTGCACGCTGCTGCTTCAGAGACATCGCGCTGAGATGCTCAACCGAAGCTGTATTCAGAAGCTCGGTTTAATACATAATTCAGAAACCACCCGGGCTCTCTGCAGTTCTAAATGAGATGCTGAAATGGTTGTCCGGCAGTAGCGTAAAGTGACCTTTCCTCAGTCGTCTATCCGGCCCAGGTATGCTGCCCGTGTCGGAGAATTGTGTTCTGTTCTCTGAGAGCTTTCACTCAACCTGATTGCATCTGACCAGGGAGGGCTCTGTAAAGATGTCACTTCGACCCTGTGCCCTCGGGCAGAGAGTCAGGGAGGAAGGCAACGGAAAGTGCAGTGACCAAGGTGCCCTATTCAAGGTCAGGAATGCTTTACCCCTGTTCTCCAGGCTCCACACAACTCCAGTGGTAGCCTATTGTTTTTAAATCCTTTTTTCCAGGAGTACTCACTTATAAAACCATTGCATATAAAATATTTGCTTGTCCCTACGCTGCAGAGGTTCTGAGAAGAAGGGACAGGTGCTGAGCAGTGAGCCTCTGTGTGTGCACACAGGGAATGTGCCCTTGTGACCCCCACACTGCCTCTCCTCTCTGCATGACCCCCACTTTAATACTCTGGAACTAAGGACCCTTCCAGAGGGGGCCACACGTGAGATCCCAGGGGCAACGGGGTGCGGTCCTGTGGGGCGTGCGCCTGGACTTCTCCCAAAACCAAAACATCCCAGTTCGTATTTTAAAAGATGTTATAGAAATACATTTCAAGACATGGGAAGGTGTTCGTGATAAATTATTCAGTCAGACATTATAAAGAACATGCTCAGGCTAATTTAAATTCTTATTTTTGGAACGGGTATTAAAATGAACTTGAAAAATATAAAGTAAAATCCTAAAAGAAGTCACCTCTAGGTAGTGAAATTAGTAACATTTTTATTTTCTTCCTTTGGAGTATCTACATCCTCTCGTTCGTTTTGGGGGTTTGGGGGGGTTTTTTTGTGATCATGCACTGAAGCACTAACATTTATCTTCAAATATAACATCCAATGTTTATAAATATGAATATTCATCAATTATCATAAATATGCATGAGAACGTCCCTGTCATGCCGTCCAATAGGTGAAACAGCTGTTACAAGGCCGATCTAATGTACTGGCTAAGAACCTTGGCTCCCAAATTGGACTGCCTTGCTTGCCGCCTTTGGTAATTTAATTAGTTTCACTGTGCCTCAGGAATCCCACTTATAAAACAGGCGTCCTAATAGTTGCTAACTTTAGAGTCATTCTATGAGTAAATAAATAAATAAACATGCTTATAAGTTGCTTACCATATAAGAAGTGCCCAATAAACTTTAGTTAATCTTCCTATATCTTAAAGTAATATTCATCTTGAATGAGTGCCCGGGAGAGTCTACAGTGGAAGGTTACACTTGAGAACAAAAAGTGCTTTAAAAGGCCACACCTAGTGACAACCGATTCCAAACACACTGTAAAAGCACTCGTTTACATTAGCCAGAGGGACTGACATTCCTCGTACATAATTGTCTCAACAGCCTTCCTGACACCTTTAAGTCACTCCCACTGCCCTCAGGGGCTCTTGATCCATCCAGGGTGGAAAGTCCAGCATGGAACCTGGAAACCGTATCCTTCGCCATTCCTGAGGTGTTTACATCCCTCCAGACTCTGACCTGGGGCCTCCATTTTTAGACTGTCTAGATAACTTCAAGGACACTAATGGGCAATAATGAAAACTTATTGGCTGAGTCATTTTGTTGAAATTGTAGAGAGTGTAAAATCAATATATATTAGTGATAAGATAATGTTACTTTTTAAAGGGCTGGGTTTAAAAGAAATATATTTCTTGAAAAGTTGCAGAGCACAATGGCATAATTTGCCCTGTTAGTTACCTGAGCTGAGACAGCATGGGGGGGGGGGGGGGGTTACATCTCGGCCTAGCCCATTCAACCAACTCTTGCCTTTGACCTTAACTGAAGTACAGTAAGAGTTGGTTTCCTGTCTTCTACCCTGGGTAGCTGAATGCTGATAGACTCAAAAGCTAGACAGTGAGAACCACCAAATGCACAGTTAGATGGGAACAGGTTATCATGTGTGTTTTCAATGGCAAGGGTACATAGGAGCCTATATTATTTTTTTTTTTTTAATTCCGAAGTAGAATCGTGTCTATGTACATGTCATACTTGACCTGCTTCCTTCTGACTAATCTGTATGGCCTTTCTTAAGGTGAATTTTATGTGGATTTTGTGTGACAGAGAAAGAAAAGTTCCACTTCTTGACAACGTAATATACTAGACCCCGTTCTCTTTTTCGAGATGTCAAATATCTACTTTATTATAGTGAGAAAGTGACAGTCAATTTAAATAAAAATTTATGGAGAACATTAGGAGCTGGAAGGACTCGGGCTAATCACTGTAATGTCCCCCAACAAATGGTAAATGAAAGCATAAGGAAATTGAGTTAACACAAGTTAAAAGTTCACATACTTATACAATTATATTAGAAGACCTACAACTTAATTAAATTATCCGAAACTGCTCATTTAGCTTCTATTGTACTAGTGAACATTTATGCAATTTTACTGTTAGATATATATTAAGTAATAGGTTTGGATCGGATCACATTGGGAGAACCCTAACGAGCCCGAGCAGGGGAAGGTTTAATCCATCATGAAGCATCCTTCTGAATCTTCATAGTGAATATTATTAGGCCGAGATTTCCCTAGTTAGTTGGTTACTCTCTTATATCTATCATTCTGACATTTTGAATAATTGAAAAATCAAGCAGGAAATTTTGTACGTGGGAGAAATAATCTGACGGAGCAATGTGTTATTGATCCCCCCATCTTTGATTATTATTTTTTTTAGTCTTGTATTTACTTCATCAACTGTAGAAGCTCGAGAAGCGATAAATGTGTGGAATTTTAAAAAACGAAAGACATTATTAAAAGCTTGGGCATGAAAGGTAACTTTGTGAGATGCAGAAGACAGACATGTACGTGATTCACACTGGTTCTTCCACTTTGGGTTCATGTAAGGTTAGTAAGTTCTTCGATCCAAGGTACTAGGCTGTAGAATGGTTGTTTTCAAAATACTTTTCCTGACCCTGGCTGGTTGGCTCAGCGGTAGAGCGTCAGCCTGGCGTGCGGGGGACCCGGGTTCGATTCCCGGCCAGGGCACATAGGAGAAGCGTCCATTTGCTTCTCCACCCCCCTCCTTCCTCTCTGTCTCTCTCTTCCCCTCCCGCAGCCAAGGCTCCATTGGAGCAAGGATGGCCCGGGCGCTGGGAATGGCTCCTTGGCCTCTGCCCCAGGCGCTAGAGTAGCTCTGGTCGCGGCAGAGCGATGCCCCGGAGGGGCAGAGCATCGCCCCCTGGTGGGCAGAGCGTGGCCCCTGGTGGGCGTGCCGAGTGGATCCCGGTCGGGCGCATGCGGGAGTCTGACTGTCTCTCCCCGTTTCCAGCTTCAGAAAAATACAAAAATATATATATATATACTTTTCCCCCCATGGTAGGGGTATTCGATAATTGAATGGGGGTGTGGCATTTCTTCCTGGTATGGCTACAAACTTGACTTTGTTGAGAGGAGTAGAAACGCCTCCTAACTGAGGTTTGGCACAAATCACATGTGGATGGCTTTTCTGGGGGGGGGGGGGGGCTACTCGCAGCACCCCAGAGTGGAGGCCTGCTCCCTCCCAGGGAGTGCCAAAGCAGCGGGGAACCCGGTGGGCAGTGAGGAGCTGCCACCTTTAATTCAATCCTTCACAAACAATTTAGCAGCAGAATGGGACTTTTTTTTTTTTAAGTCAGAAAGCCTTTGGGAAAATTCTGGCCTTTTTTTTTTCTTTGTTTCCTGATGGAACTATATGTGAAAAATAAATTAATTGCCGTAATACTCAGTAACATCCACACGCACATGCGAAGAGATGAATAAGAAAAAAATACGGTCTCCCGCAGACTCGCTTCTGGCTGCTTGCTGGGGGGAAAAAAGTAAGCTGCCTCCTCTCCACTGCATTTAGAGAATTAATTCTCATCTGAAATGAAAGGTCCCGTCCAATCCTATTTCACGGTAGCTTTGAGTGCTTGACTGTACCAAAGCAAAGGGCATCGCTTGATTGTTCGCTGTTGACATCACTTTACACCAGAAGGTGGCAATTGTTTTAATAATCACACTAACAAACCTGCTTTGCCTTCAGATCAGATTTTTAGAGATAGCGTTCAGTTGGCTCTTGTCAAGAAGACGCCTGTCGAAATCAGTAGCATTCCCGCACAGATTTATGGCTCGTGATGGTTTTTTCTTTTTTTTTTTTTACTCCCATTAACAGGCTAAAATATTATATCTCCTTTAGGATAATGGAAGCTGAAAAATTTCTGTATTTCTCCTTATTAAACCTGGTGGTTGTTTTCTCACCTGAAATTCAGTTAATGCCATGGAAGTTGACCACGCTCATGAAGCAATGTCACGATAGAGGACAAGTATCTAGAATCATGATACCCCGTGACGAACGTACTGACTTTCTCACAGGAAAGCTGGGGCGGACTCTCTCCTCTTGGCCACGATCTCTGGAAAGTGTGGTACACTAATACAATGTATGTCAGTCCACCATGCACACTCGTTCCCGTGCAAATCCCAGATGTCCAACTTATCTGGCAAGGTGGCAACATCCATTCCTCAATTAAAACGGAGTGGGAGATAAAAAGCCTTCTGGACGCTCAGGAAATCGTCACAGACACCCCACCAGCCTCCTCCCTTCCCCGTGTGACAGAATGCACGGAAACGTCCGGAAGACCGAGGCCCCATAATGGCCCGAGGATTTATCTCCTGAGACCATTTTCCCAACTCTGTCATCTGACCACCGTTTGCCTTCCATGAAGGGGGAGGGCGCGGAGAGGGAGAGAGTCGCCGGCTCCTGCGACCCCAGAGCGGAGCGTTCCTTCCCGCCGGCCTCTTTTTCCACAGCTTAGGTTACAGTTACCCACAAGACAGAAGAAGAGGCCAGGGCTGAGCACGCTTTTTTTTTTTTTTTTTTTTGGTAAATCTGAGAACTCCAGACAACATTTGTCATTCAGCAAAAATGCCTGCCTCTCAGCAGGCAGATTTATTTTTTTTTTAATTTTTTTCCCAGTGCCTTTCTCTAATTGGGCTTCCTGGACTTTTCACACATCCATCCCCCCACGAGTCCACCAAAGCCAAAGTTCTCCCACACCAAGTCACCGGTGGCGGGCTCATAAATCACGCGGAATTGCGAAGAAACGCCACCACCACCTCACCCCTCCCGCCCCGTGCGTAATGTGCAATTAATGCCCATAACATAGAAAAACATGTTCCTATAGGACGTATTAAAGCAATAAGAAAGAGCATGTCAGATTTCTCATTAGTAAATTCTAATAACGTTACTCTCTACTAACATTTTTTTCTCTTCAGTTCACATTTAAAAGAAAAATATTGCACGGTCGTTCCGTATCCGTGCAACATGCGTGTAGGAATTTATCACACCAAAAGGATCTGGCTTGCCGAAATGAGAGGGAGCAATATAAAATTTTAAAGATAGCTGAGTGCCCATTCTTTAATTTTACTAAAATAATGAAAAACATCGATTATTTGAGCTTACCAAACGTGTAAATACTAATTCAGAGGGAGCCTCTATTTTGTATGTTATATACTGCATTTATCTCCTCAGTATTAAAAACCATTTCTCTTGTTACGCTTTGCTCGTTTGTATCTCCTAACTTGGGGGGGGGGGGAGTGTGAATATCTCACCTCTGTCCTATTTAGCAAACTTTCCTCTTTAACTTGAAGGAATTTGTCCAGCTTAAACGGGGAATGTACAGGGCAGCTTGTGAGCGTTCAGAGCGGTGGTGGGACATTAATCGTTGTTCTTCCTTTGAAACAGGCGAGCATTATAAGTGGAAGGGCTTTGTTTATTTCTCGGGAAACACGGAGATGTAAATATTAGACTATTAAAATGGGCCCGAGAGCAGGAATTGTCATTTGCCTCTCAGCGCCTGGCTAGACCCTGGCACGGGCCTCCCACAGAGCCCCACGCCAGACGGTGCCAGACCCGGACAGGGCACCCCCCTCCTGCCTCCGCACAGATTGGCACAGTCGTCCTCACAGCTCCCACTCTGCAGGGAGCCAGGGAAGATGCCATTTCCCGGGAATTCACAGCCGCACGTTCTACACAGCTCTTAAAATTACATAGAAAGAAAGAAAAACGGAGAAGAAAAATGGGCTCCCTTCCGTGTGCCTTCCTAACACACACGTCTACCTGCCGTGGGCGCAGCAGCCCTTTAATATCGTCTGAAGAAACGGGGCCAAAGCGGGCAGCGGCTGAGGAGGAGGAACGGGGAGAGAGTCTGACATAGATATTCATTCGTTTTCTTTCATTTTCAAATTCATTTCCTGGGCTTTTTATCGGAGGTGTGTTCTCTTAGTGGTTTGCTTTATTCTAGCATCAATGATGTTTGAGATTGCTTTGGAGTAAGGGAGAGGAGAGGTAAATGCGCCAGTACACTGTAGTAGAATTAGGTTAGGGTCGCAAAAGCCTTCTCACCCCTTTCTGTTTTGTTTTTGGTTGGAGCTGTCACAGAGATAAAAATGGGTCTCTAAATCACAGAGGATAGCTCTGAGGAAATTCTTTAAAAACTCTTCTGCATACGAAGACTGCATGGGGAGGGAGAGGCCTTGGAAGGTTCCAACTTTGCCAAGAACTCCCTGAAGGTTCTTGAACAAAGTCACATGACCCGTGTGGGCCTTGCTTCTTTATTTCTATCATTGTAAGGAAATATGTTGAGTTCTACCAAAGTGTAATTGGGTCCCACGAAGAAATATAACACTTTTTTTTTTTCTTTAACTTGTTTTTCATAAAGTAATTCTGAACAGAATTGCTGGCCCGTCGTGGGTCTGGCCACAAACCCTCTCAGCTGATCACATTCTGAATCTCTTCATGTCCGAAGGCATCCAGTGTTCCGGGGCTACAGGGCTCTTGTGATTAAACTCAGAGTCCAAATGAAAATGGATTAATTAAAAAGAAATGCTTATTTTATGCTTACTTATAAAATAAGTCAGTTCCTTTAAGCTGAGACTGTTTTTCATTCAGTGTTATTATGGTTCAATAAATGGTAAAACTGTTTAAAAATTAAAATAATATATACCTTTTGAGGGAATACACAACATCATGACTGTGACCATCTTGGACGGAATGGAAATTCCTCTTAATTGGGTAAAAACTAAGGTACATGATATAGTATGAGTTCATTTGGTGCCTAATGTCAATGAATATATGATAAGCGTGCATCAGAAGTATTTTTTTTTTTTTTTTTTGTATTAAGCTTTCAGACTGTGTTGGGCCGATACGCACTGGTTGAAGATAGCATTAATATTAATGAAAGACAGAAGTCTGAGATTCAGTGACTCTCCCTTCCCGACCCCCACCTTACTTCCTTTCTTGCTAAATCCATTAGTATAGATGGCTTGACGTTAATAAACAAGAGAACAAAACAGCCCTCCAGTCAGGGACGGTTTCACTTGACCCCACGGCTACACATTTCCCAAACAAAGCCACAAGATGTTTGACCTATCCAATGACATTTATTATTTTTAATTTATTTATTCTATGTGCCTCAAGCCCATTTTTCCCTAGGTGCCTCACACGTTTTATACTTAAAATGTATTAAAAAGTTGAAATCTCTGACAGGGGATCCTTGAGAAATAAATCGAGAAAAGAGTCCGCCATTCCTCTTTGTGACCCTTGGGAGCCTTCTGAGTTTTGCACAATGGGCTCTGCAGTGGGTGCTCCGTAACTGCTCTGGGATGGGACTGAGTGGCGGACCACTCTCAGGGTCTGGACCGCTTCGTGGGGTCTTACCGTCACCTTCCTCTCCCCCGGAGTTACAGACACATACCTGAAGATATACACACCTTCCTAACAGTAATCTGACTCCCTTGACTCCAGGCAAAAAATATAGAGTGAATCTTCCTATAATGGGTTGATATTAAATACTGTAAACCTTACATGTATCCTTTGTAACAGGTATGAAAGTAACCAGAGGGTTTTCTGGATCATAAGAATTTAGGTGAAGATGGTGTCTTATAGTTGGAAAAGAGTATATAAATCGTCTGACCTGATGGTCTTTAGAGGGGTTTCTTCCAGCACCCCAAGGGCTACCAAGAGGCAGGAAGGTAGAGAAAGGGACATGGACGTGTTTGGGGAACTCAGAAAAAGTCCATTTCAATGTGTTCAGTATATAGTAGTACATTGGACTTCTCTACAAGAAAGCATTTGAATGACAGTAGTTACTGACTTAAAAATAAATAAAGCCACCAATCCTAATATAGAAAGAGAGAAAGAAAAATATTTTAGCAAATAGGCTTAGGCTCAGAGACATTGGATAACTTGGTCATGACCAGATATCAGGTGTCCCGATTCCCGATCCAGTCCCACTTCACCTAGGTAGCAGAAAAAAGGTAAGAGAAAAAGTAACTTTCATGGATTAGCCAGGGTCAGCCTCACATGAATCTCTGTAGCTAAAACCACAGGAATTCAAAAGGAACTGAATGTCAACAGTCAAATAATACACTAATATTGACCTACACCCCCTGCTAGTCACAATAATAATTTGCAAGGGGCTAATAATGCCTATTGAGGCTTTATTGACTTTTTAAAAATAATCTGACTCTCTCTCTCATATTGCAGAGGACAGAATTTTTCTGCTTCTTAGCCCTGCAGCTGCTAAAAATATACATAATCACTTGGTGACTTCAGGATGCTAGGACCCTGGTTCTGTTTTATCCCATGGTGTCTAAAATACAAATAATATTTGCTTGATTTACACTTGTATCCTTCAGCTTGCTAGTACTCTGCGTGAGGTTTTATTTTCATTTACCAGTATGGCATCTATCTATTTATCTAGAGTCACACTAATTATTTAGAATTTTTTGCCAATGCTACCAAATATAAATCAATACTCTATAGTATTCGGTATAACTATACCGCTCACAAAAACTAGGGGATATTGTATCACTTCCTATTCATTTTGCAATATCTCCTAATTTTTGTGAGCAGTATATTTGGAGAAAAAGGCAGTTTATTACTTCATAGTAAAATTTAATACTTTTAATATGTTATCATATTTGTAAAATATTGGCTCAGTCCATCTGATTCTGTACTAAAACAAAAACAATCATTTTTTTATTTTAATTTATTGTGTTAACATGGATTCAAGTGTCTCACTGAATGTAACACCCTCACCCCCACCCCCATGTCGCTATTTACACCCCCTTTGTTCCCTCCCTCTAACTCTCTCCCCCTTCCCTCTGGGATTTGCTGTCCTATTATCTGCAAAAAAAACCCTCATGTTTATTATTAATGAACTAAAAGCACATTAGACTTTAAAATGTTCATTCTCTGAAGAATTATTTACTTGATGATCAGGCCTATGCTTTTAAACTCTTAGGACTTCTCAATGGTAACAAACTTTAACTTCTTTAATAATATTTACCGTTAACATGCCTTCACCTAATGACTGCTCAAGGTCACTTTATTTTAAAGACAGTGAAGAAACACTTTCAAATAACACTCCCTGCCCTGGTCTCTAGGAATATGCAGGGGTGTGCTTTTGCAACAGATAGCAAAAGCAACAATGTTTAGCAGCAGGCCACCCCATAGTGAGAACTGCTTTTCAGCCTGGTTTTTCTCAGACCAACAGCTGTTCCATCAGTCAATTAGTGACCAGAGACAAAATGTATCTTTTAAAATCAATTAGGAGCCTTTTCAACTGAATAAAGATTCTGGTTATGTTTTCTTAAAAAAAAAAATTAAAAAAAAAAAAGAATGAGAGAGAAAGAAGGAAAAGAAAAGAAGAAAAGAAAAGGAAAGGAAAGAAAAAAATAAAAACAAGGCTAGAGCTAGGCATGAAGAAGGCTAAAGAGATCATAAATTCTTGGAAGAACAGTCCTAAAACCTGAGAAAGCCGTGCAAAACTTAGCAGGTCATACCTTACCCTTAGCAGGACTCCGGTGACTCATCTTGGGCAGACAAGGAAAATATATCTTTTTTCAGTATGTATATTTTCAGTGTATATATTCAGTATATATATGCGATACACACACACACACATATATTTGTATCTACATTTAGCGTGTGTATGTATTCAAAGAATGAAATTTCCCTTCATATTAGCTGATTTTACTAACAACCTTCCCTACAAGGACTCCAATGTTATCCAGCCCCTGTTCCGTATTCAGGGGTGGAAATGCAGCCTGGGCCATCCCAAGATGGATCTATAGCAGAGCTATTAATTGTCTTCCACAAAATCGTTCCTTATTTTAGTATTAGGCATTCTTTCTGTCTTGTGTAGACAAATAATTTATTTGAACTGTCTTCTTAGGTTTTTATCTTCTAAGGCCTTTGCCCTCCTTCTAAAATAACATTTTTATCCTAAACCAAAAACTGCCAGAGAACGCCCACCACAAAGCTGGGTGGTCCGTCTCCCTCAAGCACTAGGCCCCGGGCGGAGCCTGGGAGCGACCCCGTGGAGCGTGTTGCGGGCTGCGGTTGGAGACCCACAGAACGCGAGCCGAGCCGGCCTGTATTCACCTGGAAGCAGGTGGACCGGAGTTGCGGGCCGCTGGAACCCGCAGGGTTTGTGCAGTCCAGTACGAGGGAGTGCAAGTGACGTGGCAAGCCAAGGAGGGATAGGGGCCTTCCGTCCAGCCACCAACCGTGCTTACAAAGGCCGCCTGGGCGCTCTTCCAGGACAGCCCCCCACCCCCACCCCGGGCCCAAGGTGCCCTCGAGAAAGGGCCCACTGTCCTAATAGGGACCCAAGGCCTATTTAAATTAAAATTCCTATTAAAATCAGAGAAAAAGAATACACTTTTAGGTCAAAGAAAATGGCTTAATAGATTCGTCTTCATATCAATGCAGTTGTAAAATTTAGTTTGTCCTAGAACTCACAGAAGTGGGGGCTGGCACCTGGCTCCTCCCCGCCCCCGCCCCCCCCAATAGAAGGAGAGGAATCAACAGTGAGCGGGATGCGAACAATAGAGATGAAGGTCAGAGAAAGTCCCGACCAGAGACTGGAGGGCACGAGGGCCAAGAGATGTCAGAAAACAGCCACCATGCTGTGAACACAACAGATAAGCCACAGAACAGGGTGCTCTGTGAAATTAGAAAAACGTGCCCTGAATCCAGCGTCATCATTGAAGTTCAGGGAAACTCATTTCACATAGAAATGAACCACAGAAACGTCTCGAGGTCAAATCCCGTAAACCCTGATGACGAGAAAAAGAAGAAACCAAGGAGAGGCCTCGCATCCCAGCCAACAGTGGAAGCCCGCCAGGAGGGCGTGTCCTCCAGAAAGAACAAACAGTAACTACAACTTCACAACCAGCGAGAAGACACGAGGGAAATGATGCAGAACATCACGAGAGTGCAGCACGAATCCGAATCATGAAACCTCACGAAGGGGCTGGCAGACTTCAGGAAAGCCTTCGGAAGGAAGGCAAATATCGTTGTGAGAACGAAGACGAAACCAGGAGCACCGAGCCTTACCAACGCAACCCGCGGTGTCTCTAGAGAAGGAGAGAGGAATTCTTAAACATCAAAAATAAAGAGATAAGACAAAAAGGATTCGAAAGAAAATGAGCAATACGGAAGGAAAGAAAAGGAAATCCAACAAATGGTTAGTAGGAGTTTCTGGAGAAGGAAACCCAAACAAGAAAAGAGAATAAATACTCAAAATAAGAATTCAAGGAAAATTCCCTGAAATACTGTAGTGAAATGGTGATTTAAAACCACATGCTGAAGTATACACTGCACTCCTGGGAGTCCAGAATGACCAACATCAAGACATAGTTTGGTAAAAATAACTGGGCTCTAAGTATATAGAAAAAAAAATCCTTGGAGCATCTTAGCAAAAATAAATAAATAAAAATTAAAAGAAAACTCATGATTTCATAAGGAAAAGAAAATTAGATTACCACCAGACTTTCCAATAGCCGTGCTTTAATGCCAGAGGGAAACAGAGTACCATATTTAAAATATTCAACAAAAGAAAGTCTGAGCCAAGCATTTGATATCTAGCAAAACTGATTTTGAAGTATTAAGGGAACAAACAGTTAAACTGTTAGCAACATGCGAGAACGCAAAGAACATTGTTCTCATGAGCCCTTCTTGAAGAAACTGGTGGAGAGACTGAGCTTATGCCTAGAGAGCCATTAACTGAAGGCCTGGTGCTGAGCTTTGAATATATATCTACCTGGTCAAGGTAACAGGACGTGAGGCTGGAAGGCAGAGAGTATGTTGGGTACTGTTATATACTCTGACAACACAGACAGAACATTGCTATGAGAAGTAAGGGGAGAACATATCCAAAAAGCTTACATTTTCAAGAATCCTATTGGTGATGATATTTATGTTCCTTTTTTGAGACTTCTGTGTGTGTGAGATGAGATTCGAAACAATGTGTAACTAACTGCTGGATTGTCTAATTCTACTATTGCCTATGTCTTTAAGAATTAAAAGTCAACTGTTAAAAAAAAAAAGAGGAAAACAGTATCATAGAAAGGCATCTATGACAGAAGGAAGTGACTCTGATGTAATAGAGACATTAAGTAGGAGTTTGTGGAGTTTGGATTAAGAGAGAAATAAGGATCTATAAAACCAGAATTTTTGCAGCCTTCATGAATGAGAATATATAATGGGCATTTAGTATCAATGGCTGCTAAGATCACACACACACAAAAATGAGAGCATCAGACATTGTGTGCCTCGTACAGTCTTGCCAAAAGCCATTATGGAAATGATGACTAAACTAGAAGGAACACTAAAGTATATAAAGACACCTTTCATCTTGCCAAAGGGATCGAACCTGGGTCTGATCCAGTCCCTGGATTCAGCTGCCAGTTTGCAGGAAATTCAAAACACAGAGGAGCATGTTGAACTGAGAGCAGCGAATCAGCAAATGCAGCCTATGGGAAACCACAGGTTAAACAGCCACAGTTCTTTAACAGAATGTAAGAAAATGGAAAGGATTTAGGGTAAACCCATAGATTAAAACACTTAAAAGACATATCAAATTTTGTAATGGGTAAAACTAAGCTACAATGTCTAGGAATGCGCATTAGGGCGATAAAACTATAAAAGGAAAAACTCAGGGAAGAGATTACTATGTATAAGAGTCAGGATGATGGCTACTTCCGGCAGCGGGGACAGGAACATTGTGACTTGAACAGGTCACATGGAAGGTCTTCTAGGAGGCTGTCAGGCGCTATTTATTATATGGTAAAGCTGAGTGGCATTCACCATAGAATAATTTTATTGAGCTATGCACTCACTTGATTTGTATCTTTCCTGTGTCTCTGTTTTACTTCACAGAGAAAATATTTTAAAGCTAAAAAGCCCTCAGAGCAGCTTTCTGTTTTACTGTTCTGTCTCCTCTTCCAAGAACAACCTCTTTATCTCATTGTCAACAACTCTACCTCTTCTGTGCCCCCTAGGCTCCGTCTTCTGAATTGTTTCCTCTTTCTTCCTTATTATATTAGATGATGAATGAATATTAGTCATGATCACAGACCAGAACATGGTGGTTTTCATATTTGCTCTGTCCACAGACCCCTTCTAGGAGAGCAGTAACCCAGAATTTCTTATGTCTAGGTCATTATGCTTTGTTGTATGGGTCTCTGCTACCCTACACACAGTTGCTAGGACTAAGGATCTATAGCAGTGGTAGTCACCCTGGTCCCTACCGCCCACTAGTGGGTGTTCCAGCTTTTATGGCCGGCAGTAGCGGAGCAACCAAAGTATAAATAAAAAGATAGATTTAACTATAGTAAGTTTTATAAAGATTTATTCTGCCAAACTTAGCGAAAATCTGACATAAAGTACTTGGTAAGTAATTATTATTATATGCTTTAACTTGCTGTAACTCTGCTTTATAAATTTTATAAAGTAAAGTTACTTCCCTACTTTATAAATCACCATTACTGTGGAACTGGTGGGTGGTTAGAAAATTTTACTACTAACAGAAGTACAAAAGTGGGCGGTAGGTATAAAAAGGATGACTACCCCTGATCTATAGGTTCATTCAACATATCCTAATAAGTTGCTACTACCACGTATTATAGCAGTGAACAGGGTGGACTAAGACCCCTTCTGTCCTGGTCCTACCCACACAGAGTGGCCCTGTTGGAGAGCTCTGAAGGTCGTTACTGCCGTCACAGCGAACACTGAGTATTCACCATGTGCCGAGTCCGGAGCTAGGCACTTTAACACCACTCTGTCTTCTTTGATCTGGCACCAACCCACAGAATTAGGTATTAACTCTATCTTCATTTTACACTTAAAAAAAAACGAAGGCTAGAAAACTTGCTTTAATGTATTCAACAGCCAATAAGTACTAGAATGTGGAGTCCCACCTCAAGTAATTCAACTTCCTAGCCTGAAGACCCTAAACATGAGCAATGGTTAAATCAATACGTATCCTTTCTGAAGGAAAATGTGAATGTGAATTAGAGAAGGGTCTGGACCTATATGCAGCCATACGATCTATCCCTATATGGCCTGAGCTAAGAGTAATTTTCATATTTTTAAGTCATTAAATATATATATGAAGGGTAACATTCTGTGCTGTCTTAAACTTCCATGAAGTTTGCATTTCAGCACTCGTAAATACAGTTGTACTGGGACACAGCCACGCCCATCTGTTGACATGTTGTCCCTGGGCCTCCGTGGTACAGTGGCAGGCTTGAATAATTACAACAGAGACCTTCTCAGCCCGCAGAGCTTAAAATAGATCATATTATTCTTTAAGAGGAGAAGTGTGGTGACCCCTGGGCTAGAGAATAGATAGGGAATTTAAAGAGAGAAGGAAGGAAAAGGCAGTGGAACCCTGGAGTAAAATGTAGCTCTGATTAGAGGGGAGAGCAGGGCCTGACCAAGCAGTTGCACAGTTGACAGAGCGTCAGACTGGGACACAGAGGACCCAGGTTCGAATCCCCGAGGTCACCGGCTTGAGCAGGGGCTCACCAGCTTGAGCACAAGGTCACTGGCTTGAGTGTGAGATCATAGATATGACCTCTTGGTCAATGGCTTGAGCCCAAAGTTGCTGGCTTGAGCAAGGGGTCACTCGCTCTGCTGTAGCTCACCCCCCCACCCCTCAGTCAAGGCACAGATGAGAAAGCAATCAGTGATCAAATGAGGTGCCACAATGAAGAATTGATGCTTCTCATCTCTCTCCCTTTCTGTCTGTCTGTCCCTATCTGTCCCCCTCTCTGTCAAAAATAAATAAATAAAATAGAGAGCGAAGGCAGGATGCACGGGACCAGGATGGGCAGTGCCAGAGAAAGCCGGAGCGGCTGGGAACCAGACTTTCAGAGGAGTGCAACGCACTCCTGACGCTCGTCCTGTGAGACTTTCCGTAGCGGTTGACTGGCAGGCTGTGAGTCTCTGTCTTACCTCTTCATGTTTCCATGGAGTAAACCCCGGGTCAGTGAGAGATGAATTAAACACAGCTCTGTTTCTGGTAGCTGGGGAAACTCTAACACAGAGCTGGGCTTTAGTTCTCCTTTCTGACCCTGTCCCCCCGAATCAGCCACTGTGACCACCCACGATGATGTCCAGTCTGAGTTCATGAGTGCAGAGCTGAGTGAGATGCTTCCACGTTCTCGGAAACTGAGGCTCGTAAGACAGCTCTTGTTTCTTCCCTGTGCACACAACCTGGACAAGACCTTTTCATGTTAACAGGAGCGATCAGAACATCCATTTCCTCATGTTCCGGCATCTTCCCTGGCAGCACCAGCTGCTTCTGGAGCGAAGCCGGAGACCCCAACCCTCTTCCAGAACGGCTCACCCCCCCCCCTGCCCTGGGCTCAGCTCCAGACCCACCTTTGGGGAAGCAGATATCAACATAGTTAAGACCGTGGTGGTTGGAATCCAGCCGTTGGGGTTCAGTTCACAGGTCTCCCCCTATAACTGCAGCCAAATGGGAAAGCAGAGCTCAACCCTGGGGCCTATGCTTTGGGGGGTGGTCACTCACAGAGCCCAGGCTGCGGCTGTCAGGGTCCATCCCCCATCGCTATCTCAGCGTACACTCAGGAACGGCCCCTGACACTGCAGAGGGGACCCTGAACGAAAGTGAGCGCAACTCAGGCCAGCACAGCTGAGGCCTGGGGAGGCGCCCAGACTTCTCAGGGCACACTGGGAGCGGGCTGCAGGTGGTAACTGTGACCCTCTCACTAGTAAGAGTGTGGGAGGCTCCAGCTGTTGATTGAAAAAGTGAAAGAGCCATAGCCTATGGCTGCGATTTTCAACCTTTTTCATCTCGTGGCACACATGAGCTAGTTATTAAAATTCTGCCCATCTGACCAAAAAAAAAAAAAAGAAAGGTGTAATTTTAATTCGTTTACACTGGACAGCCATTGTTGTGTTGGCTGTTGTCATTTTTTTTTATTTGACAACCTAAGGGGAAAGAAGTCAGTGCCCTGATTAAATAGTCAGGTGTTGCATGTTTTAAAAATGCAATGTAGGCCTGACTTGTGGTGGCGCAGTGGATAAAGCGTCGACCTGGAAATGCTGAGGTCGCCGGTTTGAAACCCTGGGCTTGCCTGGTCAAGGCACATATGGGAGTTGATGCTTCCAGCTCCTCCCCCCCTTCTCTCTCTCTGTCTCTCCTCTCTCTCTCTCTCTCTCTCTCTCTGTCTGTCTCTCCCTCTCCTCTCTAAAATGAATAAATAAAAAATAAAAAAAAAAAGTGTCCAATGTCAAGACAAGTTTAAAAAAAAAAAAAAAAGCAATGTGCTGTATTTTGTGCCTGCCCCAGAGCACCGGTTGAAAATCCTGGGTCTGTGGCACCCTGGAGTGGCCACCCCAGTCATGACCTCGGCCGTCAGACTACCCTGTACCGCAAGTTATCCATCCATGTGTCCTCACGGGATTGGGAACGCCAGACGAATGATGCAACTGATCTGCTAGAGGAGACGATCCATCTGCAATTGATCCATCCATCAATCAATTAATAACTGTGATTGGGAGACAGAGTTTGGTATTCCAGGACATGGGATGCCCCCTCTAACATGATGGCTGACACTCAAAATGCTCCTCTTAGGATTCCAACCTGATTTTATCCAGCGATGCAGAAGAGCCCTTTCCTAAGAAGTCCTCACATTCTGCTGAAATTGTTTCGGAGTCACCTGCGTGGAGGTAAATCCTGGGGTCTTCCCTCACGCGGTGCTGTCCGGAGTGGGAGACCACACAGGAGGAGGGTGAGCTCAGCCTGGGGTGGCAGAGTGTCCGGGCTGGCCCGGCCTCTGCCCCTCAGCCTCTGACCTTGACTAGTTTCTCCGCCTCCGTCAGCTGCGGCCTCCTTATCTGTAACCTGCAGTCGGGACTGTGCTTATCTCCTGGGTTTACTGGGGGGATTAAATGATATAAAGCCCAGCGCGTGTTAGGAGAGCACCGGGCAGGCTGGGGGTGCTCAGGAAGCGTCCCCACCCTCTCACTCTCCGCTGCCTTAGCTTTCTCACCGGAACACCCTGTGAGGCGTGAGGCGTGGCAGTTAAAGGAGCCAGCCTTAAAGTGGATTAGCCTTATGAGATGGTGTGGCCGTTTTTGTTCTTTCAGTTAAAAATAAGAAATTTCTTAAATGAATGTCTTTATTTTTTTTTTTTTTTTACAAATCTAGAAGTGGACCTCTTTATAAAAAAAAAAATGTTTCCTGAGAGACAAGAAGCTAACATGCAATTACACTCAACTGATATGTACAACATTTCTAGAAAAACGTATGTGAACCTGTACACCACTTTGTAAGAAGTAGGCTCACCGTCTAAAAAGTGCGTGGTCATGAAACTCTGTCATAGGAGTTCATTCTACGAGAGTAAACTGCAAATGCAACTAAGGCACACTTTTAACATTGCCCGAGGCTTTGGATAAATATTTTAAACCCTAAAATCTGATCAGAATAAAAGCAGAAATCAATTGTTTCCTTTTATTTCACCTGTAAATATTAATTAAGTACAAAGAAAACATGTTACATTTACCTGACAGCCTTAGCTTTGAATTTAATTGCCACAATGATGAAATTTCTTGAAGTTTGAAATGAAAATGAAAGATAAAACAGAATAGAATCAGTGAACATACAACTTATGGCTCACGGACACGCTCCTTAGTAGACAAAACCCAGTTCTCGGAGAACTGCTCCCCAAAGCTACCCCTCACTTATCACATCCCTACACGCATCCCTTTCTCTCTGCTGACAGCAAGGCCAAAGGAAAGCAATCTTCTTCAATCAACTACAGAAAAATTCCCCTTTTGAAATCAAAGCCCGACTCTTCCGTCTCTTTTTAAACCATTATTGCCGTACCATTATCATAGTGGTTATAAGAATACTGAGTGACAAATAATACCTGATATCCAAATGGCCCCTTTCAAGTTTTTGGTAATGTCACTCATAAAATTAAGATGAGCCCCGTCTTTCACAGACTGACATAGATTTGCAAGCGACCTTTATTGTATCAGGTGTCCTTCTTGTTTGCAGATACTGCGCTCTGCATTCTTCCCCAGTCAGATCCAGGGCTTTGGAAGTAAATCAGAGCTCTTATTCAAGGCAGGTAAAGGGATGACAAAATGCCAGTGCCTCCCTTTGGCACCATCTTGAACTTGCACCAAAGAAATGCTGGTAAATATTTAAAGCCGGGCAGAGGGGTGGGGTGGGGGGGGGGTGATTGTATAGTTTGCCAATTTCCATGGTGTAAATACTCCCGCTTTGACGAGTGTCAACGTACCATGTGACGCCACTATATGTGAGATTGGGAAGAGATACGGTCAGCTCCCAAGCATACAGTGACCCAGCACCAGCACAGCCCTGGCGTGAACCCAGATTCTTTCCTGAGCTACTTTGTTCCTGGGAAAACACGCCTTCAGACTGGAAAACCAGAAAGCCCAGTGAGGCCGGGCGCTGATCATACCACGTGGCCCCTTTAAGCAGGGTCCAGCTCCTTTGGCTGCCCTTCGGCAAATCCCACCACCACCCTTCTTAGGTCCCCGCTTTCCTTGAACCTGGAAAGTGACCATCACCATTTTCTGTGAAAAGACAGACAATCGAGAGAGAAAGAAATCCACGGGACCCTTCCTAACAGATCATGCAAAGTCATCACTTTTGGCTCTTTTTTTACACTTTGGCTTATTTCCCAAGCACTCACATCACTCGGAAAACTGACCAGGGCAAGATGCTGAGGTTACCTCTTCGTAGGGTTCTCTGTCATATTTTTGGTAGCAGATCAGGTGAATTTCTGCAAAGACTGGGTCCTCATTCTCTGAAGCTACCTTCAGAGAACCTAAGTGCCACCTGGACAACGTGTCAACACGGCAGCCTCCCTCCGCCCTGCCCCGTTCTGATGTAGTGGGACTGAATGGCCTGGGGAAACTGCATTCGAAGTAGTCACCCAGGGGCTCTGGAACTGGAATTTGAATCGGGGCACTCTGCAGAGTGTTCTGGCCAGTTATGAGGTTCAGGGGAAACAGTCTACACCAGACCACCCTCACTTCTGTCACCAGTTCCGTGTTCAGCGGGGTTCCCGAAAACCACCGTCAGTTTCGAAAATTCACTAGAACTATAAAATCGCAGGACTCGCTGAAAGCTGTTATACTCATAGCTATAGTTTATTACAGGGAAAGAATACAGATGAAAATCAGCCAAGAAAAGAAGTACAGAGGGCAGAGTCTGGGAAGTACCGAGCACAGAGTTTCCATGGTCCTCACCCTGTGGAGTCAGACACTTAGCTTCCCAGTGTTGATGTGGAACAATACACAAGGACTATTTTCAGCTAGGGAAGGACATCCTTGTCTTAGTATTACAAGTTTTCTTTGGGGCTCCATTGTGTAGATATAATTGATTTTTTTTTTTTTTTTTTTTTTTGACAAGAGACAGAGAGAGAGTCAGATAGAGGGACAAACAGAGAGGGAGAGAGATGAGGAGCATCGATTCTTCGTTGCAGCTCCTTAGTTGTTCATTGATTATGTTCTCATATGTGCCTTGACTGGGGGGGCTACAGCAGACCGAGTGACCCCTTGCTCAAGCCAGCACCCTTGGACTCAAGCCAGCGACCATGGGGTCACATCTATGATACAACACTCAAGCCAGCGACCATGGGGTCACATCTATGATACAACACTCAAGCCAGCGAACCCGTGCTCAAGCTTATGAGCCCATGTTCAAACCGGCAACCTTGGGCTTTCGAACCTGGGTCCTCCACATCCCAGTCAGATGCTCTATCCACTGTGCCACCTCCTGGTGATTGATTGATTGATTGATTGATTCCACACATGGTTGGTTGATCTCCATGTCTAGGTCTCTTGACTCAAAGCTTCCACCCTAAATCACGTCACTACCTGGCTAGCACAAGACCCCCAGGAAAACAAAGATTACCTACAGGCCAAAGACCAAACCTCTTCCAGCCCAGTGGAGCACTCTTTACTACATACCCACCATTTGCAGAACACTCCCCAAAGGTAACGTTCACCTTACATCAGCAGTCAGTCAGGTTTTTGCCTTTGGAAAAGCCACCATGGTTATCTAACACCGATTTCCTGGAGCTGAGCTTTCATTTGACTCAGGGGAGAGGCTTGCTCAGATTTGGAGTCCAGCGTGGTGAAGCCAATCCACAAGCCAAGATCTAAAGTGGGCCTTTTAGAGTTCTCAGGATTCTTTCACAAGAATAGCAAACTAGCACATCCAACTTTGAGCACCTCTGAAGCTTGCCACATAATACGTGCAAATGTAAAAATCCACCAGCATTAGTACTAACTGCTGGAAACCGCCAGAACCGGCATACTGTGTGCAGAATAAACCCAAACCATAATCCAGCTCACGGGGCACGGAGGGAGGGATAAGCCCCCAAGATGAAAGGGGGAGCAGGGGAGAAGAGGTTCGAGCGGAGAGCCTCCTACGATTCAGCTGCAAAGACGAAGCTGAGATTTGCTGGCATCGAGCGGAGATTCCGACCTCCCTTCAGAACTCACCTCCAGCTCGGGCCACTTCATCTGCTCCGTGGTCGTCTGAAATATACTCTACTCCACGGACCTTTCCTTATGTAACTCAAAATACTGACCTGCCTCCTCTGGAGGAACAGAGGTGGTGGTTCTGGCGAAGGATAAATCCAGCCAGGAGGTCACTCGAGTCATGGCCTTTTCAAGGAGGGCAGGCACTTTCAAAGATTTTCCTTTCATCCTGTTAATGACATTTTCTGAGTGAGCTGCAGAAAATCTGATAGGAAGTTTCTTGATTTACCGAGTAGGCTTAGAGTTTTTTTCCTTAAGATGCTTAACTTCAAGAGCCAGGCTCGGTCAGAGCCACTGTAGAACGGGAGGGTTTATTTCCAAATAGTTTCAACAGCCCTGAGAATATTGGAATGATTACTTAACCCATTTTTTTGACAGGTAAGTGCAATGTAATAAAATGCTTAGCATCTTCAAGGAGCATACATCAAGGCTCTTAAAGTCACTTTAAATTTGTTTTGACATGATGTGTACTTTATCACCATCGAAAGAAACCCCTCGTGTGTAGTGCCAGGGAGACAAATACAAGGTTCTGTGCCCTGTGTTCACCCCTGAAACGGCTTAAATCTCCATTAGACCTGCCAGCTGATAGCCTGGTTTGCAGCATTGGCCAGTGGCCAGCCCGATGGGTCTCCGGCCACAGCCCCCCCTGCCCACCCCCCCCAGCCCTCAGCCAGGCACACAGTACTCTCACCCACAGGCTCACAACAGCAAAGTTGTTAGCTGCTGTTTGGCTAGCTAAGGCTGTGGCAATTCTCATTCGGATCTGTAAAACGTCTGTCTGCATTGCAAAGTTTTGATGGTAAGGTCTCAGTAAAAGAACTTCAAATAGATGGGTTTTTTTTGTTTGTTTGCTTGCTTTGCTTCATGGAAGCTCTTAGACCAAGGCAACTGAATCGGGCTCACTGTGTCCTCTATTTTTTTTTTTTTAAAGGTGAAATAGGGAAAGGGAAAGATGAGATGGGTTTCTGGCAATTAAGCCAAACAAGTTTGTTCGTAAGGTAATGCCGGTCACTTATTCTACAAAAACGCATGAGGCGTATGTGCCACTGTAGGCATGTCGCTCAGTCCTGGGCGTCTGAAATGAGGAAGACCCATTCTCGCCCTGCCAGGAGCATGTGGGCTGATGCAGGGCAGTCACAGAGGTCATGGAAGCAGATTGTTTCAAATACGTTGGGCAGCTTCTGGATAAAACGGGTTAAAGAGAAAACACAGGAGGCTGCACTAGGAACTACTCACAGGACTGAAAAGTTGATCTCTGAGCTTTTCTGCTTCTCTTCCCTTTATTAAGCCACTTAGAGACTTCATTATTAATTGTTATAACTAAGGAGTATTCTTATTTTGTTGTTATATTAGCGTGATAATGAGAAAATTTATCCTCAACAAAGGCATATCAACGATCATATTAAGTCAGTTTCTTATACCTAAAGTAATAGCATGTTTCCTAATATTTCTACATCATTAGCATGCCAATTATACTCGCTCTAGAATCTGAGGTTAATTCACATAGCCACCATACTCAATTCCACAAAATACTTATTTAGACAGTGGAACTTTGAAGGTGTACACCAACATTTTGATAAGGAATTATTCTATAGCAGGTTTATGCAGAGACTGTGATTATGCGATAATTTATGTATGTGGAGTTGGTGAGATATGGGCAAAATCAACAAATAGTGTCAGATACTGACTCATTCTCACCATGACAGTAAGAAAAATACTACCCTTAATCTCTCACAGTATGAAAGCAACCACATTAATTAAGATGTTGGAACAAAGAACTGGTAAGAAAATCGATGTGTTTTCGCATACAGCAAGGTGAGGAAGCGTACGCCATTGCTTCCCCGGTGCGTCTGCCGCAATGCAGCCCAGACTGGGCCGTCTCCGCACCTCTCTGCCGCCTTGGCTGCGTGACTGAAGTGGGGACGCATATTGAGGTCTGATTCTCACTTTCCCCCTTGTCCTTCAGACCTTCCTACAAAAAGTGCCAGAGGAAATATGTTGATTATTTGCAAAGAAATTGAATTCAAATTAATAACCCTTTCCCTTAAAACGAAGAACATGAGTGGACGAGGCGAGAAATCATTGTCATCTCATCTTCAAGAATGGAGTTTGGGAAGCCACAGCCTGGGGAACAAATCCCACCTGCCACTTGGTTTTTTTTGTTTGTTTTTTGTCAGGCCCATGAGATGAGAATAGATTTTACGTTTTTAAATGGTGGAGGGGGAAAGATTATTTTGTGACATGTAGAATTTTTGTTTTGTTTTGTTTTTTTATTTTTTGTATTTTTTCTGAAGCTGGAAACGGGGAGGCAGTCAGACAGACTCCCGCATGTGCCCCACCGGGATCCACCCGGTATGACCACCAGGGGGCGATGCTCTGCCCATCCGGGGCGTGGCTCTGTTGCAACCAGAGCCATTCTAGCGCCTGAGGCAGAGGCCACAGAGCCATCCCCAGCGCCTGGACCATCTTTACTCCAATGGAGCCTTGGCTGCAGGAGGGGAAGAGAGACAGAGAGGAAGGAGAAGGGGAGCGGTGGAGAAGCAGATGGACGCTTCTCCTGTGTGTCCTGGCCAGGAATCCAACCCGGGACTTCCGCACACCAGGCCGATGCTCTACCACTGAGCCAACCGGCCAGGGCTAGAATTTATATAAAATTCAAATTGCATTGGCCATTAATAAAATTTTGTTAGAAGACAGCTTATTTATGTCACCTATTATCACAGCTCTCATGCTACGAGGGTAGACTTTACATAATTACACTAGAGACCCTATGGCCCACAAAGCCAAACATACTTACTATTTGGCCCTTTAGAGAAAGAGTGTGTTGATTCATTTTCAAGAACACAAGTATTTGAACTGAACAACTCTTTTCAGGATCATAAAAGCCTAATCCAGAATTAAAGTGTGGGGTTTTTTTTTTTTATTTTGGCAAGCAGATTGATGGTAATGAGAAAAATCTTCCCATAGGTGATGTTAGCGTAACACGTGATGCGCTTGCGAACCAGTGGGATTCTTTCAGGATGTGACCATAGTGGAAAGATCCCCAGCAATTTGGTGTAATTTTGCCTTCAGCTTGCCTGAGGACATGGGGACGGCTCTGCAGACCAAACAGGTGATCCAAACAAGAGTGACTCCAAGACCAATATACCCTCTTTGGAATAAATAACTTCTAGGCTGTGATTTTGGGGAAACTTACCATAACCAGCTAAGGAGCAAAATGATGCTGTTAGCATATCGATAGCTTCCATGTATTTTTTTTTGTACGCAATCCTGTGATTTTGTACTCTGCCTCAAAACATGTCAACCCACAATAGAAGGTAAATAGTTATGTCCAACTTTCTTCCCTTATAGTTTCATGTAAAAATTATTTCAATTTCTAGAAAAATATTTGGGATAAAAGGAATCTAAATATATATTGACAAGTTTCTTTTTTTTTTTTTTAATTAGCATCCTTTCAGAGTCAATTTAGTCTGACAGGTGAATCAGCATTTTGGGGACTTTGATTGTTCCGACACTCAAGCCAGCCTCTCTCACATAGTCTGCGGTCCTCGGCTCCCAGAAGCAATAAACCATAATAGCCTCACTCACCGAGGCCGTTTAATCCGTGGATCATAGACACGATAAATCACAGCAACTCCTCTGGTGCCTTTTTGTCTACAATGGCCAGATTCCTGAAAGCCAAATGCAGAACACCTTTTCAAAAGGCATTGACTCAACTGAATAGGGATGTGTGCATTCAAGAACAGAGAGAAAGTGTTTATGAACGCATATGTAATAGGAAGATAATACACTCCGAAACAAACGCTGACCCTCAAATGTCTGTGCTTCTGTGAATAGATGATGGAGGGCCTATTGTCTGACACACCTTTGGAGTTCTGCTACACACTCCTACATCCCGTTTCCCCATTTCAAGGAGGCAGTGAAAATGGATTTATTTTCTTCTCGTCATGGAAAATGTCATTTGAGGGTGTTCCCTCAGCTTTATTAAGATATATTCAATAACTGACATATCCTCTTGTGTAATTGTATGGCATTTATGCTGTATAGCATGGTGATTTAGCATATTATACATTGCAGAACGATTGCCACAATAAGGTCCATTGATATACCCATCACCTCACATAGTTATCTTCTGTGCATGTTGACAACTTTTAAGATCAACTCTCTTAGCAACTTTCAAGTATACACTAGGTCAGTGGTTCTCAGCCTGTGGGTCACGACCCTGGCGGGGGTCGAACGACCAAAACACAGGGGTCGCCTAAAGCCGTTGGGGCGACCCCTGTGTTTTGGTCGTTCGACCCCCGCCAGGGTCGCGACCCACAGGCTGAGAACCGCTGCACTAGGTAGTATTGTTATTTATGGTCACCATGCTATACATTACATGCCCAAACTTACAACTAGAAGTGTGTGTCTTTAGATCACTGTCATGTATTGCCCCCGCCCCAGCCCTGGCAACCACCAATCAATTCTCTGTTTCTATGAGTTCAGTTTTTCCTCAGATTCCATAGATGTGTGAGTTCATACAGATTTGTCTTTCTCTGTCTGATAAATTTACCTTAACGTAGTGACCTCGGGGTCCGTCCATGTTTTTGCGAATGGGAAGATTTTCTTCTTTTATCATGGCTGAGTTATATTCCATTGTCAATATATGCCACATTTTCTTGGCTCATTCATCCATTGACAGACAGGTAGGTTGTTTTATATTGTGGCTATTGCAAATAATGCAATGAACAAGGGCTTGCAGATAGGTTTTTGCGTTAGTGTTTTAGTTTCCTTCAGATAAATAGCTGAAATGTGAATTTCTGGATTGTGTGGTGGTTCTGTTGTTAATGTTTTGAGGCTGTACAACATTCCCACCCATAGCGCCCAAGGGTTTCCTCTCCACCACATCATTACCAGCTCACTCTTTCTTCCTTTCTCGTTCTTTCTTTCTCTCTCTCTTTCTTTCTCTCTCTCTTTCTTTCTTTCTTTCTTTCTTTCTTTCTTTCTTTCTTTCTTTCTTTCTTTCTTTCTTCTTTTCTTTCCTCCTTCCCTCTCTTCCTTCCTCCTTTCCTTTCCCCTTCCTTCCTTCCTTCCTTCCTTCCTTCCTTCCTTCCTTCCTTCCTTCCTTCCTTCCTTCCTTCCTTCCTTCCTTCCTCTGTCCCTCCCTCCCTCCCTTTCTTTTATAATAACCATTCTAACATGTATGAGAAAGTATCTCCATGTGGTCTTGATTTGCATTTCCTGCCTGATTACTGGTGTTAAGCACCTTTTGATGTACCTGTTGGCAAGCTGTATATTTTCTTCCGGATTATTAAAGTCCTTTGCCCACTTTTTAAATTAGATTATTGTTTTTCTCTTATTATTGACTTGTATGAGTTCCTTATGCATATATTTTGAATATTAACCTCTTAGCATATATATGATCTGCAATAACTTCCCTCCACTTGCAGGTTGCCGTTTCATTTCTTGATTGTTTCTGTAGCCGTGCAGAGCTTTTAGTTTGATGTAGCCTCACTTTTTTATTTTTGCCTTTGTTGCTTATACTTTTGTTGCCATAGGTCAAATATTTTTGCTAATACCAATGTCGAGAAGCTTTTTCCCATGTCTTCTACTAGGAGTTTTGCAGTTTCAGGTCTTAAATTTAAGTTTTAATCCAGTTTTAGTAAATTTTTGTGAATGAAGTTTCATTATTTTGCGTGTGGATTTCCAGTCCCACAACTCTGTTTATTAAAGAGACTTCTTTTCTACTTGGTTAAATATTAACTGACCATATATAATTATTTCTGGGCTCTCGATCCTGTTCCGTTGGTCTGTTTCTGCTTCACGCTAGTGCAGTACTCTTTTGAGTACTATCCCTTTGTAGTCAGCTTGAAATCAGGAAGTGCAATGCCTCCAGTTTTGTTCTTCTTTCTCCAGATTGCTTTAGCTATTCAGGGTTGGGTTGTGTGTGTGTAAGTATGTACGTAGTTCCACACACATTTTAGGATTCTTTTTATTTCTGTGAAAAAACTGGCATTTGCAATTTTGGGTAAGGCTTGCATTCCATCTATAGATGGCTTTAGATAGTACAAATATTTTAATAATAACTAATTTATCCAATTCATGAATATAGAATATCTTCCCATATTTTCTCTTCAATTTCTTTTATCAGTGTTCTAATTTTCGGTGTATAGAGTTTGCCTCCTTTGTTAAATTTAATCCTAAGTATTTTATTGTTATTGATGCTATTGGGATTGGGATTTTTCCCCCTTTTTCAGATAGTTTGTTATTAGTATATAGAAATGCAACTAATTTTTTTTCAATGAGGTGGGGAGATAGACTCCCACATGCAACCCAACTGGGATCCCCCTGGCAACCTCCATCTGGGGCTAATGCTTGAATCAAATGAGCTATCCTCAGCACCCGGGGCTGACGCTTGAATCAAATGAGCTATCCTCAGCACCTGGGGCTGACGCTTGAGTCAAATGAGCTATCCTCAGCACCCGGGGCTGTCACTTGAACCAATCTAGCCACTGGTTGTAAAAGGGGAAGAGAGAAAGAAGTGGGAGAGGGAGGGAAAAGAAGCAAATGGTCACTTCTCATGTGTGCCCTGCCCAAGGATCGAAATCAGGACTTCTGCATGCTGGCTGATTCTCTATCCCAACCATCCAGGGCTCAATTGATTTTTGTATGTTGATATTTTATCCTGCAACTTAATTAAATTGGTTTATTAATTCTAAAATTCTGTTTGTTTAATGTAGTGTTTAGGGTTTTCTATATACAAAATCATATTATCTTCTAGTAGAGACAGCTTTACTTCTTTCTTTCCAATCTTAATGCCTTTTAATTAATTTATTTTATTTTTTTGTTGGCTGATTTCTCCAGCTCCAATTTTCTGCACCAAGTTGAATAGGACTGGTAAGTGTGAAGTACACTTGTTTAGTTCCTGATCTTAGAGGAAAAGCTTTCAGCCTTTCATCATTGAGTAGGATGTTAACTGTGGGCTTGTCGTATGTGGCCTTTACCATATTGAGGTGCCATAGTCCTGCTATACTCACATTGTTGAGATTATTTTTTTTAACATGAATGGATATTGAATTTTCTCAAATGCTTTTGCTGCATCTATGAATGTGATTGTATAATTTTAATTTTTCATTATATTGATGTGATGTAAGCAGTTTGTATCTGTTGAACCATCCTTGCATGCCAGGTGTGCCTCGTTGTGTATGATCCTTTCAATGCACTGTTGGATTCAGTTTGCTAGGATTTTATTGAAGCTTTTTGTATCTATAGTCATCAGGGACATTGGCCTGTAGTTTCCTTTTCTTGTGCTAGCTGTATCTGCTTTGGTACAAAAAATAGTGCTGATCTTGTAGCAGGAGTTTAGAACCTACCCCAATGGACGATGTTTTGGGATAACATGACAGGCCAGGAGATCTAAGTTCTCTGTGCTGTAGCAGATGGCCTAAGAATGGTGGAATATAAGGGAAGGACCAGTTCATTGTCTGTTGTAAATAGAACTAACTTTTAATTCAGCCTATCTCCCAGAGCAGATAGACTCATGATTGTGCCATAAATGACCCCTGTTCTGAGGTCTGAAAGTTTTGTTTGGAAAGCTCGAAAAGTTCTACCCATGACATAGAATAGCATATTTCATTTTTATTTCTTTTATTTTTATAGCCATGAAATGTCTACATTTTTCTTCTTTCTTCTTTGCCTTCCTATTGAGATGATCACCTATAGAGTTTGAATCCTCTCCCCAGAGGAGCTGCCCTGTCCTGGTTTTGGGAGGGGTTTCTCAGAGCCACATTTACAGACTGGCTCCTCTTCCTTCCCCTCACCTTCTTCTGCGGAACACAGATTTGGGGGCAGAGTTCTCATCTGACTAGAGTCTCCAGATGAATAAAAGAAAAAGAAAAGCAGCAGTAACAGTGTCTTAAAATATTTTGACCCTTTGTGGCATTAAAGTTAATGCTAGTTTATAGGATTTCACTGGGCCTTCACAAAGAAGGTAATCAATGGCTACTGACTTCCCACATCACAATAGGTGTTAAATTACAGCGTACTTCTCCATGTGTCTGAAAGGATTTCATTTTACTCTTTATTTAATGAAGCTTTTCTATGGGGTAAAAAAAAGATGGGAACCAAGATCTGGTTCCCATCTTTCTCAGTGTTCAGTAAATACCAACTATGAAAACTGTATGCAAATTTGAGCACATTTGTTTACATGCTCTTTTCATTTTTGCATTTATGCTAACCACCATCCCAGAATCTCCACTAAGTGATGTTCTTCAGTATTAGCTGTTAAGACCTTGGTGTTTTAATTCCATATCGATTCCTCATTGGGTAAATGCTGTTCACATTTAGTAAAAAAAGATCAATTATTATTATTGCTAGTTAAGGAAGCCTGTTCTGATGCTGGCAGTCTGGATGACATGTTTGTAAGACTTTGTTAATTCTGTATTTAACACTGTTATTAAATACTTACTTGACCTCATCTACAGATTATAAAATGTATAATGATATCATTCACATTTTAATATCTAACGGCTATTCTGAAGGTTAAGGGACATTTATGCTTATCATATAAGGAGCTGGCTTTTAAAATGATTAAATGGTTTGCAAACTAGTTGCTGCGGTTTAATAAAGGCCAATTGACTCTTTTTATTTGGAAGTGACCCATGTTTCCACAGATAATATTTGAAAAATAATCACAGTTTGTTTTCTTTGATCTTGTTAAAGATTTCATTTGTTATCTTAATTTTAGGAGAAGATTGAATATCATCCTATGTGCTTTGCTTCCTTTTCTCTCTTGGGTTCTTTTTCTTTTCTTTTTTTTTTTAAGGTCATTCCACAATTGCAATGAGTCTGCAAAGATGGGGGAAGGAAGCTTTGCTGTCTTGTAAAGAACTCATAGAAAGGAGATTGAAAGTTGTGTTTTGGGACTAGGAATAGATTTCATCTGTTCATTCTGTCCTTACTCTCTATTTCCAGAGATAATTGAGAGGTGACTGGACTTATCTGAATAATAAATATACACCAACGTATTTTTTAATATATAACTGAAAATGTTAGATTACTTGCAAGGAGCTAATTAATATCTTATTATATCTGTTTTTTCTTAAAATATAAGCTCACCTTCTTCACAAAGTTAGTCTAAAACATGTCAAACACCAAATAAGTATTCGAAATAAAGTCAAACGTGAGTGTGCCTCTGTGTGTGTACATGGTGTGTGTGTGTGTGTGTGTGTGTGTGTGTGTGTGTGTGTGTGTAAGGAAGAGGAGGGAGGCAGCGAAGGAAGGAAGGAGGAAAGAATGAATGAAAGTTAAAGTTTTACACTCCTGTAACATGATAAGTGATTCACTCTTGCTACTTTTAACCATTTCGATGGAGCTTTATCTAAATGAACTGTTTCCAAATTTCTTAAAGAAAATATCTTGGGATAGCCACATACTTTTTAACCTTTTCCTAATGGGGCAGGACCAAAAGCATTAATATTGCTCAATTACTTTATTGGATGATACTGAAGAATGTGCAGCTATTATCCCTTTATTAACTGAAGTCAGACAACCCAGCTTGAGTATCTCTGTCTACTTTTTTTAAATTAATTTTAATGGGGTGACATTGATAAATCAGGGTACGTATATTCAGAGAAAATATCTCTAGGTTATTTTGACATTTGATTATGCTGCATTCCCATCACCCAAAGTCCAATTGTGTTCCGTCACCTTCTAACTGGTTTGCTTTGTGCCCCTCCCCTCCCCCAACCCCCTCCCTTCCTCCCCCCACCCTGTAACCCCACACTCTTGACCATGTCTCTGAGTCTCATTTTTATGTCCCACCTATGTATGGACTCATATAGTTCTTAGTTTTTTCTGATTTACTTATTTCACTCAGTATAATATTATCAAGGTCTATCCATGTTGTTGTAAATGATCCGATGTCTTCATTTCTTATGGCTGAGTAGTATTCCATAGTATATATGTATCAAAGCTTTTTAATCCAATCATCCACTGACGGACACTTGGGCTATTTCCAGATCTTTGCTATTGTGAACAATGCTGCCATAAACATGGGGGTGCATTTCTTCTTTTCAAACAGTGCTATGGTGTTTTGGGGGTATATTCCTAAAAATGGTATAGCTGGGTCAAAAGGCAGTTCAATTTTTAACTTTTTGAGGAATCTCCATACTGTTTTCTACAGTGGCTGCACCAGTCTGCATTCCCACCAACAGTGCAGGAGGGATCCCTTTTCTCCACATCCTCGCCAGCACTTATTCTGTGTTGTTTTGTTGATGAGCGCCATTCTGACTGGTGTAAGATGATATCTCATTGTGCATTTCTCTAATGATTAGTGATGTTGAGCATTTTTTCACATGCCTATTGGCCATCTGTATGTCCTCTTTGGAGAAGTGTCTATTTCTTTTTGTCATTTTTTGATTGGATTGTTTGTCTTCCTGGTATTGAGTTTTACAAGTTCTTTATAAATTTTGGTTATTAAACCCTTATCAGACGTACTGTCAAATATATTCTCCCATTGTGCAGTTTGTCTTTTTATTTCGTTCTTATTGTCTTTAGCTGTGCAAAAGCTTTTTAGTTTGATATAGTCCCATTTATTTATCCTGTCTTTTATTTCACTTGCCCGTGGAGATAAATCAGCAAATATATTGCTGCAAGAGATGTCAGAGAGATTATTGCCTATGTTTTCTTCTAAGATGCTTATGGTTTTACAGCTTATGGATAAGTCTTTTATTCATTTTGAGTTTATTTTTGTGAATGGTGTAAGTTGATGGTCTAGTTTCATTTTTTTGCAGGTAGCAGTCCAATTTTCCCAACACCATTTGTTAAAGAGGCTGTCTTTACTCCAATGTATGCTCTTACCGCCTTTGTCAAATATCAGTTGTCCATAAAAGTGTGGGTTTATTTCTGGGTTCTCAGTTCTGTTCCATTGATCTATATGCCTGTTCTTATGCCAGTATCAGGCTGTTTTGAGTACAATGGCTTTATAGTATAACTTAATATCCAGAAGTGTGATACCTCCCACTTTATTCTTCCTTTTCAAGATTGCTGAGGCTATTTGTGTTCTTTTTTGGTTCCATATAAATTTTTGGAATATGTGTTCTATATCTTTGAAGTAAGTCATTGGTATTTTAATCGGTATTGCATTGAATTTATAAATTGCTTTGGGTAATATAGACATTTTAATGATGTTTATTCTTCCTAACCATGAGCCCGGTATATGCTTCCACTTGTTTGTATCTTCCCTGATTTCTTTTATCAATGTTATATAATTTCCAAGTACAAGTCTTTAATCTCCCTGGTTAAATTTATTCCTAGGTACTTTATTTTTTTGGTTGCAATGGTGAAGGGGATTGCTTCCTTAATTTCTCTTTCTGACAGTTCATTGTTAGTGTATAAAAATGCCTCTGATTTCTGAGTATTAATTTTATATCCTGCCACCTTGCTGATCAGGTCCAGTAGTTTTTTTGACTGAGACTTTAGGGTTTTCTATATACAATATCATATCATCTGCAAATAATGATAGTTTTACTTCTTCTTTTCCAATTTGGATGCCTTTTATTTTTTTTTCTTGTCTGATCACTGTGGCTAGGACTTCCAGAACTATGTTGAATAAGAGCAGTGAAAGGGGGGCACCCCTGCCTTGTTCCTGATCTTAAGGGGATTGCTTTTAATTTTTGCCCATTGAGTACAATGTTGGCTGTGGGTTTGTCATAGATGGCCTTCATCATGTTGAGGTATGTTTCCTGTATTCCCACTTTGCTGAGAGTTTTGATCATGAATGGGTGCTAGATTTTATCAAATACTTTTTCTGCATCTATTGAAATTATCATGTGGTTTTTCTCCTTCCTTTTGTTTATACGATGAATCACATTGATTGATTTGCAAATATTGTACCAGCCTTGCCTCCCAAGAATAAATCCCACTTGATCATGGTGTATGATTTTGTTCATATATTGCTGGATCCGGTTTGGTAATATTTTGTTGAGGATTTTAGCATCTAAATTCATCAGGGATATTGGCCTATAATTTTCTTTCTTTGTGTTGTCTTTGCCTTGTTTTGGAATTAGAATTATACTTGCCTCATAAAAGGAGCTTGGAAGTCTTCCTGCCTCTTGAATTTTTTGAAATAGCTTGAGAAGGATAGGAGTTAGTTCTTCTTTGAATATTTGGTAGAATTCACTTGTGAAGCCATCAGGCCCAGGACTTTTCCTTTTGGGGAGTTTTTTGATAACTGCTTCAATCTCATTTGTTATAATTGGTCTGTTTAGGTTTTCTGATTCTTCCAGATAAATTTTTGGAAGATTATATGTTTCAAGGAATTTGTCCATTTCATCTAGGTTGTCTAATTTTTTGGCATACAGTTCTTCATAGTATTTTCTTACAATATTTTGTATATCTGTTGTGTCAGTTGTTATTTCTCCCCTCTCATTTCTAATTTTATTTATCTGAGTCCTCTCTCTTTTTTTCTTGGTCAGTCTGGTTAAAGGTTTGTCAATCTTGTTTACCTTTTCAAAGAACCAGCTCCTGGTTTCATTGATCCTGTATTGTTTCTTTAGCCTCTATGTCATTTATTTCTTCTCTGATTTTTATTATTTTCATCCTTCTACTACCTCTGGGTTTTACTTGCTGTTCTTTTTCTAGTTCTTTTAGATGCAGGGTTAAGTTGTTTATTTGATCTTTTTCTAGCTTCTTAAGATATGCCTGTAATGCTATGAACTTCCCTCTCAGGACTGCTTTTCTGTGTCCCATAAATTTTTAGTTGATGTATGCTTGTCATCGTTCATTTCTAGGAATTTTTCTATTTCTTTTTTTGATCTCATTGTTAACCCATTTGTTATTTAATAACATGCTATTTAGTTTCCAAGTGTTTAAGTATTTTTCAGTTTTTCTGTTGTGGTTGTTTTCTAATTTCATGCCATTGTGATCAGAGAAAGTGCTCGATATGATTTCAATCTTCTTAAATTTGTTGAGACCGCTTTTGTGCCCTAATATTGGTCTATCCTAGAGAATGTACCATGAGCATTTGAAAAGAATGTATATTCTGCTGCTTTAGGGTGAAAGATTCTAAAGATATCTATTAAATCGAGTTGATCTAGTATGTCCTTTAAGTCTGCTGTTTCTTTGTTAATTTTCTTTCTTGAGGATCTATCTAGTGATGTTAGTGGGGTATTGAAATCCCCTCCTATTATAGTATTGCTGTTGATCTTGCCCTTTAATTCCATCAAAGTCTGCTTTATATATTTAGGTGTTCCTATATTAGGTACGTAGATATTTATAACAGTTATATCTTCCTGTTGGATTGCTCCCTTTATCATTATATAGTGACCTTCTTTATCTCTTACTATAGCCTTTGTTTTACAGTCCATTTTGTCTGATATAAGGATTGCTACTCCAGCTTTCTTTTATTTCTAGTTGCGTGAAATATTTTTTTCCATCCTTTTACCTTCAGTCTATGTGCATCTTTTGTTTTAATGTGTGTCTCTTGTAGACAGCATATGTATGGGTCCTGTTTTCTTATCCACACAGCTACCCTATGTCTTTTGATCGGATCATTTAATCCATTTACATTTAAGGTTATTATTGATATGTAGTTGTTTATTGCCATTTTGTTCTTTAAAACTGTATTCCTTTTTTGCTATATTCCTTTTCTCCTTTGATCCGTTTACAACAGGCCCCTTAGCATTTCTTGCAGCATTGGTTTGGTTGTAGTGAATTCCTTGAGTTTTTTTTTTTTTTTGTCTGGAAAGCTTTTTATTTCTCCTTCAATTTTAAACGATAGCCTTACTGGATAAAGTAGTCTTGGTTGTAGGCTCTTGTTCTGCATTACTTTGAAAATTTTTTGCCATTACCTTCTGTCCTCAAGTGTTTCTGTTGAGAAATCAGAAGTCATCCTTATGGGGGCTCCTTTGTAGGTGATAGTCTTTTTTTCTCTAGCAACTTTTAATATTTTCTCTTTATCACTTAGTTTTGGTATTTTAATTATGATATGTCTTGGTGTAAATTTCTTTGGGTTTCTCTTTATTGGAGTTCTCTGTGCTTCTTGAATTTGTGAGTTGTTTTCCTGCCTTAATTGAGGGAATTTTTCAGCTATGATATGTTTGAACAAAGTCTCTATCCCTTGTTCTTTCTCTTCTTCTTCAGGAACCCCATCTTCAGAATGTTATTTCTCTTCATGTTGTCACAGAGCTCTCTTAGAGTTTCCTCAGACTTTTTGAGTCTCTTTTCTTTTTTCTGCTCTGATTCTGTGCCTTCATTTATCTTGTCCTCTAACTCGCTGATTCAGTTTTCAGCTTCATCCATCCTGCTTTTAATTTCTTCCATTGTGTTCTTCATTTCTTATATTGTATTTGTCATTTCTGACTGATTCTTTTTTATTATTTCAATGTCCTTTTTAATATTTTTTATTCATTCATTTTAGGGAGGAGAGAGAGACAGACAGACAGACAGAAAAGAGAAGCAGGAAGCATCAACTCCCATATGTGCCTTGACCAGGCAAGCCCAGGGTTTTGAACCAGTGACCTCAGTGTTTCCAGGTCAACACTTTATCCACTGCCCCACCACAGGCCAGGCTCAATGTCCTTTTTTATATTTGCTATCTCTTTATTTAGGTGTTCATAATGACCATCTATTGTTGTTCTTATATCTTTGAGCATCCTAACAATCGTTATTTTAAACTCTGCATCTGGTAATTTGGTTATATCTACTCATACAGTCCTTTTCTGGGGATTTCTCTTGATACATTTGTGTTGCATTTCTCTGCCTTCTCATTTTGTCTGTGTAAAAGAAGGTTTTGGCCACTGGAGTCCACTGGGTGTGGCCTTTGTGTTCCCTAGGTGTGGTCTGTCTGCAGGCCTGCCATCCCCTCTGCTATTGCTGCTTAAAGGTGTTTGGGTATGGGCGTTGCTGGTGCCTCCCTACTGGGGCTGTTGCTGTTGTTTCCACCTCTCCTTCACGGGAGGGGCTGTGATCACATGCTGGGGTGTACAAGCCTTGGTAGCCTTGGCCTTTGCCCTGCCCCCACAGGAGCACCTTTGCTCAGCTGCAGGTCTCCGCCTGATTCTGGGCTTTCGCCCTGCCCCTGCAGGAGGAGCCCACTCGTTGGATGGCTGCAAGCCTTGGCTCCACAGGCTGGGTGTGACTGCCTGCCCACGCTCAGTAGCAGGACTCCGCCTGTTCTGGGCTTTTGGCTCCACCCCTGCGGGAGGAGCTGGCTCCCAAGTCAGGCCACAAGGCTCAGTACCGTGGGCAGGGCAAGGCTGTGTTCCTGTGCCCTTGCTCAAGGGTGGGTCTCTGCCCCTTCCAGGGCTCCTGCCCTTCCCTCACAGGCTGGATTGCAGGCGGCCCAAAGATGAGCTTGTCCACTTTTGCACATCCCCTCCTCTCCAGCTGGGCAAGACTGAGCTCACACCTGGGCCTCAGTGATGGCCAGCCAGCTTCCACGTCCCTCCACCCCTGCCCTCCGGCGAGCCCTCAGCCGTGTGGGTGGGGGTGCTGCAGCTCAGACCCTAAGACTCACTACTGTAGTCCCGAAAGCTCCCTCCTTCTAAGTGACTCTGCTCTGAGTGCCACAGGAGAACTTGTTTGGCTGGTGTCCTCCTACCCTTTGCTGGTATTGCTGTTTCCAGGGGAAATATTCACTTCAGATTTGGGGAATGACTCGCTGCAGTGGTTAGGGTGGCTGTCTCTCAAAATGTTTTTCTCTGTGCCTCTTAGATTACACTCTCTTCCTACTACTTTGGTCCTCTCCTCTCTCCCTGTCCCCTGGAGCCCTGGGTGAGTGGCTGAGAGAGAGGTTTTCTGTGCAGTCATTTTAAGAAGAATCCTGGGTCTGAGAAATCAGTCTCTTTCTCACAAATAGTATCCTGTCTTGTTTCTAGCTAAATACTGTCCATACACTTCTTCTAGGCTCTGGGGCTTTGTTCCTGGGACTCAGGACCCTCCCCTTTCTGCCAAATTCACTTCCCGCCATGCGTGTCCCTCGTGGCTGCCGTTTGCTTTGGGGAGTTGGGCAGCCCTCTCCGCATTTCCACTTTTCCTACCAGTCTTGGTGTGCCTTCTTCAGTGTTCCTTGGTTGAATAGTCCTCTTAGTTTAGTCCAAAGTTGTTTTTTTCAGATGATGGTTCTTAAAATTAGTTTTTAATCCACTTTGGTTCTAAGAGGTGGAAGCTGGTATGTTCGCCTATCCCATCGCCATCTTGTCTTTCCCTCTGTCTACTTTAAAGTTAGTTGGTCTTATTGGTTAGTGTTTTTCTGATTTTCTATATCTAAACCCTTACACATTTCAAAGGCATATAATCAAGTTTGTTAGAATTATATACAAAGCAGTTGCTGAGAATTTTAAATGTTTCTATGAGTGAAATGTGCAGAAATTAGCCTGAGAACTTTTTACATCTATTTAAACCACTTAATAACATTCCTCTTCCTTCTTGTCTTTTTCCTTTCTTTATTCTTTCTTGTTCACAGTCTAAATTGCCATAATATTATATTCCATATATAAAGGTATAAATTTGAGACTGGGGAAGGGAAAATTCTAATGAATTGGCACAAAAGATTTTTTTCTATAATGTACGCATATATCACATAGGTTTTCCTTGAAAAGAAATATATTTCTGTATATGCATGTAAACATATATAATATATAATTAATGTGTAAATATACATTTCTTATTAAGTGAAATTTATATGAACAAGTATTTAGTAGATTCAGAACTAGATAGGCACTTACTGGGCTAAATCCTCCTTTTATAGATAACTAGGTTTGTGAAAAATATTATATTTATGTATAATAGATGTTTACATTAAATACATACAATGCATATGAATGAAAATATGCTTAGTGTGTATGCATATATACTTTTTACTTTTAAATAGGTAATACATGAACAAAATCTACAAGCCACCCATTCTCAAAGGTGGTTATTGTTACTAGTTTCTTCTATATTTATATTATGATCATTCAAGAAGTAATCATTGGGCCTTGGCCGGTTGGCTCAGTGGTGGAGCCTCGGCCTGGCGTGCAGGAGTCCCGGGTTCGATTCCTGGCCAGGGCACACAGGAGAAGCACCCATCTGCTTCTCCACCCCTCCCCTTCTCCTTCCTCTCTGTCTCTCTCTTCCCCTCCCGCAGCCAAGGCTCCATTGGAGCAAAGTTAGCCCAAGTGCTGAGTATGGCTCTGTGGCCTCTGCCTCAGGCGCTAGAATGGCTCTGGTTGCAACAGAGCGACGCCTCAGATGGGCAGAGCATCGCCCCCTGGTGGGCATGCCGGGTGGATCCTGGTCAGGTGCATGCAGGAGTCTGTCTGACTGCCTCCCCATTTCCAACCTCAGAAAAATACAAAAAAAAAAAAAAAGTAATCATTGGATGACTATTTTTTGACATGCTTTCCTGGGTACTGAAAATAAAAAAAAAATTAGACTTTGGAGTCCCTGCACTTGAAATCTACCAGTATAAAGTTAAATACATAAAACAATTATAGTTCAATTATTCATTCAATAATCACTCTTTGGTTATCCTCTAAGTACTAGTCTCAGTAACAAGTTTAATAGTTGAGATACTAAGTGCTATAGGGGTACCTTGTCCTTGGACTCTGAGAAAAGTAGGCTTTACCAAGCAGGGGAATGAGAAAGAGAACAGATTCTAGGCTCAGAACACAATTGACAGACTTTGATAACGCAATAGAATTACATTAGATATCCTGTTTCATATGGTAAAGAGTACGTTTAGTTTTACAAGAAACTGCTAAGCTATTTTTCAAAGTGACTGGACCATTTTGCATTCTCACCAGCAATGAGTGAGACTTCCTGTTGCTCCATATCCTCATCAGCACTTGGTGTTGACAGTGTTCTAAACTTTGAAAGTTCTGATAGGTGTGTATCTCATTTTAATTTGCAATTCTTTAGTAGTATATGATGCAGAACATCTTTTCATATGCTTACTTGCCATTTGTATGTCTTCTTTGGTGATGTGTCCATTCAAGTTTTTGCCTATTTTTACTCAAGTTGTTCGTTTTCTTATTGTTGAATTTCCAGAGTTCTTTGTATATTTTGGATAACGGACTTTTATTGTATTTGTCTTTCACAAATATTTTCTGCAAATCTATGGCTTGACTGCTCATTCTCTTGATATTTCTCACAAAGCAGAAGTTTTTAATTTTAATGAAGGCCAGCTTATCAATTATTTCTCCCATAAATTATCTTCTGGAAAAGGTAATTGAAAGTTAGTATAACTCCTTCCTTAAATGTTTGCTAGAATTTACCAGGAAACCATTGTGGCCTGTTTTGGAAGTACTGACACCTTTATTATTAGGTAACATCCCCCTTTATCCTGGATAACTTTCCCTGCTCAGAAATCTGCTGTGTTTAAAAGCAATATAGCTATTCCCGCTTTCTTTTGAATCACGTTAACATGCTATATATTCCTTATTTATCTACTTTTAACCCATATGTGTCTTTATATTTAAAGTAGATTTATTGAAAACAAGATAAGGTCGGGTCCCATTTTTTTATTTATATGACAATCTCGTTCATTTCATTGATCTTAGTACAGCATGAATTGATGGCTAAGATGATCATTGAATTAGTTGGATTAATATACGTATGACATATTTGTTACTGTTTTTCATTTGTTGCTCTTGTTCTTTGTTTCTACTTTGGTCTTCCATACAATTTCAGCCTTTTGTAGTTTTAACTGAGCATTTTATATGATCATTTTCTCTTTACTTGGCAGATTACTGATACTTTCACTTTTTTTAGTAGTTGCTCTGACTTTGCAAAATACATTTAATACTAATTTAAGTACACTTTCAAATAACAATATAACATTTCACTAGTAGTGCACATAGCTTGTAACAAAATATTCCTAATTTCTCTCTTATGTCCTGTCCCTCATTCTATATGTAGTAATTTAGAGAGTAAAATAAGTTAAATTAGCATTCTTATCCAGAGTCAAAATTCCCCCAACTCAACTATAGATCCAGGAGAAGGGCACAACTATTTGAAATGGAAACACGGTTCACACTGTCCACACACACCCATAGACAAACCTGTCCCCACCATGAGTGACAGAGAGAAGGTTGTCACTGGATCCCACACCTTAGAAGCAGAGTCTGCTTCAAACACTGAGGAGCTGAACTGGGAACAGAAGTTGGGACTTGAAAATGAAGAACACACTAGCGTGGGGGCAGATTTGGACAAGTGGGTTGAGCAGGCTTCTTACTTTCAGGAAGCAAAATCAATCATCTTCAATTCAAAAGTAGGTCCTCAAGTCATCTTGCTTTGACCATGAAAACCCATTGGATTATAAACCAGACTGAACTAAACCCGCACCACATGCACATATACAAAATGGCGGCCCTTTCCCCCTCTCATCTGAAATCACGTCATTTTAATGTCTGTTGACTAAATTAACTCTACCTGCTGACAGTGCTGAATCTAGAAAAGAACCCCAAACAAAATTTTGCCTAACTGGCCATGCCTATGACCTGTGGGTCCCATAGGGTGGTCTGATCTAACACTACCTATAAGTGAATTTATTTGTAGGATACCGCATACTCCAATTGTGCATAAGGTTGTATGAAATATTGGGAACTTTCGATGTAAGTAATTAAATAAAAATGATATAAAAATATATACCCACACAAACTGCCTGTAGGTCTCTTAAGAATGTACATGTAAAGGGTTAATATTAGATAGAAAGTATACATTTAATGGATAAATTTGAAAGCAGCTAAAAAACATAGCATCCTGTGTATAACTTGCATAATTGTGCGTTCCTCCAGAGATAATGGATATCATTATCAGCAGCGCCTGTCCTAGGAAACTTGGCAAGGTTATGATTGTTTGTTACAGCTTTGGTTATATTAACATACACATTAATATTTATAAATACTTGATGTCATGTTAATTTTTCATATAAGATGATTTATGTAATGTTGCCATGCCCTGTTAGAGGGCATTTGCAATATGCTTCAAAAGGAACTGAACTGATGTATGTTCTTTAAGGGAACTTGACTGTATATCACTGTTCTTACGATGCATTATTCTGAGCAAGAGTGTTTCAAAGGAAATTATGTGAATTGTGGATTTAGTCCATTAACATTTTAAATAAAACATAAAGGAAAATTATCATGCTGAAACTATTTTCTACACTTTTAAAAGGAGCTCTGTTCTCTGGAAGCAGGACAAAGTTTACTGAAAGACTCTTTTTCCGAAAACAAAGGCATGGAGCAAGCGCTGCTTTTGAAACTTTGTTTTAAATGTTATGGAGTCTGTGTAGCATGTACACTAGGATGTACAGAAATGGATATTAGCTTGGAAAAGTTTGCAGTACTCTTTATTGTCTTCATCAATTTTCTTTTGCTAAATTTGAACATTAAGAAAATTGGATCGAAATTAGGTAGGCTACATATAATAAATAAATCAACTATGAGTTATTAAATGAATATTTGCTTTATGTAAAAAAATTAATTTGTTTTTGGAAAGTTTAAGTCGCTTTAAGCATAGAGTTTGTTGATATATACTCTGGTGACTTGAAACCAATGATATGTAGTATGAAGAATTATAGGTTTGTTTCATATTATAGTAATGTTTTATAATATAGTTCATCGGTCCACATTACCAAGTAGAATCACTAATTAAATGTTTTACTTAGTGTTTCATTTTGATACAAAGAGCCATTGAGTACATTTTATATAAAAAACAACTATTAATAAAATTTGAGTCTGGTGTGTTTTTCTTTTTAAAAATCTATTTAGGCCTGACCTGTGGTGGCACAGTGGATAAAGCATCAACCTGGAATGCTGATGTCACCAGTTTAAAACCCTGGGCTTGCCTGGTCAAGGCACACATGGGAATTGATGCTTCCTGCTTTCTCTCTCTCTCTCTCTCTCTCTCTCTCTCTCCCTTTCTTCTCTCTAAAATGAATAAATAAAATCTTTAAAAATAGTTAAAAATCTATTTAGAATTTTGGAATTTTCATTTAAAGTTTATATATAAGGTATATATGTTTATATACCTTAAATAAAGATATATATGTACTTTAAATAAAGATATACAGGAGTGGGCAAAGGTAGGTTTACAGTTATAAGCACAAAACAGTTTATTCTTGTATTATTTATTAATAATTGTATTAGTTTCCATACAAACAACTGTAAACCTACTTTTGTCCACCCCTGTATGTATATATCTTGAATTGAATATTTTATTCTTTTACAAATTATCAACAAATAATAATTGTGACTTTTCTATTTATCCCTCACTCTATATTATACTCCTGAAAAACTTCAAAAATCAACTCAAGAAATTAGCTTTGATTTGACATTTTAAATTTGGTTTGCTCTAAATATCCAGTTTCACAAAATGAACAGTTAATTTCAGTTAAATGTAATGACTTTTCCCCCATATTTTCATACTCAAATTAATTCTGTCATCACAATTATTCACATTCCAAAAAAATTACTGCAGGTCATGAGGGAGGAAAATGCTTTAATTTAAGGTTACCTAGAAAGATCTATGGCAACAAAGCACGTGGAAAGAAGCGAGAATAAGGGTACGTTCTCAGGTGGCAGACAGCTAGCATTCCTCAGAGTATATACCTTTCAAGTCATTTTGAATTCACATAGTAAATACCATGTAAAAAAAGTAATAAAAGTTGCCAAGGCAAGTAGAAAAAAAATAAAAGCACTAAGCAGTGGATAAATTGGGTTAAGCATAAGTAACCTGAGCTGACACCTCAGTGTGTTTAGCTTAGAATAGATACAGTTGTGGAAATTTACTAATATCTAAAATACAAAGAAGAGAAAAGCATGGATCTACGTATTAAAGAGTACCACAAATATGCTCCGTGAAATGTTGACCAGAATCCACTCTTCAGAATGCTTGCATCCTAAATAAAGAGAAATCAAAAATTTTAAGAGTCCAATTTTGTATATGATCAAAAAGTTAAAAAACAGAGTAACTGAAATTATCAAACACATTGGTAGAGCCACTTTGTTTGAAAGAGAATGATACATCACCAACCATGAAAAAACCCAGAAATTAAAGAGTTTTAGGTATAAAAGGGTAGGTGACTCAGAAAGGGTAAGCCAAGAATGAATCCCACATAAAGGTTAGTATTACACTTTGCATTTTTAAGTAAGTTTTAACAACTGAGATATATAATGAAACCAGGTTGAAAGTTTTTGATTAGGAAAATAGTAAATTAAGAAAAAGAAGATAGAGTCTTTTTTATTTTTTTTTAAGTAAGAAGAGGGGAGATAGAGAGGCAGACTCCTGCATGCGCCCTGACCAGGATCCACCCAGCAACCCCTTCTGGAGCCGATGCTCAAATTAACTGAGTTATTTTTAGCACCTGAGGCTGACATGTTTGGACCAACCGAGCTATCCTTGGCACCCTGGTCTATGCTCAAACCAATCGAGCCACTGGCTGCGAGAGTGGAAGAAGGAGACAAGGGGGAGGGGGAGAGGGAGAGAAGCAGATGGTTGCTTCTCTTATGTGCCCTGACCAGGAATCAAACCAGGAAGTTCATATGCCAGGCCAATGCTCTAGCCACTGAGCCAACTGGCCATGGCTAGAAGGTAGACTCTTAATTTTACTATTTTGAAAGCATCCATGAGATTGTGTTAGATTAGTTTGTAAAACAAAGGCAAATTATAAAACTATACTAGAAAATATAGATGTGAATCGAGACATATATATCTCCACATATACAAATCTATATTGTTAGCTAGTATTGTTTCTATTGTAAAGTTTCTAATCTACTCATAATATCACAAAGAAATAAGGCCATAATCAGAATAGCTTACAGAATATTGTATAATATTATTTTTGTAAATTGAGGCAAAAAAAAAACTTCTTTCTTAAATACACTTGAGAGGGAGAAAAAGAGAGAAGGGGCATTCTGAGAAATCATAATTGCAGAAAATAATGTACAATTTAATTGCTATCTAGAATTTTCTAGTTGGAGACAATTTAGTTATAAAAATTAAATAAGTGTTGGCATTTCCAGATAAGGGTTTAACTGAATTAAAATACTAAATACTAAACTGCAAAGCAGTTTTTCTAGCTAATCATAAAAATTTCCCTTTCGTGGTATTCTCACCATAATTTGATATCAGCAGAGTTAGGCCATAGCAAATTAACACTAGTCAGATTAAATGGATCAAAATCACACACTTACACATCACATTTCTTTTTATAACTGATTAATACTCAGTCACGCAGTGTTGTCACCAAAATGTCATACCACATGTTTGCGTAATAGTGTAATAAAGGAAGGCTTTATATGATCCACTGTGAGGCCACTTTCTGAGATGTCTGTTTCCCTTGCTGAAGACACTAAACTCAGCTTGCACATTTTCAATAACTAAAAAGTGTATTCATTGAATGGACATGGACAGCTCAACTTAATACAACAGCACAAGAGAGGACCAGTCAATCAATCCTGTATACCTATTCTCTTCTTCCTTCCTTCCTTCCTTCTTTCCTTCTTTCCTTCTTTCCTTCTTTCCTTCTTTCCTTCCTTCCTTCCTTCCTTCCTTCCTTCCTTCCTTCCTTCCTTCCTTCCTTCTTTCCTTCCCTCCCTCCCTCTTTCCCTCCTTCCTTCCTTCCTTCCTTCCTTCCTTCCTTCCTTCCTTCCTTCCTTTCTCTTTTTATCTCTCTCTTTCTTTTCACCACTAGATCTGTGCAGATGGTATTAAATAAAGATTTAAAATTAAGATAAAACTGAGTGTAGCATCACTTCAAACAAATGATTAAGCCTATGACTAAAATACTTTAAATTTTTTTTAATTTATTTATTTGAAGGAGAGAGGAAGGAGGAAAGAGAGAAGAGAGAGAGATGTTGTTCCACTTTCATGTGCATTCATTGGCTGGTTCTTGTATGTGTCCTAACCGGGGACTGAACCTTGGTATATCGGGACGACACTCTAACCAACTGAGTAGCCATGCTAGGACCTATGAGTAGAATACCTGTTTTTTAATTTGGTTTTTACTACCTGGGGTCAACTGAAAGAACAATAACTGGCTATATAAAGAAAAGATGTGGATAATAAGTTCTCTATAACCCTTAAATTTTAAATAATTTCATTTGATTCTAACAACATCTAATGGCATAAGCAGACATTCAGAGGGCTTTCTGTTATTTCCTGTGTGGTAGATTTAACCCCCGGAGGAAATGAAATTGTTATTTGACAAACTGTTTAGTTTGTTAGTGATGATAGTGACCTTTGGTGCATCAGTGGATTTTTGACCAGATTGTCTTCGTAAACAAAATTTTCTGATAGCTCTCTAGTACATGAACTGTGTTGACATAGATAGAAAATCTAAAGGTGGGGTTAGAGGAGAGAGGGGCAGACAAAGGAACTGTTTTCTACAGTTTACCCCTGAGCCTAGGGCGCGTCCATACATGCAAAATCAATGTACCTAGTACAATCAATCATAGAGTAATTTATAGGCCTTTACAGATCACAACAAAATATGGTGATTAGTACTAATATGCCTCAGTTATAAAGATAACCTAAGTTAATAAAGTGAGATCAGGCCATAGTTCACATCTCTCCCAACTTATGAATATGATTCTATTTTTTTCCCACTACGTCCTTTCCAGAGACATTCTCCCATCATAATATATTCATAAAGAAGCAAGATAATGGATTAATTTTTCACTCCAGCCTCAGTTATTGCTGTTAAATTCTGCTTTTAGGAAGGCTGCTGGGTCATACGCTTAGGGTTAACCTGTCTCGGCATGATTACACGGAAAAGGAAAGCATTCCGAAGTCACAAGAGTGAAACATAACAGAATGCACAAGGGGTCAGTAAGGATGTGTATTTTTCCTTCCACGGTGATCTACCGCAATTGAGAACACTGGACTGGACAGGTTCATTATTGTTTTGCAATCACACATAAACCATTCTTATCCATGTTGACTCCCTAAGGCGCTCTCGTGGACAGTTTTTCAATGATTTGTAATTTCAGGTAGCAGCATGCTTATAATTTGCTTGGTATGACTTCTCTGGTTCGTTAAAGAGGCTTACCAATTTCTAGAATCTAGAGGTTACTGGAACAGGTATAGCCTTTCCTGGTAATTTCTTTTTATCAGAATCACAAATATTTATCATCCCAAAACTATATCCAGTCCTTAAAACAGTGATTGAACTCTAGCCTGCATTTATTGAACAGAGAGCCATCATTCTGAAGAAATCTTCTTCAAGTTTAGCCTTAAACCATCACTTTAATATATGTGCTGATGGCCCAGTAGTTTTGTGTAATGAAGTAGATAAAGGACTTGTAAGATATGTTATATTTGGGGCTACATTAGAAATCCCTACAACACATAAACTAAAGAATGATGAATAATGGTGATATATGGAATAGGACTGAAAGTTTTGTCCTGTTCGACTTTTTCACACTGTAAGATAACTAACTTTTCCCAAAAGCAGACTCAAGCAACAAAAAAAAGATGTCTTCTTCATCAAATTCTCATTAGGGGTGTGTGTGTGTGTGTGTGTGTGTGTGTGTGTGTGTGTGTGTGTTTAAGAGGCATTTCTCTTTCATTAAACTTGAATTTGTATTTCCATGCGTACATAATTTAGATGTGTTTACGAAATATACACTAACTTATGATCAGAACCGGTTCTATTCCCCATTTCCAGTAAAGAGAAACACTATGTGTCATTGTTAAGTGTTTGGCTTCTGGAGTCAGCCTTTTTAATCCTAGCTCCTCCACTTGCTCTTCCACTGGACACATGACTTAGTTCTTAATTTACTCATCTTTAAATGGCGGAAACAGTAACTATTTTTGATTTTGTTGTGAGATTATACATCGTCGGGGAGAGCACATGCAAAGTGAGCCAGGAGGAAGAGAGAGAGCAGAATGAGGACCAGGTGTTCTAGTGGTGATGTGGCCGTTGAGACAATGTAAACAAAAAAAATTCTTTGAATGGTTTTCCCAGTATTCATAATAAGAACCTTAGGTGTGTCATGTAAGGGAACTCAGGATTGCACCCTTACCCTTTCGTATAATAAGAGCAACAAGGAATTGCAAAAGAAGGAAGCCATGATGGAAGGACAGAGATAATTGTCTACGTTAAAAATCTAAAAGGGCTTTTGGCCTGAGCAATACTTCTGAAAACCATCCTAGAAATAGTGTGGGATGCTAACCTGTAGACACCTAGCTTTCCAAAAAAGATCTTCATTCGGGAGATATAGTGAATCTTGATCTCTGTCAAAAGCTGTAACATGTAGAGTTAGTTTCTGTTCCATCTCACTCAATGAATTCTTTAATTTCAGATCATACATAGAATTAATACATACTATATTTCAAGATTCATTCAAAGTCAATATAATTTTAAAATTATATATACATAGACATTGAACAATATCATCAGCAAAAAGTTGCATCCAGTAATCCAATTAAGACACGTAGAAATGCCATCTCAATTGATAACATGGTGTTACTGCTTTTAGAGAGAGTACTTCAATCTGATTTTGCAGTGTCCCTGAATTTTCAGCTGGAATTTCTTCAGACAGATATTCACAGCTCTTCACTATTGGAATTTCAATTTCTTTCTTAAATGGGACTATATCACTTTTGAAAATAATTCAACTAGGTTTGTTTGAAATAGCTTCCTTTTGATAGGCTAATGAGAAACACTGAAGGATTGGTTTGCTTGGAGTAGCCTAGGGCAGTACTCCTCAGACCTCCCTGTGCACAGGAAGGCTCCGGGCGGCTTGTTAAAAATGCCGCTGGATTGGTTCCTTGGACATTCCGGTCCCCTAGTGCTGAGGGAGGCCCAGGAAAGTGCCTTTTGTGAAGAGCCCCAGGCCACTCTGATGCCAGAGGTCTAAAGGTCACCATTAGAAAAGCATTGGTCTAAGATGACCACATCTTTTCTTTTTTTGGTCAGGTCAGCCTGGGTATTATTGAGATAATCTTCAAAGTTTAATTATAGAACGTCTTCACTGTCAACATCTTCTTCAAAATATAGTAAAGGTTGATGTATCATATCAGTTTGAAAGTTACTGTTACTGGTTGCACGGCCTTATTTAAGTCGAGTTTCTCAGGAACACCGTAAACTCCTGAGGCGAGGCCCCAGCCCTCCCTGGTCACTGTGGACAGGGAGGCCGGTGTCCAACACAGACCTCTGCGCCAGGGGCACCACCCAGGACTCGGTGCTGGGCGTGTCACGGGAGCTCTCCCTTCCTGCAGGGCGCTTGGGGTTTATCTTCAGTTTCAGCTGGTTCTCCCTTCCCCTCCCTGGGCTCAGTCTCCCTCTCCGTCCATTTCCTCCCTTTAGAGACGCTCCGCTCATCATCTTCTCGCGGCCTACTTTTTCCCCTCCTGGATATATCTTAGCCAAGGATGAAAGAGAGAAGGTGCGTCCTGGTCTTTCATAGATTTCTGTGGATGAAAGGTTCTGGATTTGGGCTAGGAAAGAAGGGTCAGGAAACAGAAGGAGAAATCCGGACCCTAACTCTGCCCCCGCCCAGACTCCGCCTCTCCCTCCCCGCCCCCTCATCTGCTGGAGAAATGCTTGGCTTCTTACACTGGTCCCTAAACCCAGAGAGACTAAAAATTAAGGTCACGCGACTTGTCATAACTTGCTTTATTCCGCTTTGAGTCCGTCAGTCGTTTCGTGGCCTTAAACCTACAGCTCTGCCCTCTCGGAGTGGATCACGCTGCCCAACAAACCCGGCTTTGCGGCCTTCCCGTCGTGTGAGCCAAGTGCGCCCGAGTTCCGGTGGAGAAGACGCATCTGAAATGTGCCCAGTGTGCTCAGCAAACCGGGCTCTGTGGCCTTCCCGTCCTGTGAGCCAAGTGCGCCTGAGTTCCGGTGGAGAACACGTATCTGAAATGTGTCCAGTGTGCTCAGCAAACCGGGCTCTGTGGCCTTCCCGTTGTGTGAGCCAAGTGCACTCGAGTTCCGGTGGAGAAGACGTATCTGAAATGTGCTCAGAAAGACCTTTCCCCGCCCCATCTGGGAAGCTTTTGCTCTGAGAGAAGGACTGTGTTTGGTGTTATTTCTAAAACAATTCCACGTCCCATGCAGGTGATGGCTTAGACCTCCAGACACAAACCCATGTGACTGTGGGCTGATTTACTTCTGAAATCTGGGCTTACGGATGAGCCCTCTTCAGTCTTGCAGAGAAATCGGTTCTGAGTCCAACACAGGCGTAGAGGGAACATAAAAAAGAATTACATACCACTATCCTGTGTTGGGTTGAAATGTTCTAACGTCTTAAGGAAGCCGTTTGTCTCACCAGCTCCACTGCACATAAGTACATCGGTCCGTGGCAAGCTTTGCTCTTTGGAGAAAATAGCGTCTGAGCGTGAATCACGGCCTAAGCGCGCACGACGAGAGGAAAAGTTTGTACTGATGACGTAAAGAACTTTTCTCTCTGGGCATTTTTGGGCAGCAAGGTCACTACTTCGAAAATTAGTCACACAAAGGCTTGTGGCAAAATGTGCAACTCCCCTCTCCCCTCGCATGTCTTGTTCAGTTTCGTGAGACCGTAACCCTAAATGATCTGTTAATGATTTGGGATTTTCAAAAGTTCACTCTGAGAGTTGGTTCCTGTAATCAAGTTTGACATGAAAATAGTACTGTCATTCAACTCAAGGAAGTGCCATAGTTTAATGCTCAGTCACATTAAATTTAATATAATTATGTATGTCGTGAAGCTATATTTTGGAAATACGGATTCGAATCTTACATTCGAGCTGACCAGATAACTCTATAGGCTTTAGCCTCTGAGCACTTCAGTATTGAGCTGTGGTTTCTGGAAGCTGGCATGGGGGGAAATTACCTATTTATTAGTTGCACTGAAATACTTGGGAAATGCAAACAAATGATTAAAATGCCAGCGATGACCTGTCCTCCTGCCATGATTCATGTTTGTGGAACCTGTGACATCCTTTCAGGGGGAAAATTCTCACCCTCTCACCTGTCTCACGGATTCCCAGGACTATTCCTGGCCTCACATCTGAAGCACTGTAATGTCCTTCTTTTCCAGAAGCTCTGTTTGTCCTGCACATTTCTGTGTGTTGATGTCGTCTGGGTGATGGGAGGGCAATGATTAAGCTGGATTTTGTGTGGGGTCAGTTCACAGAGTGAATTCTAAAAGGGCTGAGTAGATCATTTACATTTTTAAGCTCAATCATTAAAATTATGGGGAGAAAAACACCGTCTAAGGATATTAATGTATACCTAATAGGTCACCGCCACCCACATGGGAGTTTTAGTGCTCAGGGGCTCCATTTCCTTGACACAAATGGTTTTGTCTGATTGCTCTAACCTATCATGATACCTTGAGCAAAACAACGATGTCATTCAATAAAGTGTTTGGATCCATTAAGGAGAAGTCCATTATAACATGTTATACAGTCTACAATGCAAAAGAGAGCACAGTTTAAACATAAAATTGGGAAAAAATCTGAAGGTGGCTAAAGTCTTTTTCTAACTCAAAAAAAAAAAAAAAAAAAAAAAAGCTAGTCTTTACTCCTAAAATTTCTGAAATATTCTTTGAAGTAATAACCTCAAATTTTAGAATAGTCTTTGTCTTCTCAATCTATGGATTCGAACTTTTTATAATGCATAAAAAGATCTTCCAGTAAAAACACCACCCCCACCCCCACCCCATACAGTGTTGTGTTAAACTTCATCCAATTGTTCAGCAAATTCTTATGCTTCTCCAATTTTACTGGATATGATGTTTTTATTGGGGTTCAGGGAAGCATGGCTAATGACATCAGCAAGCTTTGTAATTTCTTCCTGCCAGTTTTCTACACCACTTACACTTTGGTTCCTCAAACTGCACCATATTGCTTCAACAATTAATCTGCAAGCACAGGCATAGGGGGGCTTCTAAACGGACCCCACCTTGGGATTTTGTGTTAAAACTAGAAACGTTCCCATGAGTGAAGGGGGTACATTAGCTTTTCCAGTCTCTGCCCTCTCCCCAAGCTCTGCTCTTCTCTGCCACCCCCTCCCCCACAAGGAATGAATTACATTTCTCTCCTTGTCCTTTAAATGAATAGCATAGTTTGGGTGAAATTATCAGGCAATTGCATGCCTTTTATGCAGATAATGCTATTTGATGAAAGCGGTGTTTTGATCTGCTGAGGATAATACAGACCCGGGTTGGATTCATTGGTGAGAGTAAAGCTGTCTTCTGTGATAACTTCATCTCAGCATGAGGTCAGGCGGGGAAAACCGGGATCGGGATTAAAAATGACACAGTGGGAGCAGCATTCAGTTCCCTGCTGGGCTCCTGGCTGCACACTATAGCTTATGTTTCTGATCTGTTATGGTATTGTCTGCCTTTCTCTCTTGGAGCAGAAAGAGATTGCTTAAAACTTTTCTTTTTTTCCAGCTAGAGGGATTAGTTCTGTGCAGCTTTTTTAATTAAAGAAACTGTATCTTTTTCAAGGCAATTTCAAGCTTGCAAGGGAAGGACCGTCAACATCCATAACTTCGTACCATTATCTGTAACAAAGTGTAAACTCTAAATTGGACATTCAGAAATGAGGGGAAGGAGCTCTGGACTGCTGTTGTATTTTTAACCTTCAGTGATGGCTCCGATCCCTCAATAAAGAATACTAGTAAATACACTATTCTAAGTCTTTGAAGATGGTTCCATAGGTAGTAACTTCCAGCTGCTTGGCTTTTTAGCATTGCTGAGCTTGCTTAATTAAATCTTTATGATGGTAGCGAAGTGCACTTGAAAATAGTGTAAGAGGAAATAGATTTGACTATGTATCCTTTACTTTACCCAGAGATCATTTTTTAAACATTTTCATTCTACTGAAAGTGATAACAGTAGAAGACGTCTGCTTAATACGGGCAATTTGCGTTCAAACCACGCAAAGTACACCACCACCGGACTTGGTCATAACAAACCCCTTGCATTTGTGATAAGCGGCCATCATCTCTATTAATCCGAGGGGAGCGTGGATTGAATCTCTCCAAAAGTGACGATGAATTTGTCAGGACGTATACATTTGAGTTGAATTTATAGCTCAATTTAACCCAGGTTAATGTCGAAAATCCTCACATGTTTCAAATAAGGCCCATATGGTTATCACTTTACAAAGCATACAGTCTCTGTGCTTTGGTTGCAACATACACATCTCCAACTAAATTCCATGCCAGATCAATTAGAAACAGTCCTCCTGAGCAGACAGGAACAAACAGAGAGCGTTCCCCCAGTACCAGCCGGACCCTGGTCTTCAAGGAACGAAAAGCCATCATCTTAGGCTCTACACGCCTTACCACTAAAAATCCAAGGAAATAGGGAAAACAATGAGGGTTTCACAGCAATGTCATATTTAACAGAAAATGCATAAGAGTATCTGCATTTAATAGGTGCTTAATACAAATTGTTCCATTTTTTTTCAGTAAGTGCTACATTTGCCTGAAAAAGAGAAAAACAAAATTGGATGCCTTTGCCTTTTCCCATTATTTTGTCTTTGCTTCAAATTATGTTTCTGAGAAAAGCCAACCAAGTTCAGAGGTGAACTGATGTGGCTTGGTATCATGACTAGAATTTTAAAAGTATGTGCCACTAAAACAACAACAACAACAACGACAACAACAAGTCTAATGGGCAGAAAAGTCGAAAACAGTATTTAACAAATGTATTCCCAAAGTCAACTTGATGTATGGTAGACATATCCTTTTTTTAAACACAGAATGGCTGGATTCAGTGAAGACGTTTTACTCATGGCTCAGTCATTCCTTCAGCAAGCATTGTGAGGCATCTTCTAGGACACAGGGCTCTGTGCTAGAGCCCTGTTTGGGAGGGAGCAGACTAAGCAGTGGTAAGCACGGAGCTCCAGCCCGGAGCTCCAGGCTGTTGGGAGAGGCCAATACCAAACAGACAAGCAAGCAGTGCCATGGTGCTCTCCATGCAGAAAACACAGAGGAAGCCCTTCTGAGGGAGAGGAATATCATTAGTAGGTGCTGTCATAAGGAAGTGTTTCGGGGACTAAGAGTACTTCCCAGACGACTGGACGAGACAATAGAGTACCTACCTCTGGGAAGAGAGGACATCTTCCTGGGTCTGATCCTGAACTATGTCACTTAATGGGGATTATTTTTTAACCCCCTGTGCTAGTTAACTTACAGACTGGATCTGGAAATACCTAATGAACAGAACATGGTATTTATTAAGAAACTTGTGCCACGTCACTAATTTATGATACACATTGCCTGAGCTAGTGCCTACCTTAAATGCACAAGGTCCTTACACCCTGAATACGTTCTGTATGCCTTCCATACAGTGTATATATACTGCTTACTAAAAAAATTGTTTACAGGACATATGAGATTTTTAAAGGGTGCTCCACGATAACTGTTGTGAAGGTTGCATCCGTTAGTGTGGGATCATGGGCCAGGTTTGAAACGTGTACATGGTGTGAAACCAGAACGGGAAACGCCGCCTGTGGAAAGATGCCACGGTATCCAGAACCTGTAGGGGAGAAGCACATCTTTTATGAGGTTTGAGCAAAACCAAGTCAGCAGCGGGGCTGTGGTCCAGGACTGCATTTCCCCCCGGGTCAGAGCCACATGCAGGCAGTTTAGAGTGGGGACACAGAGCAATGTGCTGGAAAGATGTGGCCCTATTCAGAGCCTGGTTCCTCTCATCGCCTGTTCACTGCGTGGTTCCCAAACGCCTGTGCATTGAGAGGCCTCTCCCATTTGAATTGAAGTAATGAAAACATATTTCCCACTACAGACAGTCATTTCATTGTGTGACTTTGTCAGTAATAAACTTAGAGTAATTGTTCTACCGTTTCCATCAATCTAACCACCAAGGGAAATAGGTTACTTAATTTTGCAAGGGTGAAAAGCACCCCAAATACCTGAGGGTAACTGGAGAGCTCCTTGAGAGACTCGTGCGCGGAAGGTAAGTCCTGGCGCTGCAGAACTGTTGCAATTAACCGCTGGCCACATGCAAAGGGACATGTTTGACCGCTGCTGCACTCCGCGTGCCTAGAGCTGGGGTTGTCCTCAGTGACCACCAGCCTTCAGCCTGCATTTTAACAGCCCACCACTTGCTCTCAGTTGAGACATACCCTCCTTTTGGACATAGATTACTGGCTTTCCTGAGCTTTTCAAAAGGTGAGCCGGCAGGCCTGGGTGCGGAAGCTTTGGCGTGGCGCCAGTCATCTCTCCTTTCCTCCCAGCACCCACGGCCCCTTGAGTAGGAGAACTTGCAGCTTTTGATGTCAGGCCACTCTTTCCTGTTTGCTAGAGAGGTTGTCACAAGCCCCCAAGAACACCTTTGATCCAGCGATGTCCAGGAGCCTCCTTATAGGGCCTCCTACCTGCCTGACCCTGGGCTAGGTTCTTTCAGGCCTGTAAGCCCCAGGGCCTCAGTCAGAGGAGGAAGTGGCCACCCATAGGCTTCCCCACGCCCCACAACAGGGAGGAGGGGACAGCCCCCCCCCCTTCAGCTCCAGGCTGGAGCTAGATCCTCGGGACTGGAGAGCTAAAGTGACAGCCCCCCAAAACAACAGTGTCCAAGGAAGGGGCATGTGATGCTCTATTAGAGGGACAAGCATCACCTTCAGGAAGGGAGCGACACTGAAGTGGGATGTGAGCGGAGGCTGGGGTTGGCGCTGGCCCAGCAGCAGGACAGGAGCCCGTGCCTCCCCCACCCACAGCCTCCCCGCTGGCTCACACTCAGGTCCCTCCTAGCCCGTGGATCGGTGGCCCCGCCCACTCTCCTTCCTCCCCCGCACTTTTCAGAGGCCCAGGGCAGGCATTGCCAGCCGAGGGGCAGGTGCTGCAGGGAAGCTGGGCAACCTTTTTGTTTTTTTTTTCTTATTGGAGAACTGCGTATCAGTGTGACAAAGGGGTGCCCCACGGGAGGGCGACGCCGCTAGCTCGGTCCCCTTATCCCGTTCACGACGGGCTGCGTTAGTCAAGGCAAGGGCACCAGCAGCGCCGGGCAGGGTAGGCAGTGAACTCCCCGAGGTTTGGGACACAGCGAGTCTTGCATTTCTTCTCCCTCTCGAATTTTTATTGCCGTGGAGGGGCACGGCGTGAGCTACCCATCGTCCCTGCCCTCCTGTGCCAACAGCTCAGCGAGGCAAAAACCCCGATGGCCACGTAGCAAGCTGCCTCTCTGCTTTCCAGGGACGCGTTTGGAGAGAGAGCGTGTGCTCTAGTTTGGCACCGAATAACATCAGCTTTTCCTCAGGGCCTCAAAGGATGGGACGTCTTTGTTAAGCCGGGGGCGGGGGCGGGGTTGGGAGTCCGGGTAAGGGGTTGCGGGGAGCGGACCGCAAAGCCCCAAACTTAACACAGAAACTGTTTGGATTGCCCTGCGGGCTGCGCCTCTCACGCACAGGCAGTCGGTGCGGAGGACAGCTACGCGCTGTGTCCACTAGCGCGCTTGGCACAGAGTGTACCGGGCCGTATTAATGAGTTTTCCAGTATGTCCAAATTGCATCCAATTAGCAAGTGTTCAGCATCACATACCGAAAAACTTTGAATATCATGTAACAGCGAGCGGGGCTACAGGCAGGCTGCAAGATTTATTACCGTTTCTAAATTTCATGAGTCCCATTGTTTCCTACGCATATCACCAGCGTTAGCTATAATGAGGGTTCTTGAAAAACGGAGCTGAAAAGAAGGCACACGCCGCACGCCTCCGCCCAATTCCCACCTGTTCCACCAGCCATTTCCTTATTTCATGTGGCCTCTTGAGTATGGGGCAGGGTTTTTTTATTTATTTATTTCTTTTTCTTTTTTTGTGTGTTTTCCTAGATAGGCACAGAAGAGCGAGGGAGGAGAATGTTACTTGGACACAGAAAAGTTTTAAACATCTTCAGATGTTTTTTGTGGGAACCGGGCCACAAACGTGATTTAAGAAACACCCCTCACGTTTTCTTTGTGATGGTGTCGGGGTTGCTGATTGTAAGTAGTCTGTGTGATTGTTCTGTAAGGTGGGACATACCTTCATAAGAGACAAGTTTTCTTAAGGAGATGAGAATGGCTAAAATGAGGGGAATAATTATGTGTGTCCCCCTTTTTTTCCCCCCCAAGTGTGAAATACACCAGGCAGGAAGGAAACCGGTCCACCCCAGACCCTCTAACTTTTTCCTGCAAAGTTGTGTCTGTGGTGTCTAGAGGCCCTGGCGTCTCCAGAGCTGGGTGGGGGGGGGGGGGTGCTTTTGCCTAGGTAGCAGGTCGCAGTGTGCTGGGTCACGTCAGCAACTTTGGGAACTCTGACTGTGGGACTGGGCACACTCGTCCGAGCTCAGGGATTCTGCCCCAGACTTTAAAGAAACTTTTATCACAAAGGCTCAGGCTTTCCGAGGAGAAGAGGCTTGATTCTTGTCCCAGCGCCTAGTTGCATGTAGTTACAAATGCAAGTGTATCTCCTTCTAACGGGAATCACAGGTGCCTGTTGTCCTGGTCGGTGGTGGGACCCCCTGCTCTGAAGTTCAGGGTGGGAGATGGAAGAAGAGGGTTCAGAGAGCGCTAGCACCCCTGCCACACTTCCAAGGGCAAGTGCACCCCGGACACTGATTCTCAGCTACCCTCGGGGGTCGGCTGGGGCGCCCCGACAGGAGCCACCCAAGCTGGCCCATCCCGGGCCGCCGCCCAGTCCCGGAGCAGAACGGTACCTGCAGGTGCCAGGGGTGGAGGCGCCCGAGGGCAGCTCCGGGAAGGTGGCGGGTAGGGTGTTCCAAAATTCCGGAGCGGCCGGAACTTCCAGCTGTGCAGGTGGACATTCCTCACAGCAGGGCGCAGGGGCTAGGGGGCCGGCAGCCTGGTTTTCAGGGGAGCCTGAGTGAGTAGAAAGTGAGTCTTGTGTTTGGTGGACAGCAGTCAAATTTTATTTCCTCCCCCAGCAAAGTCAAGGCAAGGATGATATTCAGCTGCCAATGGTGGGGGAGGGGCAGGGGGGCGAGGAGGGTTTGGAGCTTTTAGTGGGCTCCAGATTCCATCCACGGCAGGTGCGCAACGGGTTTGAGGACCTGTGTTTAAATCCGAGCGCGGACACTTGTTCTACGACATTGCCGAGCTGGGGATTGTAAGGAAGAGTATTTACAGTCCTCTCTCCCGTCTGAAGGTCATTTGAGTTTTTCAGTCTGAAGGAGAGGACACTCTGGAAAGGAAGGCGCAGGTCACTTTCACAGGCTGTGTAAAGGACGGGCCGCCTACCGGGGGTGGGAATCCGTAACGACACCCTTCTGCCCCGGAATCCGTCTTCGCGGCAGTGGGTTGCCCTCCCACCTCCTCGGGTGACTCAGCCGACCTGAAATGCCCACCCTCTGGAAGATGAAGAAAAGTAGTTTTCTAAGAAGGTGAGAGGTTTGATTGCACGGACAAGTGTTCCCACTTAGGTCCGAAGCAGTTACCCGCCCCTCCCCCTGCGCCTCCTCCTTGCCACTGGAGAGGAAAAGGACAGACCCGAGCACGTACCCGCGCACTTTGTTGGTGCGTGTGAATTTCAAATGGTGCTGCAAGTTTTCATTAGTGTTTGCAATCAGCGGCAGGCAGACCCCTCAACAGAGCCGAAAGCTGGCAAGAGCCATTCATCAGCGTGAAGTGTTATTCATGGATGACCCCTAAATCGCGGCCAGAGTAGTATATGCACTGATTGGTCACAGCAAGGGAGCCTCCGTGCTTTCCCGAACCGACGCGGCCCGGAGGAGGGCGGGAGGGAGGAGAGAGAGGGGCGGTGAACGTGGTTCAGTCCGGCAAATCCCATTTGACAGAAAAAGGCAGTAAACGGGGAATCTCTTTTTTTAATTAAAAAAAAAAAAAAAAGAAAAGAAGAAGAAATAAAGTACCTGTCATCTTGACAAGTGGCGGAGCGAAGGAGTCAAGGATTATAAATGATCGCAGCCGGGTCCCGCTCGCCCTGGGATTGGGCTCTCCCGCGATCCGCACGGGGGAAGCGCTTGGTAGGCTCCTCTCCTCGCCTCTCCTCTCCTCGCCTCTCCTCTCCTCGCCCCTCCTCGCCTCGCTCCCACACTCACACACGCGGACACGTGTACGCGCCTGGGCTCCAGCACGCTCGGCCTGGCGCGTCCCCCGCCACACGGTTAGGGTCCTGGATGCTGCTCCCCGGCACGGCGCCCCGCTCGCCTCGCCACCTTTCCCCTCCGCCTCCTCGCTCTCCGCCTCCATCCTCCCGATCCCGATCCCGGGCCCAGAACCGAGCACTCTGGCCCGGCCTCGCAGCCGAGCAGGAGGCTGGAGGGGCCGGCGGGAAGGGAGAGGGGGAGAGCGCGGGGGAGAAAAAGAAAGTGAACTCATTGGCGCTGCGCGCGCGCTGCCCTCCCCTCCCGCGTCCCTCGCCCGCCGCTGCCGGGCGGTGGGCACGGAAGGAAGTTGTAACACTTGCTGTTCTCTCCCCTCCCCTCACCCCCCCGTCTCCCCCACTCCACTCCCTCCGCGGGGCCCCCTCCTCCTCCTCCTCGCCCGGCTCCTTTGAATTTGGCCAAGTGCTGCGTGTGCGCGCGGCTCCGTGGACGCAGCGGCTGCGGCCGGGTCGCGAGCCGGCGGCGCGGGCGAGCCAGCGCGGTAAGTGCGGCGCCGCCGCCGGCGCGTCCTGCTTCCTTTCTGGGGTCCTAGTGCCCGGGCCGCGGCGCGGGGAGCGGGAGGGCCGGCGGGCGGCGGCGGCGGCGGCGGGGACGGCGGCGCCTTCCCCCGGCCCCGAGCTGCTCCGGGCGGCGGCACAAGTTGGCCAGCCTGGTGGCCCAGGAGCGTTCCGCGGAGCGCAGCCTCCCCGCGCTGGCCTCCGGCTCCCCGGCCTCCGCGTCCCCGCCCCTCCCGCGCATCTGACACCTCGGGCTGTCGGCTCAGGTGGGAACTTCGCCGGGGCCTGCGCCCAGGGAGCCGGGCAGCACCGGCTTCTGACCGGAGCCGGGTCCCGCAGAAGGGCGGCGCAGAGGCTGGGCGCTCAGCGTGGGCAGGGAGCCCAGCCGCGCTTTCTCAGATCCCCGGGGGTCCCCCGTGTTGTGGCGGGGCGCCGGGTCCTCTGAGGAGGTGTCGGGCAAGATCCTGCGGGGCGTCCAGCGAGCGAGCGGGGAGCCCCGGAATGTCACCGCTTTCCCAGGAAGTGGAAGCGAGGCTTCTCCGAGTTCCAGGGCGCCAAGTTGGGAAGGAGCGAAGGGCGGGGAGCGAGGGCTTGGGGTGGCGTGCGTGCAGACTGGTGGATCTCGACTGCAACTTGATCTGGAAACTCTGGTTTTGGGGCCGGACACAGACAGATATCCGGATCTGGTCTCTTAAAAACCTACAGATGTTTAAAGTCTGCAACTCAATCGAAGTCTGTATCGTGCTTTACAGCCGATGAGAAGGAGCTTCGAACATCTTAGATTGAAGTGGGTTAGGTCTGATCTCTGCTGAACACCTTATTTCTGCGGTTTGGATTCTGTTCTTTCTACCTCATCTTCAGGTAGCTGGAGTGGTAACCTGCTGCTAATTCTCATTGCCGATAAACAGTAACAAGTAATTCTAGCGTGTTAACACAGCCAGGGCATTTGTTTTCTGAAGTCATTCTCATTGAAAGCTAGAGAAAAGTTTTGAGGCACCGTACTTTCGGGTAAAGGCGATGGAAGGAGGAGAGAGCGAGCTGTCCACCCACTTTGTACAGGGCCCCAGCCAGCTGGGCTGCACCAGAGCAGGGCCCTTGGCAGTGCTCGACTCCTTATCTTCCGACAACGTAATTGTCAAACGTCTGTAGACTCTGGCAGAATCCACTGGGTGGTCTTTTCACTGGAAATTAGAAATATGTGCAGGCATTACCTTTCCCTCTGTTGTCAGGAGGCAACACTAAAGAAAGTAAAAAGAAAAAGAAAAGGACAGGACTGGTACCTTTGGAGAGCTAGGAAGGGGACACCAAACTGTGTTAATGCAACTAAACAGAACTTGGTGATTTGATTCCTTTAGTGAATTGGTTTTAAAATATGAAGCACATCCCCCCCACACACACACACACCCTGCCTCCCAACTGCTTACCTAGGGAAGTATTTGTCGTCTATCTAGCATATTGGGAACAGTGCTTAGAATTCAGTAACTGTATAATTAAAATTCATTATGGATTTTAATTGGATTTTAATATTTCAGTTGAAACAAAAGATTTTACAAATGCACCAATAATCTTGCTTTGTGTGTTTCTTAATACATTTTTAATTATCTAAAACTTCTAGCTTGTATTTCTTAATATATGAAATTCTTCTAAGAGCCTTGAAACTTCTGATTTGTGATTCTAAATGCAGAGCAAATATTTAATTCTTGCTCTAAGAGTGAGAGGTTACTTCAGTAATAAGACTTGCTAATCCCACTTTCAAATGTCATGGCATTCACAAATTATTCCTAAATTCTTGAAAGATAGAGGTTGATAATGAGTTTAGTTACTCTATTGTGTGTTTCAGGATTGTATGTCTCTTCTTGCATTTTCCTTAACAATCTTGCTTTTTCTTTTCTTAACATGAATTTTAATATTTCTAAGACTCAAAGGTACTACTTTTTCCTAGTAGAAAGCATACTTTATTTTAGATAATTTTAAAAAGAATATTATATGAAAAAGTAGTTCCTTTAAATAAAACAAATGTATTTTACATATACTACACCATTTATATGAAAAAAAGTATTTACATACTAATAACTGTGCCAGTGCTTACAAATCTAGAAAATATATTAATATCTTGTGTCAGTAGCATTGATGTTAGCAACCCATACAACAGAAAATACAGAGCCTCATGAGGACTGCTTGATTATTTAAAATAGAGCAGATAAGTTCATAGTACAATTGTGACTAGTTATATTTCCATATTGAATCATTTTGCATGACTGTGTTTATTTTCTAGAAAGAAATGTTTCAGGTAAATTACAGAGGCTTTTCTTACTATAATCTTGTAGGCGTGTCATAAATCTTTGGTTAGAAAAGGAAAACAGCCTTATTAGGGTGAAGACAAAGAACGGTCAGGATGCTTATCTTTGAATAAAATAATACACCGAAATAGAGTGTATAAAGTTAAACGAACTCAAAAAGAAAAGCTAGTTAAACAATAACAATCCAGTTATGAAGTTCAAGCTCATCTTTCTTAGCTTTGCTTCTGCGAGCCAAGAGTAATTGTTCTCTTTGTAGACAGTCAAGGAAGTGAGAAACCAGGCAAAAGTGTAGGGTTAGCAAGGACATACTTGATCGACTTTGAGCTTGAGGTCCAAAAAAAAAATAAAATAAAATAAAGTTTTTGCAATAGCTTTGAAAGTATGTTTGAAAATGCTGAAGTTTATTGTGCTTACAATGGAGCTGGAAATAAGTCCGGAAAACGGTCATAATCTGATATAAAAGCTCCGGAAAAGACAACTTCATTAGTTAATTAATACTGATTGTTTTAATAACTGCATTACCTCCTTTCTATTCAGCTTGATTTCACCCTTTAAAATGTTGGCTTCTGAGTGGCTGAGGGATGCCATCAAGGTCCTAACTACCCTTCACGTGCACCAGTCTCCTCTGCAGCGTTAGCGGCTTGCCCACCTGCCTGCCCTTGTGTTGAGTGCTCTGGAAACCTGTTAAACATGTTCAGATGCAGGTTGTTTTTCTGCCCAGTGTCTCATGTGATAGTCAAATGTCCAGTTCGACTTTCAGAACATACTTTTGCCATCCAACTTTTACCCTGACCCACAACCAATTTATACATCCCTTTGAATTTTCAGTTAGGGTTCATTTTTGTCGTATAAAGTGGAATGATAGTTTCAGAGAAGAATTTAATGTGCGTTCAGAATAAAGAAGTAGACTGGAAGGCTAGCACACTAATGCAGGGCTGGTCAAACTTTTAACAGCTCAGTCTTTACAATTATTTCATATAAGCTGCTGGTAGCACATAGTTAAACCCTGATTTTGGAAACATCAGCTGTTAGGAAATTTTGTGCCAAAAAAAAAAAAAAAAAAAAATCTTTTTAATCTCAAAACAGATTAATTGTCATGTCTTATAAAAACTGATTTATTTCATACTTTTTTATACCAAGCATTACCATTATGAAGCTCTCTTTCTAACTGAGATTAATGTTTCTGAGCAAAGAAGTGGTTTGGAGGGCTGCATTTATTTGAAGTGCTGTTGTAATCAATTTTAGATACAGCATTCCACCATGGATCAGCCTGGGCCCAAACCTGCCTTATTATGTAGAATTAACTGGTTGGTGATTGATTGTAATACTTCTACATCTTGAGAAGTCATTTGTTTCCAAACAAGTGTGATGGCTTATAAGAGTTTCAAAATATTTCTCCTCATAATTAAAACATCCTTTGGGGGGGACTTAATTTGGGCTTCCTCTAAGAATTATACAAAGCACGAGGAATCAAGTCATTAATCTGCTTTCAAATAAAATAGCCTTTCCCCCCAAAATACTATATATCTCAAGGTATATTTTCTTGCTCTTCAAAGGGTTTTATGGTCCTTTGAGTCATAAATAATAAACATATATTATCTAGGGGTTTTTCCCCCCTTTTTTGTTTATATCAGTGATCTAGTTGAGTTTTTCAAGGATTTCTTCGACTTATATAGCTCTACATCTTTGCATGCAAGGGGGTGGGTATAATCCTGCTAATGAAAGGTGTTGCATGTGGAGGTGATGCTTTATCTTCTTTGGACATCTGGACAGATGGTGACTGTTCTCAACCCTACTGTGGTATTTGCGTGTGTTTCTTAGTTGTGTCTAGCGGGCCTCACCTTCATCAGCTTGTTACTGTCTTCTGAAGGACCATGCGCGTTGAAGGTTCCTTTGGCTTCGGTCCATGCTGCTGCGTTGCTTCCTGTGACACAGGCTTGTAGTCTCAGGAAAATAAAATATGTAAAGTGTAGAATTTAAGATTAGTAGAGGCAGTACCCTAATATGCCTAAAGTATATAGGGTTTTTTAATAAAGATGTGACTGCTTTATAAGGCACAGGAAGTTCCTACAGTGACACTACTCCTTACTTCCAGGCAAAACAAAACTTGCCAGGGTATATGTTCATTATATTTCAATTGTCTTCTTTGTAACGATAAATTATTTACATGGACTTAGTGTTTTTTTCAGTTAAACACATCCATTTAAAACACTGTTAAATGCTAAAATAATGCAAATTAAAATGCCATTTTCAAAGCCTTAATTTAGGTAGCCTGGAGAATATAAACTACCAAACAGAAGCATGGGGCATATATCGATGGGTCATGCACCAAAAACAACAAAAGGGAACATTCATTTGAAAGAATCCTGATAGTTTTTTAAATGGTTTTGATTCAATAACTCAGGTGACTGGGTAGCCAGAGTATCTATATAGAATTCTTGTAAAAGATAGTAGTCTACTCAAATCCGCCTCTCTCTCTATCCTTTAAGTCACTGTGCAAATTAAGTATCATAAGAACACACCTAAGTAATATGAGTAAATGATTGAAACTATATGATTTGATATGTCAGATAATAATAATAAGGAAACTTACTGCCCTATATGACAGTCGTGCACTCTTAGAAGAACTAGGCTGGCTGGGGCAGAACTGACTCTCCAAGAGAGATCGTGGTAGGTGGCAGTGTTCGCCGAGGAGACAGCAGTGAGGTTGTGGCCGGGTCTGATGAGTCCAGGAGCAATGTGGAGGACAATGTCATTTTCCCAAACTGTGTTTCCATTCTTTTCTGTAAGTGAAGGGGTAGATGGTCCCTTATGGAGATGTGGCGATTTTAAAAAATCATTTTCCCCATATTGATCATCATCTGGCTTACTCTGGAGCATGTAAAAAAAAAAAAAAGAAAGAAAGAAAGAAAGAAATAAAAGATTATTATACCCATTGGAAATGAAATGTTTTGAGAATCCCTCAAGGTAGTCAAACTTGTATTTTTATATTCAGTTATGTGAAAGGTACTGTGGGATGCTGTTTGCTGATGAAGTGTTTTTCAGATATTGTAAAAGAATACTTTTCACTTCTATTAGAGAATTTGGGGAGAAGCGGCGATGATGCGTTTTCGAGGGACGGAGTCGTTATTTCATGGTAATCAGCTATGTTTTTATAGGGTCTCTGCTTTGGAATGAAAAGGAGATAGATAAAGGAGTGGAGAAGAGGAAGAAGAAAAACATGAGTTGTCTTTTACAAAGAGTGATGGTCCTTTGAACATTTTCTGTGTGTAGCAGTGTTTTGTGGGAAAAGCAGTCTAGAAGGGGGCAAACTTTGTCGTTTGAGTTAATTGTGTAAGTACAGAAGGAAATTAACTCCTAATTTTTTTTCACTTTTACCTATATGGGTTTTAGATCCCTGCATGCGAATATTAATATTATCAGTTTCTAAAAAATCCATCAGAGAAATTCCAAATGTTGTGTGTGGCTCTTCCTATGTATGGAGAAAAGAAGATGGAGTAACCTCTCTATTTATAGGTATATTTTATTTGTATATGGGACTGAACACCTTATAACTTATTGTTTTATATTTATAAATTTAATAAAGAGACTTTAAAATACACTCCAATTGTTTTAAAAGATCAGTGGGAAATGCCTTGCAAGGTTACTTATCTTGGGAGATAAGGCTCATAATCAAGAGATTTTAGTCGTTTTGTCATTTCTTCGATTATTAGTTACATTTGCCAGAATTCCGGTGGTAATTCCTCTTCAGGTTGCCATAATTTAGACAGAAGTCACAGCTGGGCAATGACTACCTTCCTTCAGTCAGATTCTCAAGCACTTCTGAATAGAAGGATGATGTGGATTTGTGGTTCCTGCTTTCCCCAGGGGGGAAGAAAAGCTATTCCTTTATTGGAATGGATTATTTCATCTGGAGTTAAGCTCAACTAATATTTTATGATCAGAACGGTGGGCACCCTATCAGTGCGAGGAAGTGAGGCTTCCCTTTGATAACGGAGACATCTCCAAAGGCAGGGGCCTTCCTTCCTCAAGAGCATCCCAGTCCAGTACCCCATTGTGTCCAGCATGTGGCTTGTGTGCTGGAGTAGGCTGTTAGGAGAGCTACTGTTCTTGGACTCCACACTGAACGGTATGTTGTGCAGAGAGAGGTCGGCACAGGACTGGAATCACTTCAATGTCATTTACAAGGGAAAACGCATGAAGCATTTTATCATGGATTTGCATGAAGCACATGCAAATACGTTCGGATTCGGATATGTTTCTTTTGTTAATTATTACAGTGGACCTATAGAAAGGTCTGCTTCTTGTTTATTCTGTTTACCAAGTCCTTTTTAAAAGTGTGACATCAGTGCTAAAGCTTTTATCAGAGAATTGGGAATTTGTCAACATGTAGGTGGAAAAAATTGGCAAGGGATGATTCTTTTAAATAGCTCTTAAAAAAAAAAAAAAAGCTGGCGCAGGCCTTGTCACTTAAAATAATTATGAAAACCAGGAGAAGACAGCTGTAAATTTTATTTCTCTCAGAATTTATAATAACTCCCAGCTAAAGAAAGCTGTCAGAGCTATAGTTCTTGAAGAACAAACCTGTGACTTTTGTTCCTTTGAAGAAAAAAGAAAAGAAAAAAAAAGCATCTTGAACAGAGTTACTACATTTTTCTATATTTATAAGCAAAAATTAAATGAATACTTGTAAATATAAACTTTTTCACTTGCATTCTGTGTAATAAAAAATAGGCAAAAATACTGCAAATAATTAATCTAGTAATTGGAATAAATATGGAAAAGTAACTCAGTATAATATCATAAAGGAATAAAAGGTATAGTAATAGCAAGCATACCTTGTCTCCTCATTGTCACAAAATAGGGCACTCTTTCTTACAGTCATGTTGCTGAATTGGAGAATAGCATCAAAGTAGTAGAATAATTTGGTACCATTAAAATGGCTGAAATATTAGTCCTCTGCATGATCTCTAATACTTTAAGAAATATCCCCCCCCCAAAAAAAAGTTAGAAAGCTTTTGAAAATAATCAGACCCTCAAGGAAAACGAGAATATATTTGCTGCCTTACCAAGCTGTTGATGGATTTGGGTTCAGAAAGGGGTGAAGGTTGAAGAAAACTTCTACCAGGTTGTTTTTCTTTAAATTAGGACAGAACAGATGAATTCTAGCTCTGATATATATCTCTAAGTTGATATTTCTACTTGGGAGTTAGTTTTTTAATTTGTTTTACTTCTATGAAGGTGCTAGCATATTAGCATTTAAAATAAATTCCAATTAAAAAACAAAGTTATCACTTGTTAGAAAACGGTACCTGTCAAGCCAGAATTGAATCCTCCCTTCCCCTCCTTCCCCGTAGCTTCTCCTTGGCAATGTGACTAGACTACCCTGTGCAGCGTTTCCTGTGACTGAAAAATTAAATGAACAAAATTCTTCCTTAGTGGTCACTTTTGTCCTAGCACAATCAATTTCTGAATGATTGACAAGACGCTGGCATTGCAACAAAATTTATAAATAATGTTGACATGTTAAGTTGATTTACCAGTAAGATGTATTTTTTTTTCCTTTGTTACTAATTTTAAAAGTTAAACGTGTGGCATGGACTTTGACTCAATACTTCACTGAAGGTAAAATACTTCTTTAATGTTTTCTGTGCCATTTTGATTGTGTTATAATTTTCTGTATTGGTTCAATCTGTATTACATGTGGTATAGTATATGTATAGTGTGATAACTTTAAAGGAAAATGAATCATTGCACAGGATATAATTTTAAAATTAAACTTATTTTCATGTTCTGCATAAAAGATCTGAAACCCAATACATTGCAGATAAAAATGAAGTCTCAAAACAGAAAGTTTTGTTTTATATCTTTTCAAATTTAAATATTGTTTTACTGATGATGTGTGTGAATAAACCTTAATCATTTGAATTCTTTGTACTCAGTTTTATCTCTTATGTCTTTCCACTAACAAGAACTTCAGGTTTTTGTTTGTATGGATAATATACTCTTTAGTCCATAATTAAGGGATTTAAAAATATTTGAATCAAAACATACACTAACATCAATTTATGTTTTTAAAGAAAACTAAAAGGAATGAAGATGATTAGATAAATCTAGAAAGAATAAAAATAATTAAATTACATATTAGTATCCATAGAGCTATCCAAAAAGCTATTTATTACAGAAATGAAAGATGAGTAGTGTGTTTATATTATTCTACTTAAGTCAAACAGCAGTAATGCATTTGTAATACAAAAGTTACATTTTAAGGGACATTATTTATTGATATTCTAGTTTAAAGTAATCTCGATACAGTTCGTATAATCTTGCATTTCATTTAAGTATGTTATTAGCCAGTTAGGTCAACCCTAAGTCAAGATGGCCATGACAGAAGTCTGGTCTCTTTTTCTTCAAGCTTTCTATGAAATCTGCACCTCTAGTAACACATTTCAGCTCTGCAGGTGTGTGCTGTCTTCGACAAAGGAGAGGACGTTAGAAGAGGGCTGGTTTCATGAGATGCCCTCAGTTAATTCTCACATCATCTGCTGAAAGGGGCTTTTAAAACGCTTATTGCACTTCAGATCGGAATTCTGACATTCAAGTTTAGTGAATTTCCTATTTATCTATCCATCAGCAGAGAGTAATGTAAATTACTTACAACAAATCATTAATGGATCACTTAAATGTGATATAAGGTATATGAATTGGTTGTGTAATTACCACCTGAGCTTTTTGAAAAACCTGTAATTTCAGTTGCAAAGCTTCCGTGTTGAAGAAAGCAAAGTATTAGTAGTTCTCAGCCTTGGGAAAGGTTATTAATGTATACTTCTTAGGGACTGATTTATTTTTATTGTTTTATTTTTACCTTTTTATTATTATTTTTTTAAATGATACTTTCTAGGATAATTTTTATCATTTACTCTTAAGTCTGGACCCTAATCATTGGATTTAGGAATAGATGTAAATTATTATTGTGCATTATGCATTTTTTTTTACTCGGAAGTATCACAAGGTTTTTCTGGGTGAGTTTCTGGTTCTTGGAGGTTTAAGAATCACTGGTGTACCTGGTTAATTTTGGTGGCGGAGTTTTACGCAGTTTTTAAGTCCTCATTGCTTTGCAAAGGATTTCCCATTGGAAACAGGAAGTTTTGTGGGTATGCTGCCAGTCTTTGATGAGGCTTCTATGTTCTCCCCTAAATTTGTGATCCCAGGGTCTGTTGCACAATAGTTTTACCAAGTGGCACTTGACCGGCTCGGCTATCTTTTCATTTATTTTTAAAAAGTTAATTGGTTTTTTAACTGAATCTAATATTTATGTAGAATTTCAGTCCAAAATATATTTTAGGCATTAATAGATTCAAGTCCTAAAATCCAGTAACTCGATGCAGGATAGTGAAGCCAGAAAAGTTTCGAAGGGTGCCTCTCCACTGATACCACATGACCAGAGAATTGATTATTGCTGGGTATGGTATCATTGACATGGCTTGCCTGTGTCTGATTGGTCCGGAGCCTGTTTGAAGTTCTTTGTAAGCCTTTACCCTGTTAGTAATATTGAAAGCACTTGAGAAAGAAATAACAGCATATGAAAATGAAACCATCACATATTTTGAAGGTTAGTTAATTTTCTCTGAACATGTGTGTAAAATAGGATATTATAGCATGCTTTGGTCACAGATTACAAAGAAAAAAGATAGGCTATTCTGTTGTGTAATTATATCTCCATTTAGAATGAACAGTTTCTTGTAAAACATTTAGAGCTTGATAAAAGTGTGTCAAAATACTCTTTATTTTCTGTTAAAAGAAATTATTAAAAATTCAGTGGTCAGACTGCACAATAAATTATATTTATACTTCTATTAGTTTTCGTTTAGTGAAGGTCAAATAGAACACAATTTATCATATTAAAAATACCAACTATTAATTAATTATGATTATTTTAATTCTAAAACACAGTTGCCCATGACACATAAAAATCATAATTTATTATAAGCAATCAGTTGCCTTATTAAATGGGTTCTTACTTCCGAGGATACTAGTTTCTTCAAGTTCAACAAGAGTAGTAGCAAAGTTTATTATAAAAATTTTAAATTGAAGAATTGAACTTTTTTTTTTTACAATTTTAATAATTCAGGATTTTCTATACTTATACATTAAAGCATACTATAAATTATAAAAGATGGCTCTTTCTAATATTCATATTCCGGTCATGAACTCCTATCCTCTTATGGTTTTATATATACATATATATCTATTGTGAAAGATATACAAATCTAAAAACCATTTTTTATTCTTAAAAATTAAATTGAAAATATATATAATAAGGAAACTATTTTAAAAGATTATATTTATAATCACGTTAATATGACAATTGAATACTCAAGCCTCCTAAAGGATGTCAGGCTTTTATAATTGGTAAAAGTATGTCAAAACATAAACAATAGTACCTACAAACTAGCTAGATGTAATCAAGTTTTAATGACAAGATTTTTGGCAGAAGAATTTAAATAAGAACTTAAAATATTTTATGGAGATATCTCCACTTTATTACTAGTAAGACACAAGGTTTAATACACTTTAAAATAACGATCTGGTTGAAACATATTAGTGCTCATGTTGACTGTTTTTCATTTTGAGACTATATGCGTTTTAATTTTGTGTCTGAAAGTCATACCGATTAAAGGTTTTGAAGAGCAGGCTTTCTCTCTCTGCTCATCGGCTCTGTAGCTGAACCCTTCCAATCCCTTTCTTCATCATTCTAAGCCACTCTCAGATTCTAATCTTTGCTGTGCCCACAGCTGTTTGAGGATTTTTTTTTTTTTTTTTGGCAAATGTAGTTGCAAATACATGTATTCTGTGCCCCTCACTTTGTATAAACTACGGATAGAGGAAGGTTAGAGAAGAGCAGAGCTGCGCTGGGTCCAGGTCTGGGGACGGTGCAGATCCTCTGTGAGTGGTTTCTGGGAAGAACTGCAGAGAATGAAGCACGGCTGGCTGTGGCCTCCCTGACACTGGGCAGCGAACATCACTGCAAAGTCAGGAATTTCTCCAGAACAAATACATGATCATGGAGTTAAGCTCCACTGAATCAGCTGGTTCCACATTTCTGTGGGACATTTTTCTAAAGTGATGGTCATCCTTTAAACTTTAAACAGAATCTGATACCTTCTTCCACTTCCTGAACACCCACTAAAATATGACATTGTAGAAAGAACTTCATTCATCCCTTGTATTTCTCTTGATGGACCAAGCTGGAGCATGCTTGGTGTCACAGGGGTACTTGACAAATGGTACAGTGATTTCACCCGGTAGAAATTAGAGTTCTCTTTGAGGAAAATTCAACACATTTGCTTGCATTAATGTTATTTACACAACAAAATTGGGAATGTTAAATATGTCAACTTTTAATGACAACCTGTCTACTTTATTTGTTATTTCTTTCTTTTGTAATATCAGAAGTGTTTCCATGCCTGTGTACAGGTAGGCTGGATATGTCTAGGAATGAGTAAAGGAAATTTCTGAGGTTAGAAATACGTAGAAGATTATTGTGTTCACTACCAACAAAGATGTTGTTTGTGAACAAAATAATTTTTGTTTTTTTCTTATTTGAAATTCTAGAGAGAATATTTGTTGCCTTATGGAAATTCTTAGGAATATAAGGAAGGCAGGATGAAGGGTGGGGTGAATTAAGCTTCTTGTGGAGACTTACATGTGGTACATAATCTTTCTGGTACTTTTCTTGTGAGCATATTGATTATGGGAAAAGCTGATCAAAATCTAAGGCCAAAATATGAAGGAAAAAAAAGGGTTTTGTTTCACGGAAACTTTGGAGAATATTTCAGGAGGAAAAAAATGTACTATTTACCAGTAAAAACTTGAAAATTTCCTCCCTTTATATGTAACGTATTAGAACTGATTAATGGACCATTGCCAATGAACCTATAAAAATTAGGAGGATGTATCAATGTAGCAAAGCTTTGCCCTGATTTGAATGTGTTCCCTTATTTTAATGTGTGCCTTATTTACGCTGGTATTTTCCCTCTTCCAAACTATTTAAGTCAAACCCCATGTGTTCTGTCAGCGTTCTGTGTCCTGGGGAAGAATATAAGAAATAAGATATAATCTTAGACCCTTAGGAAGTTTCACATCCAGTTGAGGCAGGATATAAAAGATAACTGACAGTAATTAAGGTTATTAAGGAAGCGGGAGAGGTCGTGGAAAAACTGCTGCCTTGGCGAAACTGTACTCTACTAGTCTCTAGACCAGGGGTCCCCAAACTTTTTACACAGGGGGCCAGTTCACTGTCCCTCAGACCACTGGAGGGCCGGACTATAAAAAAACTATGAACAAATCCCTATGCACACTGCACATATTTTATTTTAAAGTAAAAAAAACAAAACGGGAACAAATACAATATTTAAAATAAAGAACAAGTAAATTTAAATGAACAAACTGACCAGTATTTCAATGGGAACTATGCTCCTCTCACTGACCACCAATGAAAGAGGTGCCCCTTCCGGAAGTGCGGTGGGGGCTGGATAAATGGCCTCAGGGGGCCGCATGCGGCCCACGGGCTGTAGTTTGGGGACCCCTGCTCTCGACCTTTGGAACAGCAGAGACCTGAAGGAAGTACAGAACCGAGGCTCTGAGCATGCAGCCTCTCTACAGACCTTAGCAGTGCCTTGAAACTCGATGGGACATTGAAAAGGACTGGAGGCAGTACCCACTAACAAACAGCAAAGGTCCCCTGGGGTTCACAAATGTTCAAAAGAATGGGTAGCTGAGGCCATCAGAACCTACGCCTTAGAGTACACTTCCTTCTCCACTTCACACATGCACAGCCATGGACGCCCAGGGAGCTGGCGCATTGGAAGCCAGTGACCTGGGAAGCACTCAAGTTGATCATTTGCCTCCGTCCCTGCAGACTAGCTTGGCACAATGTTGGCTGCACACTTACCCACAACCCCCAGCCACAGCAGAGGCTTTCTCTCAAGACAGCCTTTAGCTTCTAGCACAGCGCCTGGCCCTAAGGGGCCCGTCAGCGAGCTCACTGATGCGGGAATGAGACCGTCCCTCACTCCGCATCAGTGTCAGGTGTCCTCGCGAGAGAACAGCGCCTTTCCACAAAGGCTTTGTGACCATTAGCTGGAGGTCGCCACCTAGGACCACTCGAGGTCTGAAAGTACGATTCTGTTACACGAAGACTGCATGTGATTCACGTTAAACACGTAGTACCAACCAAGATTTTTCAGCATTTAGAGGAGAACAGAAGATACGGCCATGGGGTGCAGACCCCTGGAAGAGGACAGGAGTTGACGTGGAGAGGTAAGAGGGCTCTGGAAGAGGGGAACAGAGGCGGGGGTCAGCGCCAGCAAACCCCGGTGGTTCATGAACAGGTAACAGCAATGCCAGCAGGTAACAGAAATGCATGGACTCGACCAGCTTCTTTGCAAACCAAAACTTCACTTCTACACGGATACCTGTTCTCTTGTATTTCTTAAACTCCGACGTTCTCTTTGTCTTTCATTTCTCCACTTTTAAAAGGGACACACTGGTCCAGAGAATCGTGTCTTTACTGCCAGAAAGACAGTGGGGCAGGTTTGATGGTGAATGGTGTTGACATCATCTCAGAGTCAGAGACACAGGGTGAGGAGGACAGGACTGCAGGGCACACACTTCCCCCGAGAGAGGGCACCGTCTCTCGGCTTGAGACTCGTGCTTCCCACGGGAGGTCAGCAGTGGTGCCAGATTGTGAGGTTTTTCAAGAAATGCCAGAATAAGAATTTTGTGGCGTTTCTAGATTTTTAAATGTTGGCTTATTAGCACACACACACACACAAACACACACACACACACAAACACCACGTCTGCAGGCTGGGCTCTGCTGTTGGGCCACCAGTTTGCAAGCAGTGCTGCAGATACACGCAGAGATGTGCCTTATGTGTGTGGGACCAGGGGGGTGTGTGTGGGGAGGGAGGGTGAGCAGGGGGAACAGAGCAGGGGACCCCCCGGGGATAGATCCACCATAAGCTTGGAGAGAGAACTTGGGTCCAGACTGTGGATTATCTTAAATATCATTCTCTTCTACCCATTTTGGAGAAGAAAATGTTTTCAGTTCGCACTACATGTTTTCTTGCTTTAAAACGGAAACCCCGGGTGCCAGCCAGCCTTCTGGGAGCAGCAGCCACGCCCGTGCAGGAAGGGGTTAAGCGGCAGGAGCAGCTCACCCAGCTGCCCCTCTCTCCTGCCCTGCTCCTCCCAGCAGGACCTGTAGAGCCCAGGCTCTTGAAACCCTTAATACAGCTATAACTGGGTGGGTGGGGGGGCTCCCACAGCAAACTATAGCCAATATACATATTTCGCTAGCATTTGAATGTTATCTGAATCCAGATACTAAATTCTGTAAGAAAGGAATCTACAAAGCTAAACTGGCATATTGGTTATGAGGTCATGTCCATTACATGCACTGAGTAAAAGGAACGTGTGGCACATTTGTTTTTATTGCTCCGTGGTGACCGTGTTAGGCTCTGGAACTGGAGAGGTCTGCTTAAATCCCGCTTCTGTCCTTCATCCCCTGTGTGTCTCTAAGCTTCGTTTCTTCATCTGGAAACACTGCTGGGGACACTGCTGTCCTCAAGCACCTGGCCCTGTGCCCTGCTCATTGATCCCACGGTGGGATGGCTGCAGTCACTGAGGTAGTCCATGACCCCTAAGCGTGAATGTCATGCTCACGGGGATGGCTTTCTGAGAGTTTTGGAGTGAGATTTGGAGACCAAAATTCAAGTTCTAATATGCCACTTCGTGAACTTTCATAAAATTGAGATGATGACGTACCCACTTATGGACTGATCGTGGGGATGAAATAAGGCGCGGAGAGAACTGACGTCGCACCGGGCGCGTGGTGCTCCGTGCGTGTACCCGGTGTGGGCGCGTGGTGAGCCCTGCGTGTACCGGGTGTGGGCGTGTGGTGAGCCGTGCGTGTACCGGGTGTGGGCGCGTGGTGAGACCTGCGTGTACTGGGTGTGGGCGCGTCTGTGCGTATTGGGGTGTAATGGTGCAAGTGCCTCTATGCATCTTGGGGTGTAATGGTGCGGGTGCCTCTGTGCGTATCGGGGTGTGGTGCGCAGTGCGTGTACTGGGTGTGGGCGCGTGGTGCTCCGTGCGTGTACCGGGTGTGGGCATGTGGTGAGACCTGCGTGTACCGGGTGTGGGCGCGTGGTGAGCCGTGCGTGTACTGGGTGTGGGCGCGTGGTGAGACCTGCATGTACTGGGTGTGGGCACATGGTGAGCTGTGTGTGTACTGGGTGTGGGCGCGTCTGTGCGTATCGGGGTGTAATGGGTGTGGGTGCCTCTGTGTGTATCAGGGTGTAATGGTGCAGGTGCCTCTATGCATCTTGGGGTGTAATGGATGTGGGTGCCTCTGTGTGTATCCGTGTAATGTGTGCTTCTGTGCGTATCGGGGTATAATGGGTGCGGGTGCCTCTATGCATATCGGGGTGTAATGATGCGGGTGCCTCTGTGCATATCGGGGTGTAATGGGTGTGGGTGCCTCTGTGCATATTGGGGTGTAATGGGTGTGGGTGCCTCTGTGCATATCGGGGTATAATGGGTGTGGGTGCCTCTGTGCATATTGGGGTGTAATGGTGTGGGTGCCTCTGTGCTTATCGGGTGTAATGGTATGGGTGACTCTGTGCGTATTGGGGTGTAATGGGTGTGGGTGCCTCTGTGCATATCGGGGTGTAATGGGTGTGGGTGCCTCTGTGCATATCGGGGTGTAATGGGTGTGGGTGCATCTGTGAGTATCGGGGTGTAATGGGTGTGGGTGCATCTGTGAGTATCGGGGTGTAATGGGTGTGGGTGCATCTGTGAGTATCGGGGTGTAATGGGTGTGGGTGCATCTGTGAGTATCGGGGTGTAATGGGTGTGGGTGCATCTGTGAGTATCGGGGTGTAATGGGTGTGGGTGCATCTGTGAGTATCGGGGTGTAATGGGTGTGGGTGCCTCTGTGCATATCATGGTGTAATGGTGTGGGTGTGTCTGCGTGCATATCGGGGTATAATGGGTGTGGGCGCGTCTGTGCATATCGGGGTGTAATGGATGTGGGTGCGTCTGTGAGTACTGGGTATAATGGGTGTGGGTGCCTCTGTGCATATCGGGGTGTAATGGGTGTGGGTGCGTCTTTGTGTATTGGGCTGTAATGGGTGTGGGTGCCTCTGTGCATATCGGGTGTAATGGTGTAGGTGTGTCTGCTTGTGTATTGATGAGCGGCACCCGCTCTCCAGCAGTCAGACTTTGGCAACATTAACCTCTAAATTAGGAAGAACTAAAAAGCTGTCACAGAGCTCCTCTGTACTGGGGCTGTCACCTAGAATTTTCCTTTCAATTAATGAAGAATTCTTAACAACCGTGATTCTCTGACCTGCGGGGTTAGGAATTAGAAATTGTAAGTTCAAGGGGAGGAAGACTGAGATGCGCCACTCAAGTACGGCCGGCGGATAGCTGGAAAGGTGACACGGTGTCTTCCCGGGAGCAGAACCTAGCACCAACGGACCAGTGAGCGCTCAGAGTGACGGTCCAGAGTCACCGAGAGAAAAAAGAAGGCAAGCTGGGTGACACGTTTGACAAATATTTATCTGAAAACGGTGGAAAGATTTTTGACATTTTAAGAGGAATGAAATTTATCTTTTAAATGTACTTGAAGATGCAATCCCTAATGATGTCAGATAACTGGAGTATTATACTGAGGGGGGGTAGTGTCATGACAAGGTCAGAATTTTAAGTGTATGCTGGTTCGTATTTTTAAGAAATGAACATAAAAGCTCACTTTTTTTTCCTACATTATGGTTGTAGTGACCTACATATATACTATTTAATTCACAGAATTTAAGATTCCAGGAAATTTTTCCACGGACATTTTGTGCCCAAATTTATAATGTATGGTTGACAACCCTGCACAGTTGAAAATCTGCCTATAACTTGTGACTCTGTAGACGCTTAATGACACTCATTTGTCAGTGTCCGAGGGGGACTGGTCCCAGGAACCCCCACAGATGCTAAAATCTGCAGATGCTCAAGCCTGTTATTTAAAATTGTGTAAATCAGTGCACACAGTCAGCCCTCTGTGTCCACAGGTTTCCAATATTGATTTTGATTTTGCAGGATTGAATACTGTTTTCAGTGCATGGCCGGATGAATCCATGGATGGAAACCCATAGCTATGGCAGGCCAACTGTGTGTGTGTATGTGTGTGCGTATATATTTATACATATATATAAAGAGGGGGGGTCCATGTATACTAGATGGGGCGAAAGTAGGTTTAATTGTGAGCACGTGAAACAGCATTCATTCCTGTATTATTATTTATTTACTATTATATTATTTTCCATATGAACAACTGTAAACTTACCTTTGCCCCACACTGTAAGTGGACCTGAGCAGTTCAAACCCAGGAAGTTCAAGGGTCAACTGTACATTTAAAATGTACTGAGTTCATGTTTTTTTAAGCACAGGGAAAAATACCACTTCTCTGACCTGCAGCACAGGGACTTCAAATGGTGGAGCTATGTCAAAATTTAAGTCAGTGGTGGTGGTCATATATTCATCTGGACATTTGTCTTACAGATGCTAATTGTCCTCAAGAAATAGGCAAATGTATGTTATGTTGTTAAAAATAAAGTAAAATGTATTGATATAGTAAACAGAAATACATAATTACAAAACACACTTGAATATAGTAAGAAATATATATATTTCTATTTCATGAACAAAGTTACTTTGCATTTGTGTGTATCTTATTTGTTTCTTTAAAAAAAAGTATATGCTACAAAACATACCCACTAGCATATTAGCTGGCACACAGAATTTCTTAACGTTTTGCTGAAAAGCAAATTTTAACCATTTGTCTGGGAAATGTAACTTGGCTCCAACGTAAGGTAGCCCCTTGTGTTCTTTTTCAGCGCTAACGTCCTCATTAAGTTATTTATTAAGCATCTGTTTTGAGTCCAACATTGGTTTAGGCTCCGTGAAAAGGAGATGCAAAAAATAAAGATGTGTGCTTTGGAAGCCCCGCAGAAACATGCAGTAATTAGAAGTGCTAACCACGCGGAGCTGGAGTTTACCTGGAATGTGTGCAACACACATGGTGTGCGCCAGGGGCCTCAAGGAAGAGGACGGTGCACAGGGCAGACGTCAGGGCAGACGTGCAAGGCGTTCAGGGCAAGTGTGCAGAGTGGACGTGCAGGGAGGATGTTCAGGGCAGACATGCAGGGAGGATGCATGGGATTGACGTGCGGGATGGACGTGCAGAAAGGACATGTAGGGTGGACGTTTAGGGAGGACATACGGGAAGAGGTGCAGGGAAGACGTCCAGGATGAACGTGTGGACTGGACGTGTGGGGAGGATGCACGGGATTGACGTGCGGGATGGACATGCAGAGAGGACGTGTGGGATGGACGTGCAGGAGGGACCTGTAGGGAGGACGTGCAGGGCGGACGTGCAGGGAAGACGTGCGGGATGAACGTGTGGGATAGACGTGCAGGGAGGACGTGCGGGATAGACGTACAGGGAGGACGTGCGGGATAGACGTGCAGGGAGGACGTGTGGGGAGGACGTGCAGGGAAGACGTGTGGGATGAACGTGTGGGGAGAACGTGTGGGATGGACGTGCAGGGAGGACGTGCGGGATAGACGTGCGGGATGAACGTGCGGGATAGACGTGCAGGGAGGACGTGTGGGATGGACGTGCGGGGAGGACGTGCAGGGCGGACGTGCAGGGAAGACGTGCAGGGAAGACGTGCGGGATGAACGTGTGGGGAGGACGTGCAGGGAGGACGTGCGGGATAGACGTGCAGGGAGGACGTGTGGGGTGGACGTGCAGGGAGGACGTGCAGGAAAGACGTGCGGGATGAACGTGCGGGATAGACGTGTGGGGAGGACGTGTGGGATGGACGTGCGGGGAGGACGTGCAGGGCGGACGTGCAGGGAAGACGTGCAGGGAAGACGTGCGGGATGAACGTGTGGGGAGGACGTGCAGGGAGGACGTGCGGGATAGACGTGCAGGGAGGACGTGTGGGGTGGACGTGCAGGGAGGACGTGCAGGAAAGACGTGCGGGATGAACGTGCGGGATAGACGTGCAGGGAGGACGTGCGGGATAGACGTGCAGGGAGGACGTGCGGGATGGACGTGCAGGGAGGACGTGCGGGATGGACGTGCAGGGAGGACGTGGAGGGAGGATGTGCGGAATGGACCTGCTGAGTGGTCGCGCAGAGCGGGGGATTTCACCTCGGCCTTGTCATTTCCGTGACAGCTCTCTTGATGGCCTCTCCCGGGCCTGGGGAGCAGAGCCGCCCCTTCCGTATGGGCACTGTCCTCTTCGGCCACCCCAGGGGTGGTGGAGGAGCCATCTTCACGCCAGCCCGGTTCCCGCCACTCGGCTCTGTTGGTGGCCCGTCCTGGTCTGTCTCATGCGATTCTGCACCCGCCGCGCTGTCCTCCTCTCTGTCGCGTCTTTATCTGGGCTCTGGTCAGTCCCCGCCCCCAGGACTGCGCCAGTTCTACCTCCTGCCACCTGTGCATCTTGTCTCCAGTCCTGCTTCCAGACGGCCCTGGACACTATTTCTCCTACCGCGACCTGCTCGTGTCACTGCCCCTGAGCTCAGAGTGGCTGGCTCCCCTCCTGTGCAGGTGCTGTAACTTACCCGAACGGGCGATTTGAGAGTGAGAGTGGTCACTACAGGGCAGAATGGCCCGTAACTAGTCTAAACCAGGATGTCCCGAGCCACAGAGCCCGGTGCCCATCACAGGTACACAGGACTGTTTGACGTGAGCTCTTAGATATCTCGATGTTCCTGAAACTAACATGTAATCTGAACTTGTGATCTTTGATCTTTTCCTAAACACCTATACCCAGTTCCTCACCGTGTTCAGTTTTTGTTTTGTTTTGTTTTTTGTATTTTTCTGAAGTGAGAAGTGGGGGACGACAGACAGAGAGACTCCTGCATGCGAGGGGGCAATGCTCTGCCCATCTAGGCCATTACTCTACTGCAACTGGAGCCATTCTAGCACCTGAGGTGGAGTCCAAGGAACCGTCCTCAGCGCCCTGGCCAGCTTTGCTCCCATGGAGCCTCAACTGCTGAAGGGGAAGAGAAAGAGAGAGAGGAAGAAGAAGGGAAGGGTGGAGAGGCAGATGGGCGCTTCTCCTGTGTGCCCTGGCGGGGAATCGACCCTGGGACTTCCACACGCCAGGCCGACGCTCTACCACTGAGCCAACCGGCCAGGGCCAGTGTCCAGTTCTTTATTGTACTTTTTCAATACCTCTTAAAGCCGTATACGTCAGTAATGCCACCACTGCCTTGCTTGCCAGGCATCTGGACGGGACCCCACAATGGCTTCCTCCTCGCTCTGCTGACTTTCCGTCTGTACCTCTTGTCTACCTCATAGCCAGCATGGTCCCTTAAGTCTGCAAAAAGGGTCAGATCAACCCTTGTCTGCATCAACACATGCTGCAAAGCCCCTTGTCCTGTCTCCCTTTTCCGCTTACTATGAAGCCCAGAAAGCTGGAGTCTTGCTGGTTTTGCCTCCCTTTGTTTTATCACTAGTGTAGCACATCACTTCACACACGCTTCTCGATCAGTACCGATTGGTTGGATGAACAAATGAATGCAAGACTCAGGATCTGAAACTAGACTTCAGAACACTGGTCCTGGAGTCTCTGCATGCCTTTCAGAGCACGAGATTTTAACCACCTTGAAGGTGGAGGCTGTATCGTTCTATCACCTACTATTCTATTTTTTTCTCCTTCTGGGAAATGGGATATTCCCATCTACCCTTTGTTCAGTATTTTCCAACCATAGCTGCACCTTAAATCACCTGGGGAGTTCTCACAAAACACTAATGCCTGAGTTTTACCCCAGAATAATGAACTCAGAATCTCTGGAGTTAGCCCTGGCCGGTTGGCTCAGCGGTAGAGCGTCGGCCTGGCGTGCGGGAGTCCCGGGTTCGATTCCCGGCCAGGGCACACAGGAGAGGCGCCCATCTGCTTCTCCACCCCTCCCCCTCTCCTTCCTCTCTGTCTCTCTCTTCCCCTCCCTCAGCCAAGGCTCCATTGGAGCAAAGTTGGCCTGGGCACTGAGGATGGCTCCATGGCCTCTGCCTCAGGCGCTAGAATGGCTCTGGATGCAACAGAGCGACGCCCCAGATGGGCAGAACATCGCCCCCTGGTGGGCGTGCTGGGTGGATCCTGGTCGGGCGCATGCAGGAGTCTGTATGACTGCCTCCCGGTTTCCAGTTTTGGAAAAATGGAAAAAAAAAAAAAAAAGAGTCTGTGGAGTTAAGACCTGGTCAGACTAACTTTAAAAAGACTCCCGGGTGTCTCTCTCACACAGTCAGGGTCTAACACCCACTGGTTTAAATCTCATCCTCTCTGAGGTCCCCTCGCCTCCAGGGAAACTCCTGGAGGACCTCATTTTTCTTAGGGGTTGGTGGTATGCAGAGGAACAGTTATACACAGTCAAGACCCATTTCATTGTTTGGGGGTTTGCATTCCTATGTCATAAGCTCCATTAGGGCTAAGATTCTGCATTATATTTAGGAAGTTTCTGATGCCTGAAACATTACTTCATCATTTCCTTTCATTGGACCAAATGTCCCCTCGTCACTTTGCAAAGACATGGAGTTAAGACTAAGCTGGATCCTCCTTTGTAAACTGACTTTTGATTTGTGGCTTCCTCTGGGTTGGATACACCACCCAGTTTTTCTTACCTATCCCCTCTCATTCCTCCCCTTCTAGTGAGCTGTCTTGAGTCACGTGGTCAACGGAGGCCTTGGGACACCGGGTCAGTCTTCAGCCGGGAGGGAGGGGCGGAGTCGGCCGGTTATTTCCGCAGACGACTTCGAAAACCAACTTTCTCCATCAGGATCTCTGAGGCTTTCAGGAAATAACTTTCATACTTAACATACATATTTCTATTTTTATATTTAATATATTAATGGGATTTAATTTAGGAAATATGTCCACCACGACTACATAGTGCCCTAAGTGTTTGCCCCGCTGCTGGAGCGTGTGGCCACGTGGGTTGACAGCCGCCCCGCACACGGAGGAACTGACTCCTCCCCCCCTCTCTTAGGGGCCCCGGCAGGTGTCAGAGCGGTTTCCCACCTGTATGCGTGTTCACTGACCCACTGTCTCGTTAGTGAAGATCACCCGTTTTAGCGCAGTGGCTCCGGAAGGCTATTCTCCCACAGGTACAGTAAACTTGCAGGTGTTAAAGCACAGTTTCTTCAGGCGTGGTTGCAACTTTCCTCGGGAAGTGGAAAAGGCGGCTGGCTTCGCGGCACCTTCTTCTGCAGGTGCTCGTAGGGCCTTCGGCGCTGAGCCCGTCACGAGGGAAGAGGGAAGGGGACCATGCTGCCCCTGCTTCAGCCGTGGGATCGAAGGAAGATGACCCCGCAGGCTCACAGCCGTTCAGCACAAATGAACTCTGAGATGTCCTTTTCCGCGGCGTCATCGATTGGAGCTTTTGCCATCACTTGGAAGCTGCCGGGGGAATCGTTGTGGCCGCACACCCTGAACCACAAAACATTTTGCAAAAATGCCCACAGTATGCAAGTAGCGTGTCGATGAATAGTTTGATGATGAACTTTGAAGTTTATTCCTGACCGAATCCCTGCTGCCGTTTTAGAAAGTCCAGTTTACTCGTGCGTAATTATTTATTATATATAATTGCTAAAGGTTAGCGTCTTGGAGACTTAGAGCATCATAAAGGTAAAGAGAAAAAGCACGCTGTATTTGGAACTTTAGCTAAGTTGGTTTTGTGGCTGATAGGCTGGGTTGGATTTAAAATGGGATCATTACAGTGAGCTACCTATAAAACGCAACTAATCAAAGATGGGTTTGGGCCTGCTCTAGGGTGAGCTGTGGATCCCAAGAAACAGAGTGTACTTCAAGTCCAGTATTTATGTAAAATCCACCAAGATAACACCTCGCTATGCTGGAGCTCAAGCTGACTGACTACAATGGCTGGCATTTTCACTGTTCTCACACTTATAAAAATAAAATCAGAACGCGTGAGAGGATACAGAAAGACATCTGGTAGTACAAAATGGAGACATTTATCAGAAAGGATGCCTTTTTAAAGGGAAAAAAACAAACACAAAAAGCTTGTTTTCTCCAATTATGCTTTAAATGATACATTTCACATAATTAGTAGAAACTTGAATTAATAATGGCAGGTTGGAAGTAATAGTTTCCCTTGTATTAAATAATAGCTTAACTTCGTTTCTCAGTTAAATATCTTGCCTCAGTACATTGATTATGCTATTTCACAATCTCAGTGTATAATTAGATTCAGGAAGTATATAATAAGTAATGGGAATGACACACGGAGGAAGAAGAATTCCTGTGCTTCCCTATAGCTTTCAAAGAAATGACTACTTTCATTGGAGAACTATACTTATTTCATGATAAAGAGTATCAGTAACTGCATTAAATTTGGATATTATCTTAATATTATTTAATATAAAGAACAAGCTTGAATTTCCTTCTAGTCTGTTACATCTCTCAAGTGCTGGGTGAGTTACACTTAATTATAAATTAAAGAGGCTAGACTCAGAAGCCTCACATGAAATTAACCACATCATCTTAATAGTTCTCTTTCACAGTCTGTTAATGTCTCTGTTGTAGTTGTAATTAATAAAAAAACAGACAAACCAACAAAAACAACCCCTACCCCAAAGAACAAGTCATCTTTATGAAGTCTCTGTGCTCTATGTAAAAGTTCAAAATGTAACTTTAATGTAACATGAATTTTAGCCCATTTTATCTTTTCATTTACGTGGGCCATTTTTCATTATATGTTCTCAAAAAAGAATACACTGTATATAATAATTTCTTATGTTCGTCCAATTTTTCAGAACATTATATGTATATTTACTAATTTAAAACTTATTCACATAGTCAATAGCAATTAGAGTTTAAAAATGAGAATGGTATGGGGGGAAAATTGTGTATGTGTGCGCGTGTGTGTGTGTGTTGATGAATATCATATCTCCAAAGAGCTGTATATTTGACTGCCATTAATCAATACTTCTTTAACAATAATTAGGTTAGTTTAATTCATAAATCTAATGATTTTGAAGCCTGCAGTTTAGCTAGTTAGGAAGGCTAATTCTGCTCTCTGACATTAGCTGAGTCCAAAATTCACAGTGTAGCATTTCAGAAAATCCTGCCGATTCTAACATCAATTTTGAACATTTATTGTGAAGATAATTTTGAACTGTAATGGAAGAGACCTCAGAATTCTCCTCAACATTCAAGCAAAAATCTGCATCTAGAAAAAGAAATGTCTTGTGAGGCAGATTGAATTCTTCTGCAAAGAAAAAATATATAATTTACTACCATCTAAAATATTAAGGTAGGAATATGTGACAGGCTTTTGGAGAAGAATTAACTTATATTTATTATCAGAAAATCCTGTGCACTTACAATCTTTCTTTTGCCCCAAACAGAATTTCCAGTAATAATGAAAAAGATGTGATTCTTGATCATTTTGTTTACCAACTATTTACTGTGAAGGACAGCTCTGGTAGAATAATAACTTCCAGTGTAATTTACACTAACATTTGGTAACAGCAAAAGACCTCTCTGTTGGGGGTTAAGAATATTTAATCCTTTAAAGCTGACATATATAACATGTAGCTATGTCAGCTACAGCTGTTCCCAAACATCAGTAACAAAATTATGGACAGGTTTTGAAGCTTCTGTGGTGGGAATGAATACATCTGAGGATTCAACTTGCTGACAGTGTTTATGTAATTTAATCTTACCATCTGGTAGAAAGTAAACTTTTTTTTTTTATAAAATTAAAGTTTATAAAGTGAATCTCTTATACTTTCCAATTGTTGCGAATGATAAATGGAAACATAGTTTCATAAAAACTAAACGGAGAGTTTGTATCTAAGAGGCTTTGAGACAGTACTAGATTGCAATTGATGTTGCAATTTAATCTGCATTGGTTACTTAAACAAATGAGTATGATCCCTTCAGCTAAGGGTTCTGCATTTTATGCTTCTAGGATTCCTCTAAGAGAACATGCATGTTTTTCTTTTTATTGTACCCAGAGAAGCCAAGACTCAGCAATGTTGTATGCCAGTTATCTCAGAATAAGTGGTCACAAATAAAACGCAGGTCTGAATTGAAAATAAGTGATTTTTTCTTTCAGTGTCATTTTTTTTATATATAAAATAGTAATCTTTATGTAATAGGCACTTAGCTATTGTGAATCATTTGGCATGCTCTGGTGTGTTCATTTTTGCAAGTAGCTCCTTTCCCTTTCCTTAGAAGTTGGCAAATTAGTAGATTTGTGAAGCTGACAAATTAGTCTACAAACCCTGCCAAGTTCAAACTTTATAAATCTGACCTAGACGTTTTACTTGAAATAAATATACAGTCTGATAGACTCTTGTGTTTATAGTTGTGCCCTGTGTTAAATTGAAAGTCTGTGCTCTGTGTTGATGTAATAAAATTTAATTAGTTGTAAGTCAGGTTTTGGTTTTAGTGGTAATTAGTTTAGTGTATAATTATTACATCTAATAGCAATCTGAAATCTGCAAGCATTTTGATCTTTTTCCAAGTTAAAAAAAAAACAACTCTGTGAGATTTATAACAGAAATAGCAATAATAAAATCACATTAGCTAATTTCATTACAGAAATTACAGAAAATGTTAAGTGGCAAAGTAAAATTTCAGTGATGATGTACGTGTCATGTTGAGCTAGTACATAAAATATTTTAAGGCGAGTTTTTTTCTTATTAAATTTAAGTAATCTAATGGGACTTTTTAAAGTTTCTTACTTTTTAGACTGAATTACTTCTAATTTTGCATCACAAAATGTAATGTTTCTCGTTAAAAGCTCTAGTAGAATGGACATCAGGATCAACACACACCAATTAAGAAAATTTTATTGATAAATTTAAAAATTACATTAATCTCACTGCATTCTGATAAGTTTAAAAATTCTATATATAAATATTGCCTACTTCCAACAGGATACAAAAATATACTATAGAAGTCACTCTACACATACTTTTTAAATTTGTAAGTTTAATAAATTTAAAAATGTAACGTCTGTCTGAGTTGCCTACTCCTTTTTGACTGGCCAGTCGAGTCCAAGTCTAAATTGGGGCCAGTGATATTTACTTTTGGTGTTTTCCTACTTCTTTCAATCCCTTTCTTTAATAAGAATTGTTTTTATTCTTTCCTGTGTGATCCAAGTTCTCTCTCCTTTCTATTTTTAGAATTATATTTAGCAGCTTTTTTTTATTTTCTGCAAATTTATTATAATTTTGGATTTAAAATTTACAACCCAGGTAGATTGGTTGTAATCCACAAGAGGGTTCCATACTAAGTATGTTTTCCACATCAAAGATCACGTTTCTCAGTATTTGTCTGATTGTCTTTAAAGCATTTACATAAAAAAAGAATGAACAGTTCAGTAAATAGTGTGTATTGTAAGTAGCACAGTCTGAGTGAAAGTGGTCAAGTTGGTATCACAAGGCTATTAAATAGTTTAAAGAAATTTTCGTAGCTCACAAACTCATTTTAAAAGCAGAAATTAGGTTTACCACAAATGTATACAAAATATTTAAAATTTATATTTCTTTGATAATGGTTTTTCTTCTTCATCCTACTTTGTTAGTAAAGGGTCTATTTTGATTTCAAAAAGAGGTCTTACGATCGTTTCCAACTTGGCAAGGGGAAAGAAGTGATTTGAAATAAAATATTCATGAACTGACATAATTAAAAATATTATCTGAGACATCTAAATTGGTTTTTATAGTATACCATTTATAAGTGTTTCGGTCTTTGTGAAATGTCTGTTGTGACATACACTTCCTACATTGACTATCATATTGGTCTTTACAAATTTGAATTGATATTTATGATGCATTTCTATAACATGTGTTGGTCTGGCAGGAATGCTGGGTTTTCATTTAAGAAGTGTTTCCTGCAGACCTAATAGGAACACAGTACAGAACTGAGTGGGGGATGGACAAACCCTAAGAGAGAAATGCTCAATCACTACAGAGCCTTCAAAGTGGCCCGAGACATACCAATTAAAGTTAGCAATACAACATGCTATATAATTAGGCGCCAAATGAGAGAGATTTAATAAAAGATGAGGTTGGGTGGTTGCTTTGGGCTGAGCAGAGGTACCACCCAGTCTTCATTTGGTAGTCAACCTCATAGAAATTTGATGTCATTGGTTGCCTGTGTGTGGAACCAATTACACAGGACACTGTTTAATAAATCCAAGATCAGTTCACTAATTTATATTGGGGAATATAAATATTTTTATTGCTTACTTTGTGTCCTGGAAAACGAAGGCACTCAAAAAACTGAGAAGGGATGATGATAAAGTTACTAGGTAAATTTAAGAAATTTAAGAATGTTTATTTATAAGTTCAGTAAATTACTGATTGAGTCCTACTATGTGCACGGGCCAATGTTGGGAACAGTGATAAATAGAAACGTGGATACTGCCTTCCCTCCAGAAATACGTAGGGTGGTAGAAATCTTGTGTTAAAATATGTAAGTAGAGGTCAGGCTCAGAGTAAACCATGGCATTATGGTGACAATATTGCCAAACCCTGCCAGACCCTGAAGAATCCTTTCTGCGCTGTGGTGAACGTGGTATGCCTGATGTGGAGTGAACTGACAGCTTTTATCCCTCATGCCAAGGTGAATAAGTGTCAACAGTTGACTTGTCTTTGTGACCACATGAATATGAACCAAAAAGGAAGAAGCCCTTTGTCCTGGGCCACGAGAGTAAAGGTTTTATCGGAAAGTGACTTCTGTTTCTTTTCCGACTCGCATAGTTCTGATCAGTGAGAGTGCAGAGTGGCGGGCAGTTTTTAAAATATTCGTTTAGCCCACAGCAGTTTCTGCGAGCCGTGCACAGAGGGATTCAGTGCCGAGACACCTGGGACTCTGACGTGTCACCACAGACCTAGCTTCTGCCCTCCTGCACTGGAGGTGGCCATGGGACATCAGAGTAAAAACTCAGGGGGGATTTCTGGATTCACGACAGGAGTTTGGGGAAAAGACACCAGAATTATTGGTGATGTGCATCTAGACATAGTTCCTGGTGACACCCAGGGGATAGATGTGTATCTGCAGAGAGGTTGAAGGGAGATGGCCAAAGGACTAAAGTTTGAGTGTCACCCTCCATGAGGGAGCATTAAAGAGACACAGGGAACGGACCAGGGGCTGGAAGTCGTGTCTCTGCAATGGGGAAAAGCGTCAAGGCCAAGTGGGCACGGATGTTGACCTGTGTGACCAGAAGGTTCAAAATACGAAATTGACAGATCAGATCGAAAGGCTCTGAAGAATCAAGTTCGCATGAGAGCCGTTATACTTGATAAGGAGGAAATGGGAATCTTGGGCCTGTGGACTCAGGATACAGAGAGGAAAATGGGATGTGGAGCATGGGGAATCTGGGAAAGTCAAATACAGCTCATCCCACGAATCTGACAGCGGAAAGAGGTGACCTCATTGGGTGCCTGCAGGAGGGTAACCGATGTGCGGTCCACTATGTAGAACACCTGCAGGAGGGTAACTGATGTGCGGTCCACTATGCAGAACACCTGCAGGAGGGTAACTGATGTGCGGTCCACTATGCAGAACACCTGCAGGAGGGTAACTGATGTGCGGTCCACTATGCAGAACACCTGCAGGAGGGTAACTGATGTGTGGTCCACTATGCAGAACACCTGCAGGAGGGTACCTGATGTGCGGTCCACTATGCAGAACACCTGCAGGAGGGTACCTGATGTGCGGTCCACTATGCAGAACACCTGCAGGAGGGTAACTGATGTGCGGTCCACTATGCAGAACACCTGCAGGAGGGTAACTGATGTGCGGTCCACTATGCAGAACACCTGCAGGAGGGTACCTGATGTGCGGTCCACTATGCAGAACACCTGCAGGAGGGTACCTGATGTGCGGTCCACTATGTAGAACACCTGCAGGAGGGTAACTGATGTGCGGTCCACTATGCAGAACACCTGCAGGAGGGTAACTGATGTGCGGTCCACTATGCAGAACACCTACAGGAGGGTAACTGATGTGCGGTCCACTATACAGAACGTTCCTCTTTCATGTCGGTTCTCAGCTGTGTCTGGAGTACTGTTGAGGGTTTTGATAACGTCCATCTTACCAATGGTGACTTTGGATTGCTTCTTTGATGGTACGAAATAGGTAAAAATGGCTATATAATGTTATAGTTACTTCTTTGAAATCATAAGGCATCATGTGAAAAGCAGGCTTTCTGCAAATTGACAGCTAAAAAGTTGGGGTTTTTTCTAGAAATTCAGATTAATTTACTCAAAGACTGTGGTCTATGGATCAAGTTTATCTTGATGACAAAATTATGGCGTCTCAGGGAATTTCTCCTTATTCATTAATTAAGTCAACTTTGATCCTGGAGGTGCTGTCTATAACAGGATGAATCATTTCCTAAATTATTAGGTTCGTGGAAATAAAAGCACATTTATAGATCATCTATTAGAAATTGAATTTATATACAGTGTAACATCAGGAATGATTCCTTGTTATTCTCTTGGTTCTTGAAACATACACCCCTGTGAGCGTATGTGGCTACAAAGCGAACGCTGTGGACAGCTGCCTACTTTCACTTTGTAGCTGGCATTCTTTTCATGTTATTTTTTCCTTCTGATTTTATCTAAAGAAAACCTCCTTAGCTACTAATTCACACATACACACACACACACACACACACACGTGCGCGCGCACTTAAACAAGCAGGTTGTAGCCCTCAAACTGAGATTACCTGAGTGACCCACCATAGTGGGAAAGCATCACTCAAATACTAAGGGCAGTAGGAGTCAGATTTAGCCCCACTAGGGAGAGGGAGCGAGTTGAAACTGATATTAAGAAGTAGAGAAAATAATTGAAACTGGAGAGAACTCTAGTCCATTAATTTAGAGGTTCCTTGTATAACCAATGAGCTTTAATATCCAATTTAATGAAAGATGCTTATTTTACTTTCCAGAGCAGAAAAATTAATTGGTAGCTATAATTTAAGTTTGGTCTCCTTTCTAATTGAAAGAATGTCTAAAGGGAGAGAGAGAGAGGGAAAAAAAGGAAAACATTTTTATCCCACTCATTTTCATATTTTTTTTGAAAAGTTTTATTATGAGTATTGACATTTTCATTATTTCAACTGGATATTTAATTTGTTACACACTGTCTGAAGTAGGAAAAGGAACTCTTCAAAGACAGCAAACAATTTAATGAACTTGCAATCTATTCTCTTAGTTTGCCAGGTATGAGGTTTGAATTGGTCCAGGAAGAACCAGGCACATGACAACTCTCAGAAAAAGCACTTTAAGACAAAGAACATGACCTTGTACGTATTATTTTTTCCACCATGTTGGAAATTAATTTTATTAGTGACTCTGCACAACCGACGCTGGTATTTTTCTTTAAAAATGCCACCAGCTGGCCCTGGCCGGTTGGCTCAGTGGTAGAGCATCGGCCTGGCATGCGGAGGTCCGGGGTTCGATTCCTGGCCAGGGCACACAGGAGAAGCGCCCATCTGCTTCTCCACCCCTCCCCCTTTCCTTCCTCTCTGTCTCTCTCTTCCCCTCCCGCAGCCAAGGCTCCATTGGAGCAAAGATGGCCTGGGCGCTGGGGATGGCTCTGTGGCCTCTTCCCCAGGCGCTAGAATGGCTCTAGTCGCAAAAGAGTGACCCCCCCCCCCCATGGGCAGAGCATCGCCCCCTGGTGGGCGTGCCGGGTGGATCCCGGTCGGGCGCATGCGGGAGTCTGTCTGACTGCCTCCCTGTTTCCAGCTTCAGAAAAATGCCACCAGCAGCTGGCCAAGCCCTGCTGCTCCATTGAGTGACCCATGCTCATACCTTTTTGCATGTTTCTGTCTTACTTTTATTAACTCAGGTTTCTGGTCTGCCTCATTTAAATATGTTAATTAACTGACTAATACTGAGCTATAGAATTACATATCTAGTGAACATACAGAAATATGTGTTCTTCCTAATTTTAATATATAAATTAATAATAATATAAACATACACTAGATAAGTATGTGCTATTATATATAAATACATGTTGACTAATAATATATGTTCATTATAGACAGGGGTGGGCAAAAGTAGGTTTACACTTTGTATGGAAAATGATAGAATAGTTGATAATACAAGAGTAAGCTGTTTTGCATACTCACAACTGCAAACCTACTGCTGCTGACCGCGTATGTGTATTTACAAACCACAAAATGTATTTATGTTTGTGAGCGCATCCTCGTATTTCATCCCGTTGTTTCCTATTTTAATGTGGTTCTTTCTTACTTCACTGCATGATTCTAAATCCAGACAAACCCCCCAGAGCACGTGCACAGAAGCACCCCCAGAATAGTGAGGCCCCCCCAGGGGTGTGGCCTATTTAAAACATCTGAAAATCACTTGAAGGAAGCCCCGCCTCCTACTTCTGCCCCTGCCAAAGAGACATGGACTGCACCCGAAAGCTTCGAGCTACTTGAGTGTCAGTTTTCCTCCTGGGCGAAGGACGGAGGAGGCTGCGATGATACGCCCACTGACAGGGACTGTCAGGCTGAGCCCTGCTGGGCTTCGTGAGGACAGTGTGGGACGCGCCAGAGCAGCTGGTCCGCAGAGCTCCCGAGTTGGAAAAGTCGGTCCATCGTGTTCTAAGGAAGGCCGACGTGCCTCCGCGTGCCTTACGCCCGTGCGTGCCCGTGGGCGCCCCTGGCACGCCCGCACAGGGCCTGGGGGGCTCTGGGCTTCCTGCACAGGGAAAGCGATGCCTGCCTGTCCAGCAGTGAAAGAAGCCGCTGCACCATAGCTTCAGCCGGTTTGTGTGGCACAGGGAATGGTCATTTCATCCAAATGAACTGTGCCTTGAACAGTGTGTGCCGTTGCCGAGTTAGGCCTCATGAAAGAAGGGGACAGGGTGAGTGTGTGCTCCAGCACCTCCGGACACACACGCCACGATGCTTAGCCCGGCCTGGGGCCTGGTTTCCAGGAGGCATGGAACAGCTGATGTGAAGACAGTGAAGGGTTATAGGAATGACACATTTAAGAGGTTGTGTAGCCTAGTGGTTAAGAGTGTGGACTCCAAAGTGAAACGACCCATGTTTGAAGGACAGCTCCGCCACTGGCTGCCCGGGTGACTCTGGGCAGATCACGTGGTCTCAGTGGTCCCGTGTCATCTTCTTCTAAGTGGAGAAAATGGTACTTGCCTCATGGCTTTGTAGTGAGGCTTAAAGACTTCATACGTATAAGGACATTGGAGTCATGCCTGGCAATGGTTAACACTCTACGAGTGGTACTTGTTATTAATATGATGTAAGTGAATACATCGACTATTCTTCAGGTTGAAAGTGAATCTTCTTTTAGAATCACAAGTTCTACAGTAAACGTTGTAATTAATTGTTAAAATAATCATTGACATTTAAATAATGTTTTGTAGTTGGCTGAACGCTTTACATATACTTTTTTTTTTTTTAATTTGAGATTATTTTATTCAGGCCTTATGAGATGCTACAGGAGAGATGTTAGATTTTAGAGATGGTTAGTTCAAAGGTCCTGCAGGAAAAGGTGACCTATCCTATGAGAGAGACTCAGCTCTGTGTGCAACAAGGCCTCTGAGAACCCCGTCGGGTCAGGCGGAGAGCAGGGGCCTCTAGCCTGTGTGCATCCCGCGTGGCTGGTGTTTGCGGTCAGGGGCCACCACGAGAAAAGGCTCACTGTTTCCCTCCGGCTTGTAGGAGCTGGTTCCTTCCCACCATCAGATTAAGATACTGAGACCCAATGATAACGTTTAATTCTTTCAAATCTGCGTGTAGAATCACCCAACATTGAGCTAGATGAAGGAGTCTCAAACCCTTTTATTTTCTCAGCTTTTCACCTGAACAATAATCTTCCAAGTCCTTCCACCCAGCTGTCTCTGAGCTCTCACTCAGCGCTGCACACAGAGCCCCAAAGAGCGTGGTCTCCAGGCCCTGCCCCCCAAAAAAACTCCAGGGTCCCTGCGTTTGGGAGAATCTCTGCTATGAAACTACCCTGCAAATTCAGTGATTATAAAATAATCTTTGAATCATGACTGAAATGAAAAAGGAATTTTCTTATTTAAAGTTATAAAATGCCTTGGCCAGTTGACTCAAGAGCATTGCCCCAGCATGTGACAGTCTCGGGTTTGATTCCCAGTCAGGGCATGCAGGACAAGTGCCATCTGCTTCTCCACCCTTCCCTCCACCTTCTCACTCTCTCTCTCTCTGTCTCTCTCTCTCACTCTCTCTCTGTCTCTCTGTCTTCACCATCTGCAGCCATGGCTCGATTGGTTCAAGCATACTTGCCCCGGATGCTGAGGATGGCTCTATAGAGCCTCCACCTCAGGCACTAAAAATAGCTCAGTTGTCAGCATGGCCCCAGATAGGGGTTGCCAGGTGGATCCTGGTCAGGGCACATGAGGGAGTCTGTCTCTATCTCCTCTCTCCTGGAAAAGAAGAAAAAAACTAATAAAATTATAAAATATTTGGCATGTGTTTTTTTTTGGCTCTACTCTCAAAACTACTTAAGTTGATGCTTCCTGTTAAAAGTTTTGAGGTTCCTATGAGCCAATAAAGAAGTCGTAGGATTTAATTTATGGACAAAAGACATAGACTTCTCTACAATATGGTACATATTTTGGTATGAATGTTTTGCTCTGAGGAGAGGTGGCACCTGTTTAAACACATTTGAAGTGTTTCGTGGATGCGAGAAGTGTGTACCTTCCTGACAGACCGACTGTAAGTACCCCACGGGCAGGAGAGGTATTTCATAATCATGCTCCATCCTCCAAAGCAGAGCACCATAGGCAGGACGTGTCACCTATTTGATAAACAGGTGGTCAAACACACATCCCTAACTTCAACCTCCGTGCCTTTTAATAACCCCCGATGTCTATAAGATATGTGGAGGCTGATCATTGAATTGCCCACTTTTATTCTTGTAGATAGATGGTGTCAATTTCTATGGCCTCCCTAAAAAATTATGTCAGCTGGGGACAGAAGTTTCCTTATAAATTTTACAACCAGCTCCAGAGAGGCCAGTGAAAGATCATTGCCTTCAGAACACTGCTGATCTTTTCTGCGGCTTTTGTGGTGATTCAAGCAAAGTGACAGTGGCCATCCCCCAAGGAAAATTTAATGCAATTAAAGAAATATGGACCCACAAACATGCATACCAACTCTACAGAAAACTCACATCTTTCCTGTTCAGGAAATCTTTTATTTAGGCCTTATGATGACTCATAATACATTTGTTACCCTTCTAAATTTAATGCTGGTAATTTTGATAGTTATGGAATAGTATTTTCATTATATGGTTTTTAAAAATTAACAGTTGAACTTATCACTTCTGTCTTGGGGAAAAAATTCATAACCATTTTCCTATGGTATTTGTGAGACATTCACAAATGTTTAACTTTTCTTAAACAATTATTACTGTGTATTTTATCTGCAGACCAACTGGGCATTCTAAATTTTTTTTCTAGTTAATTTCTGTGTACAGCTTCTTAGGCAGGTGATGTGGTTATAATACTTCATGTATACATACATCTATATTTTAGATTCCAAATATTTAAAAGCAAAGTCACTACTGGAATGACAGAAGTGTGCCAGCATTTTATGTATTTTATGTATTTTGTATTTTAAGCGATAAGTAATATTATTTGTTTTCACTCAAGGTCTCTATATGATTTGAATTCTTAAGTATTCCCTGACGGAGGAACAGTTAGTTCAGTGTCTACAAGGTGAGACTATTTGTAAAATAAACTTTAAAAAAAATTGCTGAGTGACACCATAGCTAAAGCTTGTATTTGAGTTAGATTTGGTTTCAAAATGCTTTTAAGGACCCCTTTTACTTATTCTCTTGGTGGTCTTTCAAAAGCCAGGTGTCCGGGATTGTCCCCAGCCTGCTCTGAAAGCACCCCAGGCTCTGGATTAAACAGGAGAACTGCCTTTATTTCGAAGTGCCTGTGTACACAATGCCCGTTCACTTCAACTCCCTTGGAATGTAGGGCCAGGATGAACCCGAGCCGGAGTGGGTCAGCGGTGCATGGTCTGGGTTTGGCTTTGTTTTGTTTTGTTTCGTTTTCATGGAGTGAATTTTAAAATATCCCTCTCTCTCCCATAGCTGGAATGAAAACAAGGAAAGTACTGCAGAGGCATTTTTTTTATTCAAATGCTATATCCCAGTCTCAAAATAAACACCACACTTTATAGCCACATATGACATAACAGGAACTTAAAAATCAATGTCTACTGGTAAACATTCCGGTACCATGAACCATATTATGACAATTGCTATAACCGAACAATAAAACGTACTGTAAAATTTCAATTGATCTCTGCTCCGAAACCACCACGTCCTTCTCACAGAGTAAGTACATTTACCTAATCCTCTGATTCAACTTGCAGGTTCAAAAGGCAGTTTAGAGTGTAGGTATGTGTGAAATAGAAAGATTTCTTCTTTAATGTGCGATCTTTGTCTTCTAAATATCGTTAATTTAAAAACTACTATAAGTCACATTTAATGTTATGGAACAAGATGCCTCTTTAGTGTGAGACTTTTATGTGACTTTTGAATATACTTGTGGCTCTGTCCGGAGATACTCTTCTTTATCAGATTTTCGGCGGCACATTCAAATCCACTTTTGTGTTCTTCCCCCAGAAGGTTAGATAGTATCAGGTTTGTATCATGGGCAGGAATCCACTTCACTAAATTATAGCTTGTTTCAAGTATTTACTTAAGTATTTGTGGGACTGAAGTCCTTAATAGTTGCAGTTACAGGCACACTGAAAATTTAAATAGAACCTGCTTTCAGGGTAAATATGTATGTGTGTGTGTGTGTGTGTGTGTGTGTGTGTGTGTGTGTGTGTGTAAAAGGATTTTCTTTTTAAAAGAATGTAAGAATGTGATCTTTGAATTAGGAAAAATGCTGCTTTGAAACATTTATTTTCATATGTAACGTTTTAATGCTTTTTTTTGGCTTTTACTAAATGACCGGAATTTGAAAATTTTGATACTCAGTTACATATTTACATATTTATTGTAGTTGCATGCTTATGGAGGGCGATCATCTCACCCATGTGTCTATTTCTTGTCTCTGTTTTTCCCCAAGCCCAGGAGATACAATGTTTATATGGTGCTACACTACAGTTATCTTTAGAAATCCTACTTTCACATCTTCTCAATCTTCCTAGATAGCACCTTCAGATGCCACAGTAAAGAGCATTTTTTACATTTCTTTAAGCTGAATAAGTTTCAGAAAGTTATTCTCTGTGGCTAAAGGTTCAGGACTTCCTAATTTTAGGAGTATGCAGTATGCATGTAACATTCAAATTATTGCTTATTGTGCTTCTGGATAAGTCACTTTTTCCAGGGGAACTTTTAATAGGGACTACATTTGTTAAATAGCACAATTTAGATTGCTTGCAATTTGGTAAAATCTTATTGTTCCTCTCCTTACCAAATCACATCAATTTATTAATTTTTATTTTATTTTACTTTCCTTTTTTTTTTTTTTTTTACTTCCTCACTATCATCTGGCCTCAGAAGACATCTTGATGAATTTCTTTAAAGAATTTTAGTAGAGATAAACCTCATTTTTCTTATCTACATGAATGCGTGAATGAGCCGGCTTTGTAACAACATAAAAACCCAGTCTGAACCCAGCAACCAAATAAAGCATCAGACAATTAAGATTTTCAAAGAATGAAACAACTTTCTGAGGAATTGCAATCAAGTTTTCTGTATCCATCCCCTGTCAGGACTGTTTCATTTCTGCCTTCACCATTCCCCTTGAACCTTGAACCTAACAATAAGGAAGAATGGAAAACTAAAGCCCTGGGCTGGCTCGCTAAACTAACACCCTTAAAAGGCGTTTGACTGTGACGGGGTATGAATGAGAATGTTCCCCAAATCTGCTGCTGAAAGACGGGGCCTCCTGTGGGGGTCTTTAGTTCTTCTCCTCTTTTTTCTCTGTGGGAGGCTCAAAGCTCAGCTTTTTAACAAAACCAGTATTAGTGAGGAGATCAAAACTGAACGTCTAATGTGGTCAGTATTTGACCACCTTTTCAGAAAGTGAGTCAAACCTGTTAAGAAAAATGTAAAGTAGCAGAATGTAATATTCTGGAAGGAAATTTTATAATATAATATAAAAATTTCAACAGCTTGCCCTGTGGTAGGTGTGTACTTACGGAAAGAAAAATAAAAAAGTGAACTGATTTTCAGCAGAGCCAATAGGTCAGCTGAGTTAAAAGGGTTACTTCACTTATGAGTACATCGGCTTTGTAAATTTAAGGCAACCATGTCTCACTGTGTCAGATTATGTTGTATTTGTTATTTATGTTCAATGTTGCTTTATTTTGATATCACATTGGCAAGTGTGAAAATATTATACAATCTGTAATCACCAATGCTATTTCATTAACAATAAAACAGTTGTAAATGTCCCTTTATGATTTTGGCTGATCTTTCGCTTGCTTGTTTGTTCTAATTTGGTTATAAAAAAAAAAATGTATGGATGTAATAGGTAGCATATCCTTTGGCTTTAAAACATAAACCAGTGCTCATATGCTTATATCCCCAGATGTCAACAGCTAGCTGACTGATTTAGGAAATCCTAATGTACATTTATAAAATTCAGTCTCTCCCTTTCAGGAGTTATTGGTGATGGAAAGATTACGCGATGCATTTAAGTAGTTGTGCCCGCCTAGGTCCGCAATGCGAGGGGAGGGATCTTTCAGGCATGGTTCTAACAAAGGGCAGGTGTTTTGGATATAGTATCATTTGAAGGGTAACCCTTTCCTTCAAGAATCACTTCTCGTATTCTGTGATGCCGAAATTATCCCAGTAGAATCCTATTCCTATTTTTTTGAGAGAATGAAGTACTCCCTATTAAAATGTTAATATCTCTGGTCACTTATATCTAATATCTTCTGGTCACTTATTGCTAAGCTTGAACTTTTATATATCAAATGTGATCCTTTATGAAGGAGAGCATAAATGTGAGGTGATAAAGTGAAGGCAGTGGGAGGCCTGGCTTTCCTGGTGTCAGTGTACACATTCCAAACAGGTTGGATAAGGATAATGAGTGGAAAAACAAGTGGTCACTAAAATCAGATTGCCCTACCAGGAAATGCTGTGGGAAGTATTTGGAAAGGTTCAGGGGCAGGCACAGTGTCTTTCTACACAGGATTGTGTATTGCTTCTCTGCTTCTTGGTGATCTGGTTTTTCCAGATGATACCAGCGTGAGTTTGCATACCAAGGCAGTGATGTCCAAGAGCATGATTCTGAAGCTAGAGCCCTCGCCTTCTGAGCCCCGCATTCTGGGGCAGTCTCCACCTCGGTAAAATGCCTCCCTGCTAGGATTGTTGGGAGGATCAAATAAGAGTGTATGTGTGAAAAAAGAGCCAATAATACGACACCAGGCTGCTTATTTTAAATCACTGATTTTTAAAGTCCAATATTGGAAACATGCAATATAATTTAAACCCAGCATATCACTAATCTATTAATGATTACCTAAGGAAGACCCAGGACAAACCCTTTTCACCCTCGCAGATATCTTCCTTTTTAATTAAATTTTTCTAATCAGAAAAAAAAAAAAAAAAAAGAGATTGAACTCAGAAGGTATTTAAATAAGTGTGATCCAGAATGGAACACCTGTTACTTAAAACTACACATACTGTGAGTCACTGGGCTAAAATACATAGTAGAATCATACTTTCATGACAAACTAGCTGTTTGGTTTCAGCCAACTGGGGGGTATCTAACAAGAGATTAGTACATTTAGTTACTTTAATTGACTTGATAGCAATTTTTAAAAATGTATTGATTGATTTCAGAGAGACAGAGAGAGAAACAGAGCAAGAATGAGAGAGAGAGAGAAAGCATTAGTTTTTTGTTCCACTTAGTTGTGCATTCATTAATTGCTTTGCATATGTGCCCTGACTGGGGTTGGAACCCACAACCTTGGTGTTTTGGGATGAGCATCTAACCGACTGAGCTAACTGGCCAGGCGACTTTGTAGCAGCAATTCTTACTCCCCTGCAAACCAGGATTCAATGCAAAGACAGCCTCTATATTCTGTGATTTTATTTATTATAATCTATAGAAATCTTTTTTTCAAGACTTTTTATCTGTGTGAGTATCATTATTAATATTTTGAGGTGTTAAATGACTAGCTTCAAGTAAAAAAGAAATCAGTGATGCAGTTAGATTCTAGACTCAACCCACATGTTTAACTTAAACCCAACTCAAAGCAACTTATCTCGTGATGTGTGACTTATTGTTTGCTCCAAAACATCTTCACTTTAAAAGCCTAGAAGAGAAATGTTAATCACTGTAGGAAATGCCAGGAAACAGTGGATTTTGAATTAAATCAGTCGGTTAATTTTTTGTAATATATAGAAAAATAAGACAAAAATGAATAAAACATGTTTATAAGACAATCTTTATTCCAATTAGGAGGATTATCTATCAAATTAGATGAGAATATTAGATGAGAGTTGAACAGTTAACGTATAGTATTAACAACTGAGAAAGTATAAAGAAAATGCAGAATAAAATAGGGTTTTCTAAGATTAGAACTGTATTTTACAGGAAACCAGAATTTCCTGGGAAATATGAAAAGCTACCTGAATCACCACGGCACCCACCAAGAAGATGTCTCATTGTTTTTTAACCGGTTAGCTAAAGGACTCAATGCTCTCGTGCTCAAAAAGAATGGAGGGAGAGAGCCTCGTCTGCATTTCTTGCCTGAGGAAAGGACCTTGATCATAATTCATTAACATGCAGCAGCTGAATCAAGGACTACTTTGGAAGAAATAATTTCTACTCCCATGAACTCAAGAATGATAAGGAGTAGATCAGGGAAGGATAATTTCTTTTCCTTCTTTTCCAGTTATTTCAGCTGGAGTTTACTGTACTGAGACACCAGATAATGCATGTCCTTTTTTTTTATGGCATTTTTATTTTTACCATGTCCTGAACCCTGTGTGTATTTCCAGACCTGTCCCAAGAGGAAGCATGCCAATATTGTAGGAGTTAATTCTGCAAAGCAGCAAACCTTGTCTAGTTGATACTGTATTACTACAACATGCATTTCTTTTATGTATTTGTTGTCTTTCTTTTTCAGTCAAGTGTTCTAGTTTACTTGATATTTAGTGGAAAATAAAGAACAAGTATATAAGTATCCTCCAATACCTAAGTTTACTCAAGTTGAAAATATATTCTATATTAAAACCTAAAATGTAGTTTGCTACATTTATATAAAAAAATAGTTGTAAGTTTTCATCTTGATATAGAAGAGGTAGACCTATTATATTATTCCGAAATAAATATTTTATAAAGTTGCTGAAATGCTGACCAGCATTTTGATTCCTCAACTTCAGAAAGTTTAATGTGATAAGTTATGGTTTGAAATTACAGCAAGAGTCCTTTAGATTAGACAGGCAGAATGTTTTTGTACAACAAAGATTTTTTTAAATCGGGTTGTACTAGAGAAGGTTATTACAAGTTCATTCCCAGTAGATCTCTAGGTTTCTAAGACTGAAATTTCTGGGATAGAAGTTAATCAGATCCTTTTATTGAGTATGCAAATCTCTCTACTGGGACTCTGGGAGTTATAGGTGATGTTTCTCTCCTTAGAGAGTTGACAGTTTGATGTAGAAGCAAGAAAAAATCATAGGAAAGCTCCCACATTCTCTAAAAATGACCAGTGCATCAGAGATATGAGCACTTAATAAAAATAGATTTGATAATGCTGAAAATACAACTATAAAGGGATATGTGGTTGAGTTTTTGGGGTTTTTTTTGTTTGTTTGTTTGTTTTTTAGGAGAGGATTTCTTACAGCTAATGCAAGTTTTTAGTGTCTGAAAAAATTAAAGTATGTTCTAAAATTCAAACGTAACTTTTCAAAATAAACATAGCCAGCCTATTTCTGTTGTTTCTCCCATATAACACAGTCTTCTCTGTCTTAACTTCAGGGGAAATCTATAGTTTGAACTACCTGGCTAATTGTCACTGAGGAGAAATTATATGTCTTGATGAATGAAAACATGGTCCTTTTTTTTTCCTTGATCTGAAATGATTGTTATAGTTGTATGAAAATATCTGTTTTATTCAGATTTTTGGAAGGAGGGCAGAAGCTGTCAAAGAAAGGATCACAAATATGGCTTGGGGCATCTTCCATCCCTTTTTAAATAATTTCATTTACTCCTTTTCAAAGTCTGTCTAGTCATCCAAGTAGTGGGACCTATTTTCTCAGTTCCATTAACTTGAGTGCCATCTTCTGCTTCTGATCAGCACTTGAACAAAGTTTGAAGTTGATGGCACCTTAACATAAACAGAGCGTTCCACTCAAACACTTACCTCTGTCTGAACAGAAACTGTTTTACATATTTTTACCGTGATCTGTTATTTGGGCTCTATTGGAAAGCTGATCAAAGGCAGCGTGAGTCACACTGAATCCCTGGCTTTTCTGAATTTGAGGTCATAGCATTCGAGAAAAGAAACTCCAAAAGAGAAAAAAACAACAACAACAATTTTCATTCTAACCCAGATAACAAAGGCCTTTGAGCCACTGCTATCTTGTTAGTGTTTTTCTGAGTAGTCTCACCAGGTAGAGAGAGAGCTCGTCAGTTATAAGTCCATCATTCCTCCTTGTAACAGCCCTTCCACCCCGTGCTCTTCAAAGTAGCACCTAGCAGCTCAGAGCACTGTGTGCATTTGGTCCCGCACTCAGAGCAGGAAGCTGAGACAAAATGATGCCAAGGGACTTTAAGGCAATTTCCTTCCCTTTGTGGAAATTCCTACTTCTCCTATTGAATCGATTCACCGAGTGAAACTTGACCTCTTGTTATAGTCCGAATACTTTGTAATGCGCTTCTAGTAACTCCAAATGAAATACCAGTTGTATCAAAAAAATACAAAAGCGTGCCTATATCATATGTCCAGCTTATTTTGAAAATGAAATGCCTCCCAAATCTGCTTTTCTATGAAGAGAGGTACATTACCATACATTAGATTTTTCTGCTCATTGTAAGATTGTTCAATAATGAGTTCTGGCATGAACTACTATAATTGTAAGTGCATAGTTAGGGTTCCCTCGTATATGGACGCCAAATGGGAAAATCATGCAGTTAGTTGAAGGAAAAGAAAAACTCTCTTTGTTTAAATACTGTTTTTGACTTCAAGAATCATGATAATCAATTTTCTGCATCTTGTATACTCATGCTTGTATGTGCGTGTGTGTTTGTGTGTACACAGTCCCTAGGAAATGAAACACTCATGCTAACTTTCGTCAGAATTTGTGAAAGGGCAAGGAAAGTTTGCTGGTTTATGAGTCCAAGAGATAATATTTGGATGAAATTGATATATAATTGCTTTTTTTGTGACAGAGACAGAGAGAGAGACAGAGAGAAGGACAGATAGGGACAGATAGGAAGGGGGAGAGATGAAAAGCATCAATTCTTCGTTGCTGCACCTTAGTTGTTCATTGATTGCTTTCTCATATGTGCCTTGACCAGGGGGCTATGGCAGACCAAATGACCGCTTGCTCAAGACAGTGACCTTGGGCTCAAGCCAGCGATCTTTGGGCTCAACAATAACTTCAAACATTTATTGGTCAGTCCCATTGAGTTTACCCTGAGGAAAAATGGGCTTATGTTTTTAATAATAGACAGTTATTTGTACCTGACCTGTGGTGGCGCAGTGGATAAAGTGTCGACCTGGAACGCTGTGGTCAACCATTCTAAACTGCAGACTTGTCCAGTCAAGGCACAGATGAGAAGTTGAGGCTTCCTGCTCCTCCCCCCACCTTCTCTCTCTCCCTCTCTCTCTCTCTCTCTCTCTCTCTCTCTCTAAAATAAAAAGAAGGTAATTAGCCTGTCTTTTATAGCAGATGACTTACTTCACTACAACTTGTTATATTTATTACATATTATTTACTGGGAGGTAAAGCTAACCTACATCTACATGCACAGAATGAGTAGATCCCCAAACAGCCAATTTATTGGCTTCTTGATCAATACTGATCATTACAGTCATCTTAACTGAGTGCCAGTTCATGTTAGTGGGATGGGCTGTGGTTGTTTTTTTAATCTGTTTATCTGAGCTCAAACAGCATGGGCAGGAAATACACTAATGTAGATCACAACTCGTATATGTACTTATGTGGGATTCTGCCCCGCTGAGTGATTTCTGGGAGGCAGCTCCTGTCTCCAGATTCTCTAATACCCCGGCAGTTGGTGTGAGGGTGGCGGTGGGAGGCATTGGCAGCAACTGCACCGCTTCCTCGGATCTTTAATAAATGTAATTAGTTGAGTTCTGTGCCTGCCTTTTTTTTTTTAAATAGTGAAGCAACTACAGCATAAAAAGAGCAGTTGTTTAACTATATTATTTAATGAAACAGACTTTCCTCCTGTAGTCTTTAAAAAGAAAAGCATTTCTTCAGAGCATCGGAAGAAAAAAGAGATGAAAAATAATGGTCTGTAAACTTTGCAAAGTACGTAAGGAAAATTCATGTATTCTGCCTATTTAAGGGGTAAACCAAATCTCGAGTAATTAGGAGACAATACGAGAACAGAAATCTTTTGAAGAGAAAACAAGATTCTAATTTTATTCTAGTTCTTTTCTAAACACTTCAACAAACAATCATATACATCAGACAAGACTGTTATCAGAACTCATGGAGCAAAAATTTCGAAAGCAGAAGCTTCCCTATAGGACCATGTTAGTTAATATCTGGGTGGGGGGAGAGTTATATTGCTCTGTCTAGGAACACTGTCCCTCTCCGAGTAGCAGAAGATTTAAATGTTTGTAGAGGATAATAATTATTTGTCAACTCTCTTCAAGGAAGCATAACACCTCCATGGGACAGTACCCTCTTTAGAAATCTCTTCACCCGTCCTGACCCTTTTGTGAAGAGTAAAGGCTCAGAAATGGACTTGCCCCTTTTATAAAAGCACTCCTGTGATAGCAGAAGCCATGAAAGGGAAGAATTCTTTGGTTGAACAGAAATTAATTAGGAAAAAATGAGGAAGGAAAAGAAAGCTCTTAAGTCAGTAGCTTAAAACAACGTTCCAACAGCTGTAATATCAGAGAGCACACTAACACATTTTTTAATATAATTATATGAAAAAGACATTTTTATATTTCCCTCTCCTCACATAAAAAGAGTTTTTTGTCAAGCAGTAACAATTTATTCCTTATGGAAACGGCTGTATTATTGTCTGATGGCCATTTTAGATCCATAAAACGAAATGGATTAAAGAAAATTAAACAGTATTTTTAAGTGTCTACGGCTTGTGGCATGTTAACAATCTATGTGAGACAGCACCGAAAATTAAGCTTGTGTTTCCAAGACTTTTTTGTACTGTAACGCAATACTTACATGTTTAACTCTGAATGCTTCTTTCAACATACAATGTGAAAGTCTCAGACAGTTAGGGTAGGTCAATGAGATACAACCAAATATAAAGTTATGCATTATGTTGTATATCAGTGTTTTTTCGATTTCCAGATTCTTTTTGCCAGTCCACGAGAAAGAGTTGCCCACCCCGATATTACCTCTTTTGTGGACTGGCAAGAATTTTTTGTCAGTTGAAAAAAAACTGATATATTGATATTATGCATAATATAGATGAGCATATATATTTTATATTTCTGCCTCACGTTATTTGTTATGGGTATTGTAAAAGTTGGATACATCAAATGAGTACTTTTTGACAGTCAGGAAAATTTCATTCTAACTCAGAATTTGCCAATAAATGCATTGTCTTAGCCAAGTTAATCATCTATATATGGAAACAAAACTGTTTCCATATCTAAATGCCTCTTTTAAAGTCTCAGGATGTGTAGAGATTCTTATTAATATTCAAGTCATCTTTTAACATGAACTTAAACACCCAGAAGTGTCTGAGTAACTCCCAGGACACTCAATGCTCCAGGCATATACGTCCCTAGGGATGTGTAACCTACTCTACATGTGTCTCACTTACATATTGCAAAGAATGGTTAGAGGTCGCTATTTTGATTTAGGTTGACTTATGCCTTTGTGAACGGCTATGTTTTTGCATATAATTAAATGAGTGAATAAAAGTAAAAGTGACAAGAAATGAAGTCTAATGACTTGACAACATCAAATGGTCAGGGTGTCAAAACTCTCAGTGCAAAGAGGGAGGCAGGATCTGGTACAACATGAGTCTTCAGATAATGAGAGTCCCCTGGGGCAGGGCCGCGGTCACCTCCAAAGCCCAGGCCCTGCCCGGAGCTCTGGACGTGTGATGAATATCTGCTGATTGACTTATGTCCCCTGTGCTGGTCACATGTCTGTGTGTCACGTCAGTGTGAAACTTTAACTTAATTGCTTATAAGCATCTTTTGAAAAACTGTACAGTATGATTAAGAGAGGATTATGTTAACTATTATACAGTAGATCGTACTTAAGTAAAAGCTGTAAGGCTTTGAGTGAAAGTAAATTGAGTATTTTTTTTAATATAGGACATCAAAATAGTAATACAGAATCCAGTTCTGTTGTAGGTGTTTACATCCACCAAAAGTTTTTTGTGAGGTATCAGTGTTGTTCATCTTGCTTTTCCCATGACAGAGCCTGACAGGTGACTCTGGTGTGTGATTTTCTGTGGCCCTCTTTTTCCCAGTGTGGGTAGACTAACTCGAGCTCAGTGAGATTTTTCCGGATTAAGTAAGCAGGATTGCTCAGATGTCACCAGCACATCAATGCTTTACACTTTTGTCTCATACAAAAAAATAAATCGGTAATGTGTAGACTCGGTAACGAGTGGGAGGACCCTGCGATAGTGCCTCACAGACACACGAGGATGTATGCTTTAGTAGGATTGGACCTGAGAAAGTCAGAAGTTGAAGGGAAAGACCCCAGACAACCAGACCGGGAGACAGTGTAGCATGTGACCTTGGGATGAAAATTCTGACCTTGGGGCGGGCACCAAAGCTCAGGCTCCTCCCAGGCTCACTGCGGAGGATTTTCTAGGCATGGGTCTGGTTTCAGTTTGCCCCCCGCGCATCTCCAAAGTTGACACATGTGGCGCTCTGGAATACCTTCAGATGCGTGTGGACTGCAGTTCGTGAAGACACACGGTTAGTCATGCTTCTAAATCTGACGGCACGTGTGTACCGTGTGTATTGTGCACGCGCACGTGCTCCAGCCCGCCTCAGCGTGCTCATGGAGCCCACACGGAGGCCGGCCCACAGAGGGGTCCTGCAGGGCACTGAGTGCCACTGAGGTCCTCTCTGCCCAGAACGATCTCCCCTGATGGCAACCAAACGTATGAGCGGGTACGGCAGGCGTCTGCATCTTTGCAAATAAACCTTTTGAGTTTTACTCTTACAATGTTTTCTCTTTTCCTTTGTGTTTTGTTAAGGGCTTAAATTAGCCTTAGAAACTGTTCTGTGGTTTCCTTTCACAGAAATCACTAAAAATGACAAATGATCTGGGGAAATGAACAAATACTCTATTTTGAGGTCTGTGTCGCACTTTTTACTTTCTATAGCTGTATCATTGTGTGCATATACACTTAATAAAAATCGAGTGTAGTTGCTCATTTAAAGAAAAAAGAAACCTATTTCTTTATTTTGGTTCTTAATTGTTTTTCCCTAACTATTCTAGCTCAACAAATCCTTCCTAAATTAATTATTTGTGACAGTGCAGACATTCTTCAGAATTTTTTAGTACAGCTCTGAGTATATCAGTGACTCAGATAACTATGGAAAATGGTGTCAAAAATCAGTACACAAATATCTGAATGAATATTTGCTGTTCTTGATGTGACCAGACCTCTTGACAGCTTGCGCGAGCTCCTGGGCACAGGGGCCGTGTCTGGCTTCTCATTCAGTGGGGTTACAATGGGAGGTCCTCTGAGCACCTCATTTCATATGGCTCATAATAGAACACAGGGCTGTAACAAGCGGCACAAGGTGACTGAAGCCAGGAATCCATGTCAAATTACTATACTCTGATGACAATTACAGAAGAGTGGGTATTTGAGAACTGAATTTATATGCAGGTGCCAAATTTAAATGTCAGGATTGTTTCTAAGGTCTAACGTGTGTGTGTGTGTGTGTGTGTGTGTGTGTGTGTGTGTGTGTGGTGTGTGTGTGTGTGTGTGTGTGTGTGTGTGGCCTGTCTTAATAAAATTTTTCATTGAAAAAAATTAAGGGCAATCTATCAATGAAATAACCCTGATATAATTCATGTTTGGCTCATGCAAGTAATATGTTGAAAATGGGAGGGGAGATGTGTCGGAGGCTCCCAGATTGTCTTATTAGATTGAAGAAAAAAATTATACTTTATTTCATTTGCCTGACATTGGCATAAATACAAAAGTGAATGCAAAATTATGGACCTATTGTTAAGCACCTGCTCCGTGCGGGGGCCCCATTTTAAAATGCACAGCTGCCCTGCTCGACCTGAAACCGTAAGCCCTGCCTGATAAGGTCATGTTGGTTTTTACTCAGGGCAGTGGCGGAAGGATCTTAGGAAAACTACACCTCACTCTGTGAAAATTTCCATTTTGTGATGAGAGTATTATTGAACTTGGGTTACGAAGAAGATTGCAGCTTTACTGAAACTTCATTTGTGTAATAAGAGCTCTAAATTCTTGGCATTCATTTGCATACAAACTGAGTCCAAATTTCTCGTGGTCCCGTTCAGAGCCCTCCTCAATGTGGATCCGTCCTTGTTTCTAGTCTACAATCCCATCCCCAGAGGTACCCGTTGGCCCCGAGGAACTGCGCTCCCTACTCCTTACCGCTTCTCAGTCTCTCCCCTCTGCCTGGACCGTCCCTCCGCCCTCTCCCTGGGGCGCACGCTGTGATCACAAGACATTCTCAGATGCTGTCCTCCACACAAAGATGTCATGACAGATTGTTCATCCCACTGGAAACCCTCCTTGTCTGGCAAGTTGTGTCTCAGGGGTTAAACTTAGTGCAGTTGACCTTATTCGGAATTATTTAAAAACAATTTTTTTTATTCGTTAATTGATTTTTCAGACAGAGAGAGGAAGAGAGAAGGGAAGAGAGAGGGAAGTATTCCTTTGTTGTTCCACTTACTTGTGTATTCATTCTTTGCTTCCCTGGAATTATTGAAATAAGTGTTTTGTCCATCCTTTTTGGATGGTTAGCACCCAGCACCTACCCATTGGGAACAACGCACGCTAGTTTACGTGGACACCGTACTCACTGTACGTGTGTCAGTATCTCAGGAGACATCTGTATGGATTTCCAGTCTCCTGTCTGAGGGTTGCCCTGAACACTCTAACCACACGCCAGGGTCTCTGCGACACGTCGAGGAGTCAGACCCTTTTTTGTCTTAGGGTTTCGTTTCAATGTTGTCACCAGGATAATGGTGTTGTCTTCAAATAGATTGTAAGTGCGTCTTAGACTAGTGATTGTGACTACTCTATGTTTGCATCTCTGATTGATTATAGTTTGAATTTTAAGATTGTTCCTAAAAGGTTCAGCAATCTGTGGCCCACAGGTCAAATCCAGCCCACCCACTGGCCCACTGGTTCGTATGGCCTGTGTGCTAAAAAACGTTTTTCTACATTTTTAAGCAGATGCAAAGAAATGATCAGAATAATCATATTTCATGACACGCTGGAGTGATATGATATTCAAGTTGCCGTGTCCATAAGTAGTTTGACTGGGAAGTGGCCACCTGTACTTGTTTGTGTCACGCTTTTATGTTGCTGTGGCAACGTTGAAGACTCATGACAGAGCCCATGTGGCCCGCAGAGCCTAACACGCCTTGGTGGCTCTTTGCAAAGAAAGTTTTCCGACCCTGTTTTACGGTACCTGAAAAATATTTTATTCGATTGTCAACTCTTTTAAGACAAGGGCCATCTTTGGGTCTGTGCCACTCCTTCCAATGTGTGGTTCTTTGGCTGTTCTTTGAATATTTGTTTGTTGATTGGCTGGTGGGGGTGGGTGGGCCATCGGGTTCGCGCAGGGTAGAGCGGCTGGCAGGGCGAGTTACCGCGGGAGGATCTGCACCCTCCGTCCCCAACTGGCCCCCAGAGGGGCTCAGTGAGGACCCAAGTCGTTCTGGGCCTGCCACACGTCGGTTAGGATTTGAGCACTTTGGCTGGTTTTCTGACATATCATTCTTTCATGTTTTACAGAAAACACTAATTTTCACTTTGCAACGTGGTTTCCATTTATCCCCAAGGGGGTTTATGCATTAGTTTTTGATTAATGGAATGTTTTCTCCTTTCCCAAGATAAGCGAGGGGGATGCAACCTATCTAAATTGCATCTGGTGTGTGTATAAGGGCTGAACAACTGCTTTGTGAGCTAAGCACAGTTAAGTCTGTGGATTTAGGTTAAAAAAAAAAAAAAGTAAATAAATAAAGAAGGCACTGGATCCTTTTTTTTTTTTTTTTTTTCTGCCGGCTGGCCACAAAGCGTTCCTAAACTTTCTCTGTCCTGAGGAAAAGAAAGACTAGATGAGAATTCCTGTGCAGTCTTGTTTTATTTGGGCACAGGGACTGACCCGGCAGGCGCTGCCCTGACCCTGCCATCATTGTCATGTTTTGTTTGTTTGCTGAGCTTGAGCAAGAGGCTTTCTAGCGCTTCTGCCATCACGACATTGAGGAGCCCATTGTGTTCCCCTGAGTGCACGACTTGGCTCTGAGGATACCATCACAGGATCGAATTTAAGAAACGAAGACAAAGACTGTTTGAAAGAAGCGTGTTCCATTAATAAACTAGGTTCTGAAAAGTGAGCGGGGAGAATATGTCAGGAGTCTAAGAAAGTGCGTGATGTTCGCTAACGTGTTTGTTAAATAATGTATTCAGACGGACTCGGTGTCCCAGCCTCCTCTTTGCCCATTATATGTTCTCACAAATTAAAGCTCGGAAACCTTTGTCAGAGTTATAATACTCAAACTGACATCTAATTCCCCCAGACAATAGGTACAAGTCTGCGAGCCTCTCTAATTCTTTCCAGTCTTTACATTTATTGATCCTTTTGTAGACCTGTTCCATTCAATCTATTACAAACGGCATTGGTTGGAAGTGTGAAGTTTACCACATTTGACCGGATAGCAACCTGCCGAACATTTTGTCGCCCCCCGGGGGTGTAGCTCTTAATCAGAACAACGTTTTCCTCTATAATTATTGCATTAGATTTGAAGTGCTGGCCTGATTAGAAAGATTGACATGTTTATTTTTTTTTAGCTGACCTGTTTGGGTAGATGCAGATTTGACTCACCTACGGAGTGCAGCCTTGAACTGCACACGTTTCATTTCATTGAGCAAGAATCCTGTTTCGTTGGGAAGCCACCATTTTATTACAGATTTGAAATCCCCTTGTTATCATTAGACAAGGGCTTGCGTGTGCGTGGCTTACAAATAGATCTATATTTCAGAATGCTTTCTGGAGTCTAGTATTCTTGCGATTGTTACTGAAACATTTATAAATACTGCATCACGCGGCGTGCACAACTGAATGGCCCACGTTAAGCTTTCATGGAAGTAATATAATATACTTTTTTTATTGTACGCCATTCCTCAGTATTATGCCTTTTCTACACATCTGACGTTGTAAAACATACTGCGTAAATAATTGATAATAAACAAACAAATTCTACTTTTGCCCTGGTGTACTTCACCAGTTCCAAGACTTTGAAGTTCCGTAAATAATTTATGGCACTTATTAGTGCAGGCAAATCAAACGGTACCCTTGATCCGAGCTGCTTTTTTGTCCGCGTTGTTTCTGAGCAGAATTGTTGAGTGATCCTTCTGATTGGTGACTAAACCCAGGCCCCCGAAAGGCGGGGTGGTTCCGGCCAACGTGGGCCGCCTGCCTGTCCCATTGCTTTATGAGGAAAATTCCGATCCTGGGAGACACGTTTCTCTTTTTCTTCTTTGTATCATTTTCTACACATGTCAAAGGAACATGCCAGGAAGTGTTTAAGACAGTGTATATCTCACGTTGCACCTAAACCAAAATCCTGTACGGATTTCTCCATTTCAAACCCACCACGGTACTCGCCTTGGGACTTCGTATTTGCATTTCTCTGCCAATGAGATGATACATATATCAGTGCTGGTTACTGTGCACCGGGCAAGAAACTCAACACCTGACTCCTCCACAAGTCCTGTCCTACCTTCTCTACCCTTCACTCACTTCTTTTCATCCTCACCACCCCTATTGCAATGGGTGCCGACATGTGACAGTGTGATTGTTTGAACTCCTGGTTTCTGCAGTTTCCTGCTTCTGCCTACCACTCTTTTATTTCTTAATCTATTTCCTATACCAGTAGCAAACCCCTTTATCGTTTATGTTTTCTGCAAGACTTAAGAGTTACCTTGAAAAATGTAAGCGTTCAGTGTGTAACGTTTGTTGGCTTGATTACCCAAGTGCATTGCTCGCATCTGAAGTCAAGGCCTGCGGTTAACGCTCTTAGAGTCCTCTATGGCAGTGGGTTAGAAACGAAGGCACCCTGACGCTCCCCAGCCACAGAGAGTCTCTGTTTCTGGGGGCTGCACTCCCAATTCTACAAGAGCAGTTCTGCTTTTAACACCGGAATAGTCCATTGTACCCTCAGAGGGCATTATTCAGAGGGTAAAGAAAGGTTTCCAAACCACTGCTTTAATGACTTTAAAATACATGGTAGATAATTATCCCGCCATGAGTTGCAGCTCAGCACTACAGAACAAAGGACGAGGGGCAGTCCATGGGTACTGCGGTAAGAGCGGGCAACTTCTGCATATGAATGGTTGAAGCAGTGACAATAACTTTGGTTTACTTATTTAATCGATCCAAGTTAGAGCGGCCACCTGCTGCTGTAAATCACCTGGAGTGGCCTTGCAGGAGGGATGCCCCGCTTCTCAGAAATGCGGAGCTGCCATGTTGAGCCAGTCCTCCTGTTTGGCAAAGAGAGAAGACATCAGAGGGAAGGCCCAGGATAGACTGTTGACCACCACGTGCTTACCCTATCCCACAATACAGTGGACAGATGAGAGACTCATTTGCATTCATAATCTCCCACAGAGGAGTTTCTGTCGGATGACTTCGCTGACCAGTCATTCACGCCTTAGTGTGTATTACTTTCATCAGGCAATCAGATTACTTTTCCTGAGGGAAGGGGCATACTGGTTGAGGGTAGGGTACACTGGGTACACTGAGGCCATTTGTGAACTTAAGACAGTGAGGTAAGTCATTCTTCTATGACAGAGAGTCCGATAGGGAGCCACTGGTTGCCTTGAAGACCCAACTGACCCTTTTAGGTACTGGTGTGAATTGTGAAGGAATGTCGCTGACAGATTGCCACTTGGGTAAGAGGAGAAAGGACAAATAGCTTAAAGTGAAAGGGGTTTGTGGCCACGAATGATGCACAGTTAGCATGAGGCCAGCAAGCAGTCACCGACAGCAGGACTGGATGGAGCCACACAGGCAGACTGGTTGGGCAGTGGCATCGGATGTGGGGTCTCCACTGCTGGCTTGGGCCCAGGCTACACAGCGACTGATGACCCAGTGATGAAAGGACAGAGACAGGGAAAGAAAAGGAATAGTAATGCCCCTGACCAGTTGGTTAAGTGATAGAGCATCGATCCGATGTGTGGATGTCCTGGGATCGATTCCCGGTCCGGGCACACAGGAGAGATGACCATCTGCTTCTCCCTCCCCTCCCCATCTCTGTTCTCTCTCTCTCTCTCTCTCTCTCTCTCTCTCTCTCTCTCTCTCCCATAGCCATGGCTGGATTGATTTGAGTACATTGGCTCTGGGCTCTGAGGATGCCTCAGGTGCTAAATATAGCTCAGTTGCGAGCATGGCCCCAGATGGGCAGAGCATTGGCCCCAGAAAGGGTTGCCAGGTGGATCCCATTCAGGGCACCGGTGGGAATCTGTCTCAGTATCTCCCCTCCTCTCACTTTAAATAAGTACATACATAAGTACATACATACATGGAGTAGTGATAGAAATGTCAGTGAGAGAGTTCTATAAAACCATGGTCAGACACATTGTAAAGGCACAGATGGAAATGGGGCAGGTGCTGGACAGAAGGGAACAGTGGTGCTGGAACCCTACACGGTCCCAAGGTCAAATCGTCACCAGAAAAAGTTCTTGACATGTAAAGCATGGGGGGGGGGGAGGCCTTTGCCGACTTCTGCTTTTATCTCATTTTGCAAACTATAGGAAAGTGTGTGTGAGTGGGACCTGGGCGAAAACAGAAGTGTCATTTATGGAGTGTTCTGACACAATGGAGAGAGCTAGCCTGTAGAAACAGGGCCATAGACCCAGGAAGTGCCCATGCAGTCAACAGTGGTTGATCGGGACAGTACAGGAAGAAGTGTTGCACAGTTCATGATTCGAGATCTTAGACGCAAACATCATTGGTGGTTAGTGTGGAAAATTAATCGTGCATAGACAGAGTTTTAAATGAGTTGAAAATTGGTGGGAAAGTGGGTTTTTTATTGGAAAAAAATACATAATAGCTCAGCCTCCACGTTTGCTACGGATGTGGAAGTCCAGGACTAACCCTCAAATCATTGGCTATGTGTGATTTTATATATGTATATGTATATGTATATGTATATATGTGTATATATATATACACACATATATATATATATGCATGCACACACACATTGATGGCTTTTATAGAATATAATTGTATATTTTAGGGTATCCTTTGCTTATGTTTTATCAAGATATAGTTAGTCATTTAGTTTATAGGAAAAATATATTAAAGGTTTCGAAGGAAGATTTATAAAAGTCTAGAAAGGATGCATATTGAATAGAATAATGTAGACAATATCAACATTTCTTGTATAATCATAGAAAAGGGATCAGTTCAAACGGGCCAATGTCTCTGCTAGAAATAATAACACAACAATAGTAACTTTAAGTATTAGAAACAGTAGTATTGAGGCCAATTCATTTTTTTTTAATAATTTTATTTTTTTAATGGGGTGACATCAATAAATCAGGATACATATATTCAAAGATAACAAGTCCAGGTTATCTTGTCGTTCAATTATGTTGCATACCCACCACCCAAAGTCAGATTGTCCTCTGTCACCTTCTATCTTGTTTTCTTTGTGCCCCTCCCCACCCCCTTTCCCTCTCCCTTTCCTCCCTCCCCCCTATAACCACCACACTCTTATCAATGTCTCTTAGTTTCACTTTTATGTCCCATCTACGTATGGAATAATGCAGTTCCTGGTTTTTTCTGATTTACTTATTTCGCTTCGTATCATGTTATCAAGATCCCACCATTTTGCTGTAAATGTTCCGATGTCATCATTTCTTATGGCTGAGTAGTATTCCATAGTGTATATGAAAAGATGCTCATCTTCTTTAGCTATTAGAGAAATGCAAATCAAAACGGCAATGAGATACCACCTCACACCTGTTCGATTAGCTATTATTAGCAAGACAGGTAATAGCAAATGTTGGAGAGGCTGTGGAGAAAAAGGAACCCTCATACACTGTTGGTGGGAATGTAAAGTAGTACAACCATTATGGAAGAAAGTATGGTGGTTCCTCAAAAAACTGAAAATAGAACTACCTTATGACCCAGCAATCCCTCTACTGGGTATATATCCCAAAAACTCAGAAACATTGATATGTAAAGACACATGCAGCCCCATGTTTATTGCAGCATTGTTCACAGTGGCCAGGACATGGAAACAACCAAAAATCCCATCAATAGATGACTGGATAAAGAAGATGTGGCCAATTCATTTTTAAACTTATTCCACTAACTCCGAATCAAACACTGAGCAGAAAGGGTTTTAAGTAAAAGAAAACACATCCAGTTCACACTTCAGGAAAATGAAAACACTGCAGACCAAGAGAACATTCTTATTGAGTTTCTTTTTTCCAATGCTCTCATTTTAACCAACTGCAATTATTTTTAAAGTACATCCAATTCAACCTTTTAAAATGACAGATTTGCTTTTTAATGGGAAACGCGTATTTCATCGTAAAGATGGAGCGCGGTGTTCTTGGCCAACCTATCCTCTACGGAAGGGTGCTCTTTCTTTGTTCTCTGTGTTTAAGTCTATAAGGGAGAACACAAATTATAGAAAATTTGCTCCTGGCACGGAAGACTAGGACGCTATGGACAGACTGACAGAGACCCATTAAAGATGACCCCTGTTCCTTCCAGCATCCATACAGTGACGGTCACGGTTGCATAACCGGCTGTCCACACAGAACCAGACAAGGGAAGGACTGTAGAGACCTGACTTTCTTCTACAGTTTAAGAGGGGACTTTGACATCTTAAAACACCCAAACAGCACACGAGAAAAGGTCTCCCAGGCTCCCTTTTTTGGAGACATTATGTGTGTCTCTCAAGAAAAATCTTAAATCTATGCTCATTACAACTTTGTTTGTTTGCAGTAAAAAGCATCTCCATTTTCTAAGGGAAAACAAACAGCCGATAACAATGGAGCTGAATTAAGCTATCTCCGTGCGTATGTTAGTAAAACTGACACATTTTCAATTCAGATTGACGTTCCTGAGACCGAGGCATGACTGATGCCTTTGGACAGCACAGGATCTGGGAGAGGAAGGGAGATCGCCCAGGACTGTGTTCAAGGGACAAGCAGGGCTGAGGTCAACCGCGGAAGCGTATTCAGAGGAGGAGGACCCCCCCCCCCCCCGCAGGGCCCACCCCCAGCACGTGGGTCAGCACCGAAGGCAGTGAGGTGGGGTTAAAGCGAGAGCCCAGGAAGACCCCGGAGTGAGGGGCAGCGCCCTTCGCCAGAGGCAGCCCAGGATGGTCCGCGTCACTCCACGGGAGGGTCAGGCCGTGTGGACAGGAGAGCAGGCCCCTGGGGGGCGTCTCCTGGCTCCGAAACCCCGATCCCAGCTGGCTCATCCGGGGCTCTTAGTGTAATGCGTTCACTGCGGCGCCTCTGCTGCGTCGGAACCACAAAACGTGGAGTCAGGTGCGTCAGCCTTAGGCACACTGTCTTATTCATGTGGGCACTAAAATTCTGCAGAAGTGCTCACAGTCTTTTAGGAAATAGGATAAGAACTGTGCCTTTAAAGACTGTTGGGTAGAAATAACAGCCTGGAATGCTCTGTCTACACAGTCGCCAAAGCTCTTTTGCAATCCTAGAAGACAAATAGGCCCACTCGTTCCAGTATGTAAACAGGAACACTTGGTTTGTGGGAAACTCGTTTATTCATCTATCAACTGAAACCCTTGTCTGTGCTAGTCTCCGTGCTGAGTGTGAAACCAGACCCAGACCTCCCCCAGCGCCGGGACCAGCGGGGTCTGCGAGCAGGAGACATTTCGCTCCGCTTGACAGAACCTTGGGTGCTGGAGGCAGCAAAGAAGGAACTAGCAACTTATTCAAGGTGTTGGAAGTTCCTGGGGAACTTGCCTGCACAACCAAGATGTCTGAGCTGTAGCTCTTGGAATCTGCGTGTACACGCTGCCTTCTCACTTGCGGCCTGGACTCTGTGTGGCGTGGGCACGGGCTGGGGGTGACACAGAGAACGCCGATGGACCAGCGCAGCCCACAGCCGGGCAGGCGGGCAGAAGGTGCAGGGCAGACCCAGAGAGACTGGCACGTAGGGCCCGGGCAGGGGGAGGGAGGCGCCAGAGGGTCGGAAGGAGAGGTGGCTGGAAGTTGGCATGACTTCCCTAAGCCTTGGGTGGCAGCAGCATTATTATTAAAATGGGTCCCCATATAATGTCCCTGCTGCCCTGGCCCCTCCCCTCACATCATTATCCCCCCCCCCCCATCTCAAGGCAGCGGATAGGTTTGTCTAAGCACGGTTACTGCTCAGAGAAGAGACCCACCTCACAAAGTGGTGGACGGAGTTTCCCGAAGAACTGAGAACGAAGACTGCCTCATGGCTTCTGGGCCCTGAGAGCTGCCTTAAGGTCTTCAGTAAATGACAAAGGCAGTTGGGAGACTTGAGCTCCTGGCTCTGGTGCCAGGCGTTGATGCCAACAGACTTGGCTCTGAGCGAAGGCTGCTCTTCTGAGCTCGCATGGCCCAGCTTTGCTGCTCCTTCCCTCCCTAGCCTGAGAGTGAGGCCTCTGGTGGCTCCTTCGGTGGAATTTGCTGCTGTTCTTGCTCCAGTGGAATGTCTTTGGCAGGTGATCTCTCATCATGGGCACAGCCTCCTAGTCCCTACGTAAGGACATCTGCCCAAGCAGATCGCCTTGGGCCTCCCTCCTGAACATGGTGGAAGCCCAGAAGACCTCCTGGGGTCATGAAAAGTTTTCGAGCATGGGGAATGACACACACACAAAAATGTAATGTTTCAAGAAAATGAATTTTATCCAAGATGCAAAGTGGATTCAAAGGAGGGAGGGGGTTCAGAAGCTCTTGCTATCAAGGTTAAACACGAAAGAAGCATCCTCGTGCTGGTGGTAATGGCTAGAGGGTGCCGGGATTGAAGGAGCAAAATCATTAGACTCAGTAATTAGTTGGCTGTGTGGACAGTAGGGAAAAAAAAGAGTCAAAGACATTGATGAGGCTTTGAGCCTCATTAAGAGTACAGAAATGTGAGGACTGCAGACACAGCTGGAGACAGTGTGAGTGACAGTGGGTTCAGTCAGATACAGATTTCACATGGTGTTCTCATAATGCTGACTGAAGGGGTGTTATCTTTAGGCTCAGATAAGAATGAAAGTATTTTCAGAAGGTTTAAGAGCATTATTTTAAGTGTGTATGGTACAACAAGTTGAAAACCTGTGAAAACATTCACTCCAAGCTAATTCATAATGGGGTCTTCCGTCTCTCCTTCCTTCCTTCCTCCCTTCTTCCCCTTCCTCCCCTCCCTCCCCCCTCCCCCCTCTCCTTCCCACCCTCCTTCCTCCCCTCTCCCTCCTCTTTCTTCCTTTCTTCCTTCCTTCCTTCAAAAGAGTAAGTAATTGGCCCTGGCCGGTTGGCTCAGCGGTAGAGCGTCGGCCTGGCATGCGGGGGACCCCGGTTCGATTCCCGGCCAGGGCACATAGGAGAAGCGCCCATTTGCTTCTCCACCCCCCCTCCTTCCTCTCTGTCTCTCTCTTCCCCTCCCGCAGCCAAGGCTCCATTGGAGCAAAGATGGCCCGGGCGCTGGGGATGGTTCCTTGGCCTCTGCCCCAAATGCTAGAGTGGCTCTGGTCGTGACAGAGCGATGCCCCGGAGGGGCAGAGCATCGCCCCCTGGTGGGCAGAGCATAGCCCCTGGTAGGCGTGCCGGGTGGATCCCGGTCGGGCGCATGCGGGAGTCTGTCTGACTGTCTCTCCCCGTTTCCAGCTTCAGAAAAATACAAACACACACACACACACACACACACACACAAAAGAGTAAGTAATTCAAAATGAGTTTATGTTGAAAACACACTTAAAATAAACATGACCCCTCACAGAACTTCCTCACAGAACTGGACTGGCCACTGTGCTATCATGTGTGTCTTCACTCCACCGTTTTTTTCAACTCAGGTCACCTCATTCATTGTGTGACAGCCTGTTCTACTCAATGGCTCAACACAATCAACACATAACCGTCTTTCTGTTCACCCATTTGTGTTCCCAGCCATTATTTTAATGGGATGCATTCAATGACGTGCAGATTCCTGAAAACCATTTTTCCTACAATGCTTATACAGAATTCAAGTGTTAAATTCACTTTCATGGAAAATAATAATTAAATGCAAATTGAAAGGACTTAAAAAAAGAAGCAGAAAGAAACAACTCTCTCTGTTTAATTAAAATTACAGCTTTATTCTTTATACAAATATATATTATATATATATATTGGATTCAATGATCAGGTAAGGGCTTTCTGTAAAAAAAGTTTTTTTCACAGAAGGTTTTCATGGAAATTGTGTCTGTTGTCTCCTACGTCCCTGCACGTTTATGACCTCAGTTTCAGCTGATTCAGAAGTCCCATGAGAGCCACATGCTCATTCATTCCCTTCAGCATTTCTGAATTTAAAATAACCCCATCTACAATCAAATACAGTTTCCCAAGAATTCTCTAATGCTCATTGGATAATTTCCTTGCTGTTTGAGCGGTGACTGTGAGAGCACACGTTAGCCATGGAGCCATGGCTTAGAGAACAAATTCAAATCTCCTTTCTGGCTCACGCCCTCTTCCCAAGAGCATGCGCGTCACAGCTGTTCCTTCCCTGGCGCACTGCCCACCTCTTAACGCAGTGCGCGTAGGCTAAGTGGTGGAATCCTCTAGTCTCCACGATGTGTGTTATCGCCTAGAGGAGTTTGAGCCTCTGGATGGCTGGTGTTCTTCAGCTCCGCATCTCCTGGGTGCATCTGCCAGGCCCCTGTCCCCGTGCCGCTGGTCCCAGAGCCTGGGCACCCTGCTCTGGATGAGCCATCAGTGTATTTCTTTCGGGTCCCCCGGGTGCACTGGAGCGTCCCTGTGATGGGTTTACACCCAGCTTTTCTCCTCCCGGGCGCTCCCCTGGGCCTCCCCAGATCACCAGGCTGCATCTGGCAGCCTAACTCATCCAGCAGCTTCGCTCTATCATTGTGCCCTTGGCATGTCGTTATCACGGCGTAGGCGCCATGAGGAGTTTTACTGATTGGCGTATTGATCTATCTGCAAACGCTTCTTCCCACACCAGACTGCTGTGGTTCCCCCGGTGTCAACTTCTGTCCTGGACGCTCTGGGAGGTCCCCGGGGGGCGCCTGGGACACCCTCCACTCCACTCGCCGGAAGCCCCTGGCGGCCCAGCTCGGAGTTCCCGTGCGTCAGGTGGAGTACTGAACAGTTAGGCGAGCTGCCACCGCTGGGAAGCCCTGCTTCTCCTGCGCCGTGTGGCCTGCCTCTCGGCAGCCACCGGACACTGCGTTCTTCTCCGAGGTTAGCCAGATGACCTCAAAGCAACACATGAATTGCGACGTTTCACGGAAAGAAGAAACTCGTAAAATGGAAAATAGAAATCGGCTAAACTAACACGGGATTTAATTTTAAAAATAGTTTGAAATTTTCCCATTTAAAATGTCCACATTCCCATGCAAAAATGTTACCTAAGAAATCAGAGTATCAGTGAACTGGGAACCTACAGTGGTGGGTACTGAGCCTACCTCTCCGGAACAGGCCTCCTGAGCTCCGAGCGCCCCGCCCCTGTCTGCAGAGACGGGGCGAGCCAGCCCTGCTCCCCTGTGAGTGTTGTTTTCCTGTTTGGGGGTTGATTGCTTTCCTCCTAGTCTCCGGTTGCTGGGACTGTTAATACGGTGAGTGCTCCCGCCGCCACCGTGCTTCTCACGCAAGACTCGATTACCGCCCAGTCTTGTTAGAAAACAGCCAGGGGGCTGCTTACTCGTGAATTCAGGAAAACGCCTCCCTCTCCCCTCTGTCCAAGGCTCGAATTCCTGACACTAGAGAGTGATTCCTTTATGAATGCCTTCGCCTGTTCCTAACCCCTATTATTTTTGAGAATTCTGCCAGCGTTGCTTTACGACGGGTCGATTTCCCACACGGGTCATCCATCCACTCGGTTCATTCATTCAGCAAGTAGTTGTTGCTGAATGTCAGCCACTAGTGCTCAACATTTTAGTAATTTCCTTCCTTAGAAGTCAATTCCAGATTCTCTGCTCCTTTCTCCCTTCTAAAGAAGTCAATTTTGGGGTTATTTGCTCATGGAGGGAAAAAAAAATGAGCAGGAGTTACTGGAGATTCTTTGGGGAGCGTCCTTCTAGATGGAGAACGTGTCTGGCCCAGTTCTGCAGACTCCTCACATTCCCCATCTCTCTGTTTTTTTTTAATTTGTAAAACTCCTCTCTGTTATTATCATTGCTAAGGCCCTTCATGTTTTTCTTAGGTTATACACTCCACCTAAGTGGGAGACTCAGAAATTTGTTTGCTAAATCATCTGGCAAACGGTCTTGTTGATGTCTGCTGCGCGCTCAGAGCCTACCGTCGTTAAGTACTTATGACAGGAATCCAGCCGGGCAAATTAGGAAAGCGACGTGTTTGCTTGTTATTGTAGGACTCTTCTGCTGCGCTTCTGCGGGGGCCCCACGGCGGACCTCCTGACCTGAGCGGACTTGCTGTTCTTTAGTCGGAGGGTGTTGCGCGGAATCGGGATCTCTGACCTGGCAACAGTAAAGAGCGATTAACCTTCCGGGGGTGGAGTCCTCTCATTGTGGCCCCGAGTTCGAGCTGCTGGAAAATGTGAAACACTTGTTCAGGCAGCTCGAGGTTTGCTTCGTATGTCATCTTTTATAGCTAAGCTGGGAGCCTTTTATACTTACAGATGAAGCTGTTCACTTCACTTTTAACTTAAGGGCTCCCTATCAACACGCCTCCCAACCTTTGCAGAGAGACCAGCTCAAGGTGAGCGTCCCGCGCCCCCGCCCATTGCAGAGAGACCAGCAGAGTGCTAAGGCTGTCCCTGAAGCCACCCTTGCTGCTCCCGGTGCTTTGCTGGACGTTTATATTGCAAACCGGAGCTGCCCTATGAGTCACGTACACATGGTGTAGGTCGCAGACCCTCCGCGAGGTTGGAAAACAGCATACCCACTAACGCTGTGTAAATTACTTAATACGGCAGCTTCAATTTATAATACAGATGTTCAGGGGGGAAAATAAAGAAAAGCACCAGACACATCAGCTATAATTTATACGTTCCTCTACGTTTCCTTTAGACTTTCTAGAAACCAGTGTGTCAGCATATGTGGGATGTCTGCAAATTTCCCCAGTGGGTTAAAGATTAGGAAAAGAGCAGCAGAAGTAGTTCACCTGCCCTGACTGTAGGGTCCCTGTAACTGCTGGCTTTCTACAAAGGAGGAGTTTATTATCGACGTCCTCGTACAATGTCATCTTGGGTGCTGTATCGTGTTCCCCCCCGAAGCTTTTTCTCGCTGGCACCACCTTTCTCCGTAAGAGGCGTCACAGGGTGCTTAGCATCCCTCCGGGGCGGTTCAGGTGGTTGCTCTTACGCTGTTTCTACCTGTTGATGTATGTGAAGATGCTGCTGATTGGGAATGGAACGAGCCTGTTGTGGGACACGAGTGTGTCTCCCCACACCATCGCTGTCAGTGTCGCGAGCTTTGAAAATGTAAGCGAGGCGAAAGAACGTTGGCCTCGCCCTGTGTACTGTAGGCATTTTTTAAATAATGCAAGCTGCTAAGCGCGGAGTTAATGTCTAGCGTGCCTTTCTCTAGCAACAGACTTGTACTTTATAAATGCTTTATGATGTTAAATATTTGCGAGAAGAAAGGGAACTTGCCTTTTCAAAATAAAAGGCATTGAGTAATCTTGCAGGATCCCCATCAATGAGAAGTCAGATGCCACGTCCGTAGGTGCCTAACGGCAGTTTCTGCGAGTCTGCCCGCAGCTCATGTTCTCCTCAGCTGCCTGTGGCTCTCTGGTCTCAGGAGTACAGCATACTTCTCACCAAGGCCCTACGGTAAGAGCAAACTTTCAGTAAAGGGTCAAATTATAAATATTTTAGGCTTTGTGGATCAGGAGTCCATATTAAGGAGAGTCTGTAGGTACCCAACAAAAAAGAAAACAGCCCTGGCTGGTTGGCTCATTGGTAGAGTGTTGGCCCAGCGTGTGGATGGATGTCCAGGGTTCGATTCCCGGTCAGAACACACAGGAGAAGCAACCATCTGCTTCTCTCCACCTCTCCCTCCCCCTCCCCTGTCTCTCTCTCTCTTCCTGTCCTGCAGCCATGGCTCGATTGATTCAAGCGCATTGGCCCTGGGCACTGCAGATGGCTCTATGGAGCCTCCGCCTCAGTCGCTAAAAATAGCTGATCTAGAGCATGGCTCCAGATGGGCAGTGCATTGGCCCCAGATGGGTTGTCAGGTGGATCCTGGTCAGGTGCATGTGGAAGTCTGTCTCTATCTCTCCCCTCCTCTCACTTGGAAAAGAAAAAAAGAAGAGAGAGAAAACACATTTCTACAAATACTTCTTTAATAAAATTCAAAATATAATATTAAGAGAGGACACTATTTGGAGTACAGACCTACTAATGAGAAGGGATTCTTTTTGGAGGGGTTAACATTTTGCGTAATTGGAATTCAAGGATAGCGTTCCCTGGCATACAACTAGTATTGCAACATCTGACTGTGAAAACCATTCTGAGCTCAAAGGGCCGTACAAAAGCAGGCAGCTGGCCGGATTTGGCCACAGGACTGTAGCGTGTTGGCTCTGGCTAGAAGGGAGTTGTTTTCAGAGTGCAGTCTTGGAACCGTCTGATGACACATGACTGAGCTGCTTCACTAAACATGCAGATCCTCAGTACTCACTGCAGACCCTCAGTACTCACTGCAGACCCTCAGTACTCACTGCAGATCCTCGGTACTCACAGTACTCACTGCAGATCCTCGGTACTTGCTGCAGACCCTCGGTACTCACTGCAGACCCTCGGTACTCACTGCAGATCCTCGGTACTCACAGTACTCACTGCAGATCCTCGGTACTCACTGCAGATCCACGGTACTCGCTGCAGATCCTCGGTACTCACGGTACTCACTGCAGATCCTCGGTACTCGCTGCAGACCCTCGGTACTCACTGCAGACCCTCAGTACTCACTGCAGACCCTCGGTACTCGCTGCAGATCCTCGGTACTCGCTGCAGATCCTCGGTACTCGCTGCAGACCCTCAGTACTCACTGCAGATCCTCGGTACTCACAGTACTCACTGCAGATCCTCGGTACTCGCTGCAGACCCTCGGTACTCGCTGCAGATCCTCGGTACTCGCTGCAGACCCTCAGTACTCACTGCAGATCCTCGGTACTCACAGTACTCACTGCAGATCCTCGGTACTCGCTGCAGACCCTCGGTACTCGCTGCAGATCCTCGGTACTCACAGTACTCACTGCAGATCCTCGGTACTCGCTGCAGATCCTCGGTACTCGCTGCAGATCCTCAGTACTCACTGCAGACCCTCGGTACTCACTGCAGATCCTCGGTACTCAGACCCTCGGTACTCACTGCAGACCCTCGGTACTCAGATCCTCGGTACTCGCTGCAGATCCTCGGTACTCACTGCAGACCCTTGGTACTCGCTGCAGACCCTCGGTACTCAGATCCTCGGTACTCGCTGCAGACCCTTGGTACTCACTGCAGGTCCTCGGTACTCGCTGCAGACCCTCGGTACTCGCTGCAGACCCTCGGTACTCACTGCAGGTCCTCGGTACTCACTGCAGATCCTCGGTACTCACTGCAGACCCTCGGTACTCACAGTACTCACTGCAGACCCTCGGTACTCACTGCAGATCCTCCGTACTCACTGCAGATCCTCGGTACTCACAGTACTCACTGCAGATCCTCGGTACTCACTGCAGATCCTCGGTACTCGCTGCAGACCCTCGGTACTCGCTGCAGACCCTCGGTACTCGCTGCAGACCCTCGGTACTCACTGCAGATCCTCGGTACTCGCTGCAGACCCTCGGTACTCGCTGCAGACCCTCGGTACTCGCTGCAGACCCTCGGTACTCACTGCAGGTCCTCGGTACTCACTGCAGATCCTCCGTACTCACTGCAGATCCTCCGTACTCACTGCAGACCCTCAGGCTCATCTGATCTGGCCTTTTCCTGCTTCTCCTGCAACCTTTGTTTAGTTGGCAAAGTACATCCACTGTCTACTCAGCTTGGAATTTTCCCCTTCAGCCTTTCATGGGCTCAGCTTCCTCCTTTTAAAAATGAGCATCATTTTGACCTCGCTGGACTCCAGCTCCATCCCCTTGCCTCCATTCAAAGCTACACACTGCAGATGTGCCCCCCATGCCCATGGCCTCCCCCAGCATATGTTGTTCACATCCATCAACAGTAGAGTTCTCGTCTTCGCCATTCTGTCAAGATTACACCCCAACAATGCCCAGACTACTCTTTCAGAGCCTTGGTGTTTGTTATCCTAAATCTCTACCTGTCACTTAACGCTGATGGACACCACACCCTGAGAGCTTTCCTCTGTTACTACCTTGCATGGTATCCCCGGCTAAGGGACTTGAGAGAAATGTTCCCTGGGGCTGGGGCTGATTTGCATGACTCCTTCAGACTCGGTGAGTCACCTGAGGAGAGTGTTGCCTGGGCACGAGCGTGCAGGACCCACTCCGGCCCTCACACGGGCACGAGTGAGGGCACTGGGCTGTGGAAGGAATCCGGAGAACTTGACCACAGAAACAGGCCAGCCCCCAGGGTGTACTGCTGAGCGCTGAGTATGCAAAAGAATGTGAGGTCCCAGACCAGACCTCTGCCACCCAGCTGCTGAGACCTGGGTGAGTGAAGTCACCTGGAGAGCAGGCCGGGCAGAATGACCTCATACATGTCACCGTCTGAGACCCCTCCATGTCCTGGCTGCCCCGGAGACACATGGAACATGAGGAGGGTCAGCGGCTCTCCTCCCCCCAACACCCAACGTCACCCCTTCTCCATCCTCTGTCAGAAATACTATGTCCTTCAGTGTTCTTGCCCCCCCACCCCAAACTGTTGGTGTCGCCCATACTCTGCACGCTGCACCTGCCCCCCTCAACCTTCTCTCTTCCTGCTCCCCCCACCTGTGCAAGCCCACCTGCTCGTGCCGTAGTGACCACCTTTCATGTTAACTGTTGCATCTGCAACTCCAGATCTGATTTCCACCCTCAACCAAGTCTCCTGTTCAGTGCGGTGGGATGCTTAAAAATGAACTTCCTTTAGATTCCAAGCAGTTATGGCTAATTCTTTACATCAAAGTGGAAGGAGAAGAAAACTCCTTCAAATTGTATTTCTCTTCCCACCTAACCCATTTTATTCACTTGTGTCCCCGGAATTCTCATCTCAAAGCCTGGAAACCTGATGATTGTTCTTCCTTCTTCCTTCCTGTCTAGTACCCCAGTCTTCTGTTTTATTTGATCATTTTAATTACTGTATATCTATTATCCTATGCAGTACTACGATTTTCTGTTTATTTTATAATTACATATACTGTGTGAGGTTCATCTAATTTTTATGATATCACGGGTCTGGTACACAATATTTTAAGTCTTGCTGTCCCTGTTTTCTCCCTCTGTTTTATTGTATGCGTCATTGTCACGCTGATCTTCTCAAAAGTCTTAGTTCACCAAGCTCTACTACCTCTGAAAGCTTCCTGTCCCCTGGTGGGTAAGGGGGCCAGTGTTTCTAGGCCTGTTTCCCACTGATCGCCAGCCGGCAGTCCTCCCTTTCCCAGGCAGGTCCTCCCCACACCATCCCTGCACCTGTGCTCTTCCTGCTTCTGAGCTCATCCCTGCTCTGCCCTCGGTTTAGATGCCTTCCCTCCAGAGAACGTGGTTCCTGGCAGAAAGGATGACCTTTCCAGGTAGAGAAGGACTGACTTTTGCCTCAGGTGTGGTGTCTCGTCTGATTGTAATCGCTCGTTTGTTTAGCTGTATGTGACCGCAGCAATGTCGGGACTTGTTGTATTTAAGCCAGGGGTCTCAAACTCGCGGCCCGCCAAACAATTTTGTGCGGCCCGCAGACTAATCCACAAAGTTCAAAATATTTTGGATAAAATTAAGTAAGCCTAGGGGCCTACTTGTATTTTTCATTTCTCTAGCATCCTAGCTAGATATTAGCTTAGTTAACAGCAGTTGTAATGCGAACTACAGTTTCTGGTCGTTTTGTGACACTGAGTAAACTGCATGTACGATTGTGCTTGTTGTACTGATTTTTTTTTGTTTTTAACTGCAGTGAGAAAAGTGTTGCGTAACAGTTGCCTTTTGTAGACCTAGTGCGGCCCGCCGAACGGCTGTGATCTTGCTCTGCGGCCCACATGCTGAGTTGAGTTTGAGACCCCTGCTTTAAGCCATCTCCTTCTTCTGTGGGTGGCCTCCAGTGACGGGGGTGATGTGGGGTGAAGCAGACCGGGCAACCCTCCATCAGCCTGGGCCCAGCCACTGTCACTGTCCCTCAGTATCTCTCCTGGACTTGTAATCCCACCCTCAGACCAGATGTCATCAAAAACAGACGCGAGGCTCAGTGGCATCGCTCCTCTTGAACTGGGTTTCTTTTTTCTGGAACAAGGACAAAAACCAGAACCCTTCTTAAGAGTAAAGATAACGTTCAGAAAACTCTTTGAGCTCATGAGCAGAACATGTGGCTCTGGTTTCCAAGGAGTATAAATATTTACTGTGCATGTATTGTTTTTTATACCTCTTTTTTTTTTTTTTCTGGTGCAAATCAAAATGGCGTTTTTAGGAAGAACACTAATAAATTAGATTCATATGAGCTTCTATGATTAATTATGCCGTAATTAAATATTAATAACTGCAATATGTCTTATATTTATGCAGTGGCTTCCTTTTCTATTTGAAAATTCTTAATTATATACAGAACTATGTCTAAAATATAGGCTCTCTTCTGACACCGAATCTGAAAAGAAATTTGATGTATAGAAGAAAATAAACCTCCAATGTTAACCATTTAAGACTTGGTAGATTATTTAGAAATAATCTACCTATGAAAAAAATCATTATCTAATAATAATTCAGCGTATTCATTTTTTAAAAGATCCAGAATCCTTACATCAAGAAAGTGTGCTAAAATTATTTTTTGTGATGCTGTAAACATCGATTTTATCATAATGAGGCAGAAGTGACATCTACCAGTGACATGCTATGTGAGTGACCTCCCTCTCCAAAATTCTTTTATTTTAAATAAGTTTAGTTGTTCTTGTGGTTTTTAATTCTTTGAAAATTGGTCCTTTACTTTCCACGCGACTCTGCAACAAATTCTCTCATCGTGGCCGGGCCTCAGTTCATTCATTGGTAAAAGAGAGATGGAATAATTACTGAGGGCTCCGTTGCTAGGATTAAATTGTTTATTTTATCTAAAGCACAGAACGTGGAGCCTAGCTTCTACAAAATACAGCAACTAGCTATTGTTATATATTTATGACATGAAAATGTGCAGTTAACCACCCAGCCCCACCCGCTTCTCTTAACTGCTATGAATAAATATGTTTTGTTGTTCTCATTATGAGACGACAGAAAAGGAAAGGGAGACTGGGAATGCACAGGAGCCCCTTATCTCTTTCACAAACCACAAACCGGTGTGAGAGGTTTGCCCATTTTCAGGCGAAACCAGGATCCGGGATCGATACAGAGTTGTGCCTGGCGCCCTGGGAGCCTGCAGGGAAGCGCTCCTTCGCAGTGGAAAGTCCCGACTCGCCCAGCACGTGGCCTCCGCACTGAGATAGGAATCAGACACCGGAGCATCAGGCAGGGCCCCGGACAAACACGTTGGAGGAGCGTTCAGCCAGCATTGCACCAACAGCTGCGAACGCCCGGGAGGCCCTGCAGGCGCCCGCTGGCCACCTCCACGGAAACACTCAGAGCTCTAAGAAGAGGAGGTCAGCCGTGGGAGGCTCTCTTTATCTCAACTCTGAAAAAGAAAAAGAAAAAAAAAAAACTTATGTCAAGTGAGCACTTTACATGTTGCTCACCCACTCCACCAGGGCTTCCTCTGAAGCTGAAATAGATTGCTTACATAAAACGCTCAGAACGGCACGCAGAGCCTTCTCGGGCCGCCTGCGCCCCCCCCCCCCCCCTTACAGCTGCGGCGTCCTAATCCTTTGATCCCCATCCCACTGAACTCTTTGAGAGTGTGGCAGAAAGGACAGAGCTGAGATTTTAGTGTGACAAGTGGAAGAAAATCAATTTTGACTTCCCAAAGATAGAACAAGTGGTGCAAAAGATCACCAGTCACAAATAGATGTTCTTTATCCTTGTCTGGGCTCTGAAAACGCTGAAGAGCCCGAAGGCAATGCGGACAATAGGGAGGCGATTTTTGTTTCTCTTTACCCGAAGAATAAAGAAATGAAGTCTGCAGTGGAGACCACATTGTGAACATCCACGCCCAGTCCGTTGGGCAGTTGTGTGTGTGTGTGTGTGTGTGTGTGTGTGTGTGTGTGAGTGTGTGTATGTTCTCGGGGGTTTTGGGGGGTTTTTTTTGCTTGATGTTACTGGTTTAAACAAACGAGCATCTCTGTCAGAGAATTTGCACATTGATTTGCAGTTAAAAGCATTTGCCTGTAAGTTTAGTTGGATGACTGTTTCCTACTTCAGGAAAAACAGATCTCCCCTGTAATTGGCAGTCCTATTCTAAGTGGATATTCTGTTTAAGCTTCCAAAGAACTTCTGAGAACTTATTAAGTAATTGAATAAAGCGGAGTGCTTTCTGTCTTATAGTTGCACCATATTTCAGACTATCATATAACCTATGAGTCAGTTTCAATGTTATATATAAGTGATAAAACATGGGATAAAAAGAATACGAGGAAAAAAATTATGTGAATCACCATGCCACCCACTAATACACCCCATAGCACTTTAGGCATCCTTTTTCTTAATTATGTTGTTAAAGATTTGCTTAGAACTATTTTCATCCTTAGGATAAAGCTATTATACCCCCAAAAGGTAGAGAGAAATGGAGACAGGCTTTCCATTATTCATAACAAACATGGTTGTCCTGAATGTGCTTAATTATTATCTCGATTCAATTCAATACAATCATGATTTATTGCCTTTTGAGAGCTGCTTGTGAAGGTCTCATTATGAAGAGTTACTAAACGATACAGTACAATCCATATGAAGGCATATTTAATGTCATCTCAGTAATAGAAACACTGCTTCCTAAGCTCTATTTACATGCCAGAAATTCTAAGCAACAAACAAACCCCACTCCAGTAATAGAATTTAAAAATTAGTCTATATTTTTTGGCTATTGGAGATAAGAAATGTAGCTTTTCCTAAATGAAAGGAAGAAATGCGGGTATTTTAGGTAACGAGGGTTTGAATCTACATGAAAATTTAAGTATATTAGGGAAGCACAATACATCACTTGTTTGAAATAAGAGATATAAGTCTAGTTTCTTGACCGCTAGTGTTCCTTAAATATGCACTTACTTTGTGATCTGCAGGAAACTGAAATAACTGTTACATAGGCAGTACATTTTGTTGACCTGACATCTGAACTGTAGTTGAGCTATAGCCTTCAAAAATCTGAAAAGTTGAATACTGTCACTTAAGATATAAAGATTAAGTTACCTTTTCTTCTTGATCAAAACTGCATATTTAGTTCTGTTAATGAATGTTTATAATTAACCTTCATTTCAGAAGCATATATCTATTAAATTTTTTATTAAAAAATAATAAAACCACCACTTATGAAGTCTGGGTCATTCTCTAAAGTTTTATAAGGTTTAGCAAAAATGATGTAAACAGACTACTTAAAATTTGAAAACAATTATATTGATTTTTTTAAAATTGATTTTTAGAGAAAGAGGAAGCAAAAAAGACAGAAGGAGAGAAAGAGTAACATTGATTTGTTGTTTCATTTATTCATGCCCTCATTGGTAGATTCTTGTACGTGCCCTGACCGGGGATTGAACCAGCAACCTCAACATGGCGGGATGATGCTAACCAACTAAGCTACCCTGGCAGGGCCAGCAGTCATACTGTTAACATACTAATGCTAATGACTAAAGGGCAGTCTTAGAATTGGATTCATCTGTAGAGTTATTGTAGACTGGCGTTTCTCATGTTGTCAGGATGTAAGAAAGCACTGTCTGTCGACTTTCCTACTTTACCCACATTCTTGCGATCGAAACATACACATTAATTTTCTGTTATGTCACTCTTTAACTAAATTGCGGCACACAAATGAAATTCCAGCTTGAGAGTAGGAAGGTGTCTGCGAGATCATAATCCTTTATCATGATGATGGGCACAAACTGCAGCAAGAGAACACATCAGAAACTTTGGGAGAGATGGCTCTGAACTAGAGTGCAAATGAACTGCCAAGAGCCAGCCCTGTCGCCGGAGCGCAGGGTGGTAAATGGTATTTTCAAGAGCTTTAATAAGGGACAAGGACAAGCAGTTAGTCTGGTCAACTCTTGAGAACAAATGTCATTAAAGGAAAAGTGCTGTGCAAGTGACTGACTCAATCTTTATTAATGAAAAAAAGAAAATCTGAGAACTCCACAATGAGGCAGTTAAGGCTGAATTGGGGTGAGCTCTGCCCTCACTAGCTAAATGGCCACTTCAGCCGTCCAGTTTTTAAAAAGCACACAGTTGAGGTTAGAAAGAGGTATTCTGGTGCGGCCATCACCATATTGCATTGTGATTTGATTTAAAAAGGGTGCTGGCTTTCAACTACATGATTTAAAAATATATATAAATAAGAAAAAAAAAACAAGAAGAGCTGCCCAGCTTTCTAGAGCCAAATTGTACCAAAAAGATCTTTCTATATTCTTTTTATAATTATAGCAGTCATGGAATGGAACATTGAAACCTAGTTATCTGTAGACTCCCGGGTCACGGAAATTCATAGAGTCTAAAGGCACAAGAGTGGCAACAGGCTTTCTCTTGAGTGCCTGCAGAAGATTGTTGTCACCAACAGGTCTTTTTATTCAGACCTCAGACATGTCAACAATGTAATTCTTGGACTGCAAAGGACACAATTTATCTTGTCTTGAGAATTGCAGTCTCAACTTCCACTGATCTGTAGACGCCTGTGTCAGATTTGGGCTCTGTCGTCTCCAGGAATCCCCTAGTAAAGCTCGCTGTGGGAAGGAATAAAACATGAAGGAGACATGAACACCTCGCTGTGGGTGAGGGAAGAAAGCTAGAGCTGCAGAAAGGATGCTTCTTCTCCCTCCCCCTGCCGCAATCTCAGAGTCCACGCAGAATTTCTTACCCTCTGCCAAAAATATCCCTGCTTCTTCCATTGCGCTTCTCCTGGTTGATTTCTCCAGCAAAGGCCCCTAAACGATCTGCATGTAAGCGTGATGAAACAATGGAGATTCCGCCGTGTATCTGTCCTTGTGTTTACCAACCAGAAGTAATAAGCCTGCACACAAGCCTCACACCGTGTGGTTCTCCGCTAGGGTCAGACTCTGTCCTCAGAGGAGATAGAAATGTTCCTGACTCCAGGCGTCCTGCTGGTTTCCTTTTGGGTTCAAATTACTGCGCATGCGTAAAAGGTATGTGAAGGTCACCAGGGGAATGCACAGGGGCCTGCAAGGGGTGTGGCCTAAATCCAGCTCATTCTCCTCCCCTATGATCTTGGACTTGCACTTACATCAGGTCAGCAGGCTCATGGTCTGATGCGCCAGCCTTTGGGACCCGTGGCCCTTCCTGCAGAGCATGCAGTCACCCCAGCACTGTTTCCTGTCTGGTGCCTATCACTCCCCTGTCAGTTTATCTACCCCACCTCCTTCATCAGCCCCACCTGAATAGGAAAAATTAAGATTATGTAGATGCAGGTCTCATACCTTCGATACAAGGGATTATGCATTGATAGGAACATGGTGTTTTAGACCGTATGTACTAGAAGCTTTCTGAGAGTAGAACCATGTCTTTGTTCATTATCACTGACTTCCTAGCATGGGGCGGTATGCAGTAGGTGTGGAACAGAATGACGATTCCTGTTCATTTCACTTAGCTATGGTGTTCAGACCGTGTTGACGTGCTCAAAATCTTGTAAAGGACTTAGGTCTTTTCTGGAACAAAGGCAGGCTTGCATCCCATTAAGGAGCCATCTTTGTAAGCCCAAGGTGTTTACAGAATGACAATGGGTGTGGTTCAAAACATTTCTTGTGTAAATGCTCTAGTCAATGTATAAGTACATTTTTAAATTTTGCCATAGTTTCGATACATAATTTTTCCCATGTAGTGACTAGGTGAGCAGCATGTCCTCAGCAAAGATTTTGGCCTAGGTGTCCTCCTGTCTGAGGATTCTGAGAGGAAACTGTCTGAGGAAGTCTTGCCTAACGAGTAGGCTTGACAAGAATAACTAACATGCACTGAGTGCTTATTGTGTGTCAGGCACTTGCTTTAAGCACTTCACAGGTATTAACTGTTACACCTCCTAGCTCTCCTATGAGATGAGTGACATTATTACATCTGTTTTGTAGCCGAGGGATCTGAAGCCACGGTAGTGAGCCAGGATAGTGCAGAGCTGAGACTTGGATCCAGACCATCTGGCCTGATTTTTGTGCAGTTTCACCGATGCACAATATTTTGACTGCTACTATTTTGTGATAATATTTGGGATTCCCTTTTAAATTATTCTTTATATCTTTGAGGCAGGAAAAAAATTAAACAATATCGTTACAGGTACTAAAGTCTCATAAATAGAAAGGTGTCATGCCTAAGAACAATAAAGATTGTCATTAAATATGGAAGGCACATCAGTGGAGGTAAAACTGTTTCCTTGGTTTCAGTCACAGATCAAGGACTTAGGGAACTGTGATAACGATAATGAAAATGTAAGAAACGGGTCACATGTACGTATTTGGTGATTTTCTATATGACAAGAGGTGTTCTAAGACCTATTTTACAGATGATCCAATTAGTTGCCCAAAGTCCCATAGATTATAAGCAGCAGAGCAGGGTCCCCTCTGCAGGTATATCTGAACTCCAAAGTCTGAGCTTTCCCCACTGCCCTTGTACTAACTCCACGTGATGGTGAGAGCAGACAGCCGAGGGTCTCATGTCATCCACGTCACCGCTACAATCTCAAGCATGGGACAGAAAGAATGTGTGTGGTGTTTTGACGAACCCCATCATCTCTGAAAGCTACTTTAACTGTACTTATGATTGAATGTATTAGATAGACTTCCAGTTTTTGCAATCATTTATGACAGCTTACTGGGTGTGAGTCGTTGTGTAAATTCATACATTATCTCATTGAAACTGCCAGAGGACCCAGATGAGTGGGTACCCTTGTCCCTATTTTATAAAGGAGGGGGGAGAGGCTTAGCAAGAATTAAAAAATAGCTGAAAGTTGTGCAGTGACCTCAAAGCCTTTACCGCTTCATATATGACACTCTACCAAATTAAACTAAGCCATATGAAATTGCCATTCTGGTAGGTAGAAAAATGGTCAAATATTGGCTATTTCATATTACACAACCTAAATAATGAATGAGAATTGGCTTAACCTTTCCCTACTTCTAATGTTAAATACACTGAGGGGATATATTTGCAAACATAATGCATAAGATGGAAACAAATCATGACAATTTGATGGAACCAATGCCTTGATTAGTGTGAAAGTGTATTGGCATTAATAAGAACGTGGCCAAAGATTATGTTAAACTTCAATCTGTTCACATGTATGTAGTATTTGGCATTGTATTTTTTGAAACTATAGTATATTTTGCATAGGAACTCAGTAACTGAAAATGGAGAAGATTCTATTAGTTTGAATATTGTCAACAAACACATTTGTTCAAAACCACATAATATGAGTTAAAATCTGATAGCTTTCAATTTTGGCAGTTAAAATCCAATCTAAGGAAACATATGTGATCGTGTTTCTTTAAAATCCAATTTTAAAATATCCAAGTGATAGTTTAAAATAATTGTCTCAGTTTACATTGCAAACTCATGCAAATTGACATTTATCAAGTTTTGCTGAAAGTCTAATGGTGAAATCTGCTCACTGCAAAGGAAGGAAGGAGAGGGAGGGAGGGAGGGAGGGAGGGAAAAGTAGGGAGGGAGAGAGAAAGGAAGGAAGGAAGGAAGGGAGGGAGGGGGGAGTAGGGAGAGAGGGAGGGAAAGAAGAAGGAGGGAAGGAAGGAAGAACAGAAGGGAAGGAAGGAAGGAAGGAAGGAAGGAAGGAAGGAAGGAAGGAAGGAAGGAAGGAAGGAAGGAAGGAAGGAAGGAAGGAAGGAAGGAAGGAAGGAGAAAGAAAGGAAAGAAAGAAGGAAGGAAGAAAGGAAGGAATCTCTGATTTGGAAAATCTATTTTGTATTATTTGTCAAGATGTCTTGTACTTATATGAAATATTTACTACGCCTCTCTATGTGATGATTTTTTCTATTAACTCAAAAACATCTGCACAGTTCAAGTCCAAGTCTGGCCATATTAACTGACAACAAGGACTCTGGATACAAGTCCTTGGCCCTTAAGAATGTCTCCTGTTCTGGCAGCTATAAAAGTCCACTTGGTCAAGGGGAGCGCTGACTGGTCTCAGCTGCCCAGTGTCGAGGAGTCTGGGGCCCTGGATCTCCTGTACCCTCACTTCTCTTCCTCCTGCCATCTCTTCTGGGATCAGGTAGCAAGCTGCCATTCCAAGCAGTGTCCCAGAGTGGGCGGACCCTGCTGGAGCTGGTGACACCACCGATGGATAGCAGACTTCACCAGAGAGATCCTCGCCTCCAGCTAGCCAGAGGTCCCTTGCCAGGTAGGAACATGTACTTGCAAGCCAGCAGGTTCGGTGAAAATGGCCGTTTTAATGATTATGTTACGTGGTATTTGTATAATTTCCTAGGAGCTGGCAGACAGTATAGTGCACATTTTTGTGTGTGTGTTTACCAAGATCATAATTTTTCCCTCTTTGAATTTTCCTTTAGTAACTGGTAATGAATCATGTCTGGTATAAAACAGTAATGTACAGCTACTGGAAGGCCATCATAGAAACCATACTTTTCTTCTTTGGAAAAGATCATTATGTACGTGTTATTCAGACAAAGTTTTGCATTCTAGCGGGAGAAACTACAAAAGACCTCTCTTTACAGGTTAGAAAAACGGCAGTGGGTGTTACCCACGGGGGGGAGGGGGCGGGTGTCAGAACCCCAGGGGTGCCGAGTGCTGCACCCTGTCTAGTGGCAGGTCCCGGGGCGGGGTTTTGTTCTGCCCCCTTCCCTTCATCAGAAATAATGAAGATTTATGTATGTCAGGTCACTTAGAATTCTTGATGAAAGGCATGATTGTTCTGTCTGTGCTTCAGTCCCTTACCTCAAATCCACTTACAGTGCCGCACAAACATGTTAACATTTTTAAACAGTTCTTGATTTCATTTGCACAGATTTTTATCAAAATAACGGGGGGGGGGCACGAGGGGGGAGGACACTGCGCCTTTGTTACACATGGTAAACAAGAAGTTTTCTCTTTAAAGCCCCCCCCCACACACACACACACCGCTAAAGCTTAGACACTTGAAGCTCACAGGATCAGGTGAAGAATAGTAGAATATTTGATCATTTTAGGGGTTTGACATGACATTTATTTTTTAAAGACCAGAAACTTGACTGAAATTGAACCTTGGAAAAGTGGCCTTAGCTCTGCTTTGCTGTCCCACCCCCCCCCAAAATGAAGAGCTATTCTGGGACCTGATAGAAGGTGGCCACAGCCCAGAAGCTGGGGGTGGGCCACATGGGAGAACGTTTTAGAACCAAAATACCAGAGCAGAAATCATGATGAGCAATGCTGGCAGCCTGACACTTGAAACGACATTAGTGTCTGTCTTTCCAATGCGATCTAGAATTAACTAATACGCGTTCAGTGCCTTTCAATACATGGCTCTGTTCGTTTTCAGAAGCCAAGATGTTGTATATAAGTTTAAAAATTAGACATCGGCTAATATCTGCATGTTTAAATTAATTAGAAAAAAGAAATCAAGAAATGTATTTTTTTTTTCATCTAAAATTTTAAATCTGTTTTTTTCCCCCCTCTTGGCATTTGATGTCATATCGACTCAATCTCCGAGGAAGACATTTCCAACACAGCAGCCGTCTCAGCACATATTGTATGCAAATGTCATCCTCGCTTTGAAAATACCTTTTGCATTTTAAGCAAGATCATATTTTGACAGTTCTTTATGCTTTTTGGGGAGAGTTCTCATGGAGAGTTAAAAAAAAAAAAAAAGGCATCTTGAGTTTTTGCTTTGGCATATTCATTTTAATGTGCTCATCTCTTTTATATCCCGGTTAACCCCTCTATCAAATCACCTGGAAGCCCTTGTTCAAGTTCAAGCTTCTCCACCCCACACACCCCCAGACACCCCCCCACACCCTACACCCACCCCCACCCCAGTCAGAGATTCCCAGCCCGAGGTTTACAGATGTTAAATCACCAGAATGTAAGTTGTTCCTCAGGATTGCCGGGGGAGTTTTCTACTGCACTTTTGCCAATTGAATTATGATGTGAGATGGCATGAATATTGATCAAATTTCTAAACTGCATTTCCCAATTTTTAGACTGTGGTGTAAACTAACCCACAGGTTGTCATAACCAATTCAGTATGTTTTTAACAATCGTCAGCGAAGCATGGAGGTCTTTAAAACTCATTGAAATGCACAAAATGATCTGCACGTCCGCCGTCCACAGCCCTCTCTCAGCCCTCCCTCCCCACATTTCAAACCAGCCGGGAACTGGTCGGCGATTGTGTCTGTGCATGTGCGTGCCTGTGGGTTTCGCTTGTTGGTTTGTGTTTTTTCTCTTTTTCCCAGTCATATAAATTGGGAGTCTCGGGAGAGATGTGTTTATGCACGTCATGAACACAGAAGTGTTCTCGGAAGGACGAGTGAAGGAAACCGGTATTGCACCTTGGGTAGTGTTTCATCATGGCAAAGTGGGTCTGTTTCCTCCAAGGGGAAGGGAAATCACAAGCCGTGCTGAGCTCCCATTGTCAGGGGCAGGCTACGCTATTTCCATTTATTAAGAACTTCTCTCTGTCTCTGCCCGTTTTTCTGTCTCTTAGCTCTTGACTCTCTTCTTAGTACATTTTAATTTACAATGGGGTGAGAGGAGAGTCTTCCATGATGTTAAGTCTGCTTTGGAGAAATTTCCTGAAATGAAAGCATGAATTTGAATTTGCCCAGAGTCACCATTAAGGGGCCTGCTCCTGTTCTAGCCAAAAGTGACAATAAAGCTTTGCCCCTGGGAGAATTTATGGACTACACCATCCTTTGGAGAGAGAGGGTCAAGCATTCATCTGTCTTCTGGCCCTCACCCCTCTGGTTGATCCAAAACAGCTGAGTCTGCAGCAAGAGGAAGGGTATTGGACTGTCTGAGCAGTGCCTTCCTGCATTCAGCACCTGGACAAGAAATAGAAAAGAGACACAGAAAGAAAGAGAAAGGGGAAGATGCTCACTCACGAGAGAGCATGGTAGGGAAAAATGAGACGGAGAGAGTGTAACGTCCTCCCTGTTTTGCTAGAAACAAGTTAATTGCTATTAATATCCCTTTTTCTGCCAGGATATATTATAGTTTCACTCCTATTTCACCTGCCACAGTGAATCACATCTATTCTCCTCAAAATCGATTTTGGCCTGACCAGGAGGTGGCACAGTGAATAGAGCGTCAAATTGGAATGTAGAGGGACCCAGGTTCAAAACCTCAAGGGCGCCAGCTTGAGCGTAGGCTCACCAGCTTGAGCGGGGGTCTCTGGATGGAGCCCAGAGGTCGCTGGCTTGAGCCCAAGGTTGCTGGCTTGAGCAAGAGGTCATTCACTCTGCTCAAGGCTCATAGGAGAGAGCAATCACTGAACAACTAAGGAGCTGCAACAAAGAATTAATGCTTCTCATCTCTCTTCCTTCCTGCCCGTCTGTCCCTATCTGTCCCTCTCTCTGACTCTCTCTCTCTCTGTCTCTGTCAAAAAAAAAATTGATTTGGGAAAGAGAAATACAGCACAAGAAAGAAAATGTTATGTATAAAATTAGTATGAGACTTAAAATATAACAAAAAAATGGTATAGATATTTAAATTATGGAATACTTGTAGTGAAACTTTCCTGCTTGGCCTGTGCTGGTACACAAACCAGCAGTGAAATCAATCTAATAATAATAATAGTAGTAGTAGTAATAATAGTAGTAGTAGTAATAGTAGTAGTAGTAATAGTAGTGGTAGTAATAGTAGTAGTAGTAATAGTAGTGGTAGTAATAGTAGTGGTAGTAGTAATAGTAGTGGTAGGAAATGCATGTTTTAATATATGCCTACACCCTACAGTTTACGATATGCTTTGACACACCTGACATGTCCTCATTTGTTCCTAAAAATGAAAAGCCCTTTTGCGAAATATTAAGGTAAGAAATGCCCAAACCCGTAGAGAATTTTTTGTAAGTTTATTTAAGCCAAACTGACAACAGTGGCCGGGAAGCAGTGGATTGAGACGTTGCTCCAAGAAGGGCAGTTCTGCAGCTTATTTTCTGAGTTCCCATCGATCTCAGGGGGAGGCACCGGGAGGGGGCCTGAAATGCACTGGCGGTGGCAGTCAATTAGGGGGAGGGAGAGAGCAAAGTGCGGAAAACTCTGAGACCGGATGCAAAGCGAGGGGGATAGGCGCACAGCTCCTTTCCCTGGCGGGTCTGGGATTGGTACCAATGAACACGGACAGCACACAGAGATGGTGTGTGGGGGACAGGGTGACCACCAGGGAGTCCCTGCCCAAGGGCTCTGGGGGGAGGCTGTGTCCTGAGGAGTCTGGAACAGAAGATTTCTCTGATGTTCCAGGCGGATGTTATCTTAGAGGCAGAAAGACCACAGACAGGCTCAGTTAAGACGGAGATTGGCCTCTGTCATGGAAGGTACCAGCCTAGGACATGACTACCCGCCCTGACTCCCTTCTGGAGAGGGAAGTTTTCACTTCAGACCGTCCTCTGTGGTGACCGTAGGTCTCTGAGTTCGTGAGGCCGCCAGGCAGACCTCCCCGGAGCTCATCGGGTTTAGTGTGCAGCCCTGTTTTGTCCACAGAAGTCAGCCAAGTATCACCTCTGTTCTGTAAGTAAAAAAAAAACACTGAGGCTCAGAGGGTTAAGTGAGATGAATAAATCTTCCTAAGTGCCCTTTGCAGTAGGTGTTTCTATGGCATTGCAGGTGTTGGGGCATGTGTGTGTGTGTGAGTATAATCATAGAGCACTGCCACAAATGCAGATAGAATGGGAAAAAGAAGAAATTGAATGGGCTGGTCAGTTATTCGTACCTACGGAGACCACTTGGCAGCGAGGGACTGGCCCCAGTGTGCTAATAGAAGCAGATGAGTGTCCAAAGGACCGTTTCAATCCTGTTAAAGAGATCTGTTGTGACTGTGTTTGACTGGAGGCAGTGGAAGCAAGATGGCTGCCCCCTCATTCCAAGATTATCTTCTTTTCAAATCTGAAACTTGAGAGATTTTTCTTTTTCTGAAAAAGAAAAATAGCTATCGCAGGACTTATTTTATGTACTGTACAATATATATTAACAACTCGTAAGATCAAGCTGCTTTCTAGAAGATGTTAAGTGTCTGGATAAGTTTCTTTAACTTTTTCATTGAAATATGGGGCAACTGCTTCTGACTAACCGTGTGTGTGTCGGATAGGCAGGTCAGGTCCCCTAGACAGCTATCGGGTCTTTTCTGTTGCGGAGTCTCCTCTGGAATAAGAACAAAAGTAGCAAAATCAAACAACAACATATGGAAGCGGCACAGCTGGCTTTACCGGGGAGAGGATCCGGACCCTTCATTTCTGGCTGGGATTCACAAACGGGAGGAGGTTCTTCTCCTGGCCTGAATTGCATGATGGTGGTGTGTCCCTTGTTCCCTGGAAGACTCCTAAAGGCGGTCCGCCCGAGGAAGATTCCTCTGCTTGAAACGGTGCAAACAGTATCCATCGGTATTTGCATTGTATTTTTAAATTGTGAAGTTGTTTAAATACACAGTTAAGTGTTTATGTTGTGGAATTGGGCCGATGAACCAACACCTTGCTGGCCGCAGGTGGGGCGGGAGGAGAGGCAGGGAGCCGTGTGCACAGCTCAGGGTGACCCACACCCCGCTGGGCTCGCTCATTCCTTCAGGAAGGCCACGCAGCACAGAACTGACGCCCGTTAGCTTCGGAGCCAGACGTCCTTACCGGGTGTGAGGCCTGCCTCAGGCTGTGTGCCCTCTCTGCCCTGACTCTCTTCACCGTGGGGCTGAAAACACCACCATTTCTAGGCTCATTCTGTGGATTAAATGAAAGGCTGGAAGTCCTGCAGCTCAATGCCTGGGGGAACCGTTTTGCGTACTGAGCATGGGACAGTGATTACTATTGTTTCTGGTCTTAGGAGACTAGAGTAGCATTTGACGTTTTGAAAGGGCCCCTGAGAAGGCATCTTATGGGGGCTCATCACAGAGGATGACCGTGCCAGGCAGGAGAGATGGAGCCTCGTCTCAGGATGCTGGAGGGTGGGGGGTGGGGGGTTGAGGACCTGGCAGGGTGCTTTCTCCATGGAGTGGTCACAGCGTTGGCAGAGGACCACAGGCAAAAGAGCCCGGCTTCACTGAGAGCTGGAATCTTCCCCAGGACCGGGGCCTGAGCTCTTCGAACATAACTTGTGTGGTGCATTGGGAACTGGATTCGTGGGGTCTGGAATGGTTAGCAGCCCCTAGGATGGAACCACAGAGAAATGAATGATGAGTGAGGTGGTCAAGTGGAGATGAACATGACCTGACTCCCAGGGGAAGACCTGTGGGGTCCCCTGAAGGAAAGATGTCCCATCCACAAAGAGGAACTGTGGGAAAACCATATGATCGAAAATGTAGCTGGGAATCCGGAAGGTCAGCAAGCCCCGCGGGGGTGTAGAGGGTGGAAGTGGGTCTCAAGGCTTCCCGTGGGCAGAGCCAGCTGCCCCCTGGGTTCCTGCTGGAGGAGGGACAGCAAGGACCGGGACGGGATGGTCTTGGTCATGAGGCCGCCCTGCAGGAGTTCCTGGGACTTCCTGCAGTTACCTGGGGCAGTGCGGAGGGTTCTGTTAGAACCTGCCCGTCCTCTGTAGCTCCTGCTGCCACGGGCTGCGTCCTGTCTTCCCGCAGTCTCTCCCTCTCTCTTTCTCTGCACTTGTAAACTCCATTGTTGCCTAAGAGGGCATGAGTGTCAATGTTTCCTCCCATGGAAAGGGGGGTAATGACTTTTCCTTTAGCCCCCCTTTGCCTGTGGTGAGGTCGATTCCTGCCCTGCGCCCTAGGGCAGTGGCCAGAGCAGTGCCCTTCCCCGGGTTCCCCATCGCCTCAGGGGCCACGCTTTCCCGGGGTTATGAGTGTAGGTCTGTCTCGTCCTGGTTCCCTGGGCGCCCGCTCAGAGTCACATGGCCACGGGGTCCCTGCAACTCCATGGTCCTGATACCTGGGCTCTGAAGGCCTCAAGCCCTGCCCTGGTACAGCGACCACCTTGGTTACTGGCCAGTGTCCACTGTCCATGGCGTGGCAGCGTGGCCATCACTGGCCACACACACACACACACACACACACAGAGCTCCATGATGTTTGCCGAAGGCCCGTGCCGGCGGTCCCTCCGCTTTCTGCCGGCGAGAAGCCGAGGTCTGTCTGAACCCAGCTGCTCGGAAGCCTGGCTCCAGCCTGGTGTTTCCTTTGCGCCCGTGTGCAGATTTCTTTTGTTCTCTCCTTTCCACGTTGTTGTCCTTTTAAAACGCTCCTCTGTACATGGCTTCAGGCTACAGAAAGGTCTAGTCACGCATTCCAGCCACTCCTTTCCCAGCAGAAGATTTCTCTGCAGCGGCTCAGTCTCCTTTTCCCGGTTCCGCCAGCCCAGCCCGAGGCGGGGGCTGCGGAGAGTGTCTCTGCAGGAAAGCGCGTTCAGGGCAGGGTCTCGGTGCCCGCGTGCCCGCGTGCCTCGTGCCTCGTGCCCCGTGGGAGGGGCCGGAGCAGCACAGAGCCGCCTCCTCGCTGGGCGCGGGTCCCTGTGCCCCTCCGCACCGCATCGGAGCTTCCCCGGAGACGAAATGAAGAGGGACTGGGTGTAACTGCGGACCCACTGCAGCTCTGGGAGGCAGAACTCAGAGGTGGCGGGGCGGAGACCGGACAGCCGGGGCTTTCAGAATAGACACTCCCGGCAGTCTCAGCCTACCCACTCGTGTCCCGGTGCCTCTGTGACTGCGTGCCAGGCCCGGTGGTTCCGGGGACGAGCCTGGGAGGGAGGCCCGCCCTGTCATTGCTGATGGGTGTCGTAAGTAGATAACTTTTTTTTTTTTTTAGATTTTATTTATTCATTTTTAGAGAGAGAGAGAGAGAGAGAGAGAGAAGGGGGGAGGAGCAGGAAGCATCAACACCTGTAGGTGCCTTGAGCAGGCAAGCCCAGGGTTTTGAACCCGCAACCTCAGCGTTCCAGGTCGGCGCTTTATCCACTGCGCCACCACAGGTCAGGCGTCAGTAGATAATTTATGTCCTCACTAGGTGTCCCTTCACTTTGTGACCACACAGCATCAAGGCACTTCACTGAGAATGCACAGCAGAATGTGTTCTTCTGCTGGGGGGGCTGTGTTTGTTTGTTGTTGTTCTTGCTATTGTTTTTAGAGTGAAGAGTCCAGCTGTGGAGGCCCAGGAGCAGATTCCCAGAATTTCGTCTTTCACGCCCAGCATTAGGGTCAGATGTCTACCTCTGTCTGAGTCTGGACGATGAAATGCCTTGTAGACTTTGTAAAAAAGTTCCTATTGAATTTATTAGGGTGGCATTGGGCGATAAAATTGTATAGGTTTCCGGTGGACAGTTCCATCCGTGTCCTGTTACTGTGTGTTCCCCAGACGGGGTCAGGTCTCCTTCCATCACCATTTATCCCCCTTGACCCTCTTCTCCCGCCTCCACCCTCCTTCCCGTCTGGTCACCACCGTCCTGTTGTCTGTGTCGAGGAGCTGTTTTCTCATCACAGCGTTATTTCTTACAGCCAAGATCTGGAAACAGCTCAAGTGCCCGTCACAAGGAGGCTAGTGGTCTGGGAAGGGGGCCGGCCCTGTCACTGCTAATGCGCGTCGTCAGTAGATAACTTATGTCCTCACAAGGTGTCCCTGCACTCTGTGACCACACACAGCATCAAGGCACTTCACTGAGAATGCACAGCAGAATGTGTTCTTACGATCACGAGGTTTTGTGTGTGTTTGTTTGTTGTGGTGGTTATTGTTTGTAGAGCGAACAATCAAGCTATGGAGGCACAGGAGCAAGTTGATTAAAAAAAATAGACAAGTTGATTTAAAAAATAATAAAGCTGGGACATGTACACAGTGGAATACTAGTCAGCTGTGAACAAGAAGGAAATCTTACCTTTTATGACAGCATGGTTGGACCTGGAGAACATTGTGCTCAGTGAAAAAAGCCAGTCAGAAAAAGGCAAGTACCAGATGACTTCACTTATATGTGGAACCTAATGAACAAAATAAGCTAACAAACAAAACGAAAACAGGCTCCTAGATACAGAAAACAGACAGACGGCTGTTGGAGGGGAGGGGCGTTGGGGGACTGGGTTAAAGAAGTGAAGGGACTAAACAAGGAAAACAAGCCTCTGTAGATGGTAGCTGAAGGCTCTGGTTTCTTTTCCTTTGTGGTCTAGAAGCTTCTAATTTTGCTGCAGAAGCGCCCAGTGAGGGGGCGGATCTCAGAGGTCACTGGCAGGCTCTACTCCAGTAGTGGCTCCTATTGACCACCCTGAGTGCCTACTGGCCTGCAGACATGCGACAACATGGATCAGGTTGTGTAAATAAGCGTCCAGTAGTGTTGATGACAACTTACACACCCAAGCGTATTTGCTTTCTATTCTGTCTCTTACACTTCAGAAAGCACTCTGGAGAACAGCTCAGCGGAGTCTCGTTGAGTCTTGTCTTAATACCAGCGGCATTTTAATTTCAGCTTTAACCTACTTACCCTTTTTCTTTCCTTTTTTCTTTTACCTCTTTTCTTTCCTTTTCTTTTCAGTAAATAAATAGAGTGCCTTAGGGTGCGGCGAGGATTTGGGAGGAGTTCCAGGAAAATCATTCTTTACATTTTAGAGGTTGTTTGTAATAACTTTGCTTATGCTATAAAAATGTTAATGTTAATAGCTTTGGAGAATAAAAGCCCTGTAATAATTGCCTATCTATAAGCAGAGTCTTATGGCTTTAGTTGCAATCTACCATCCCGAATGGTGAAAGAGTAACATAATACCTCCTATTTATGCATGGTTTATGAACTGATTTGCACAGGGGGCTTTGTATTTTAAAAAATGCATCTTCCTTGGTATGCATCTTAACTATTTAATATTTGATTTGCTGAGAGGGCAAAATTTTGTTTTTAAAATGCAGCAATATCACCTTAGACTATATCAATACCACTAAGTGCATCTTAAAAGTGTTTGGAAAGATGACTTGGTAAAGAGATCAGACCCTCGCTATAGGTCTTGGGACATCTTAGTCATTCATGTAGCTGGATTTCCATTCCTTGTGCTGATACATGTCATAATAAAAGTAACAAAGAATTCCCTTAATGAATTGCTTGACTATAGTGCATATAATGCAAGAATGTTTCCAGTTCAAAAATTTGGAAGGATGGAGCTTAGAGGCACTGTCGTTAGTTATCTCAACAGGTGGTCGCTGGTAATTGATAATTATATTTAAAGTATGTGCATTCACTGTGATTCGTAGTAATATAGCAATAGCATTTTTATCCACAGATCTCAAAGCATGTGTGAATAAACATGCATTGTTTCCTTCTTTTAAATAGCCAGAGACTTACTGAACATTAGTTAGATATAAGCAGAGAGAGAAACTGTATATCCCCTGCCTCCTTGGAGCTACTAAAAAAATTCTCAGAAACTGGGATAAAGCACACAGTGTACCTGGTCCCTGAGTAAATGCTGTTGGGGGCACGGCTCTAGCACCAAGCAGAGACCCGTGGAATGAGTGCAAAGGCCCTGCACAGATCTCCACCAAGCTCCTCCCGCCCGTGTGGCAAAGTGTTCTAGCTGATAGACAGCTCCGGAGTCATTCTTCTGAGTCCTGGTCTGCTACCTCTAGCCATGCCACAAGGGAGCCAAGGATAGGGAGCTGATCACATTCCTCTACACTTCGCAGAACTTCATTCTGAAGCCTCTTGGACTTCTCGATTGGGAAGGTATTGATTGGAATACCCACTCTGTGGCGAGCTCTTTTCTAGGTGCTAGCTGCCATTCGGTGGGGACCCAGGCAGACGGTGACTGCCACAACCCAGCTGGCATGGAGGAGAGAAAGCTGGTCATGCTTCCTTCCACTCCCAACTCTCCCGTTTCCATCCATACCCCCCTCCACCAGTGAGGGTGTCCACCTGAATCTCCCTATCAGAGAGAGAAGTGTGTTTGCAGCTTAATTTTATGTACGCTGCATTATTTTAACTTTAAACTTTGCATCGGGAAAACAGCAGCTCTATGAAACATGGTTTCTTAAACCATACATTCCCCCTTCTATCTCCTGCTCTCCCATGATCATAGCAAAAGAAGAGGCATAGAAGAAGGTGGAGTCCTGAGATGTCCTGGACCAGACCTGGGAGCCTCCCAGGCCCCAGGCTCTTCTTCAGTGGAGGAAGGAGAGAGATGGCTACCAGGTACTCCTTGTGCTATAGAGTCAGAAGTGCCCCCTGAATCCTCTTCTGCTTTCTCATTATCTTTCCTTCTTCCCAGCAGACCAGGCGTGTTTTCCCGATTTTAATTTCCCAAGCTCCACCCTCGTTCTCTGTTCTCCTCCATGTTGCTTGCCCTTAGGGAGTACGCTTTTCCCAGGACTGTTGCCCAAGGAGGGGGCCTGACCTATTCTCCTGTAGTTCTTTCTGAACCAGATGATGTTGGCTTTGGAAGCTGGCGTTGGATCAGATGAGCTTTGACTATCAACTGAGATGACCTTAGGCAGGGGACGGAGGGGGAATAGAAAGCAAGTGGCTGTTAGCTTTGGGCGCACGACCTTTTCTGGCATTCGTCATTTTGTCTATTATTAAACATGGGTCAGCTGGACTTGGTGGTGAGGTCTCACTTGAGCACAGTCAAGCCTACACTTCTGTGATCGGTGGCTCGGGTTTCGTGGGCAGCAACTCACGATGTTGAAAAGAGGAGAGCGCGCCGGGCGAGCAGGAAAAGGAGGTTCTGGCCAAAGGGTGATGCCCGGAGCAGGAATGTCCCGGGCTCTCACTCCACGAGGACCTGTCAGCTGTCTGAGGAGTGGCGCTTCTCCTAGAATAGCAGTAACGTGCACTGAAGGTTGCTCTCCCACCAGGGCTGGGCTCCGGGAGCAGCTGCTGAGCTGTCAATCGCCAGCATTCCAAGCCTCAGCCGCCCAGGGCCGGGGCACCAGCACACTCCCGGAGAACCAGAACCGCTGAGTGATCCACACCCTCTCCCTGCCGCCTCTAAAAGCTTCGGGGCAGATGAGTCTGCAGGGGAAAGATGGAGCTGGAGAGCACCGTAGCGATGAAACTGGCCAGGGTCCTGCCTGGTTTCCATATTGTTTATATGTCTGCAATCTGCATTTAAGATCCTTACCTAAACTTCCCACTGGTTCCTCAGGAGACTTCAAGGTTCTCCTTCCCTTTAGGACCGGGGAGCTCAGAGTTTTGTTCTTACTGTGGATGCTTTGAGGTGTTAGAGAAATTAATTGCTGGTACCTTACACACCAGTGTCTGTTCAGGAGATTAGCTAGTAACCTTCCGGTCCACCTTGACCAAGAGAACCTCGAATGCTGCTTTTAGCCAGAACCTGCTCATTTCTTACCTGGCCCCAGGATTGCCATTGGAGAGATCCTGTCCTTCAAGGTAGGCAGAGAAAGTCAAGGACAAAAGGGCGGAGGAGGTAAATACACCAGCACCGGCCACAGCCATCTCCAATCAGATTTGCGGCACCTGAACGAAACACCTGTTATGTACTATAAATCCAATAGCCACGGCCACCATCACAGCCTCTTGGCCCATGCAGGTTCCCATTGGATTCGGACAGCTGGTAATGAAACAATGGAGTCAAGAACAATGCAAGCTAGGATTAATGCTAATGGCTGGTAATGGTGGGCCATTAGCTTTAATCCTAGCTTGCACGCAGTGGGCAAGAAATACATAGTGGGAAAACACTTCTCTTTCCATTCAGGGCTCCCCAAACCACTGACTTATCCAAGTTTCCTAGAATCAAAGGTTTCTAGCTCATCAGCCTTATTCACCTCTGTTCCCCATCTCCTTCCTTCTCCCTGCACAAACTGCACAAACTGGTTTCTCCCTCAGCATTCCACCATGTTGGCTGCTTCTCCTGGCCTCCTCCACGTGGCCTTTCTCTGCTCTCCTCTCTGCTCTCTCCTCTAATGCTAATCTCAGGAACCAAGAGAGAGCAAGCTCCCAGTTTGCCCCACTTTATAGTGCAGAAATCAAAACCTTTCATCCAATATACAAAATAGGGAAGTCTCTAATACAAAGTCACTTATCTGAGGCATGATGAGATTGCACCACCCCACATCAAAAAGGGTGGGAAAGGCTTAGTCCTAAAACCAAGCCCCAGGCTACAAAGATCCTGCCTGCCCACAGCCCACCCCCAACACACATTAATATAATCACGCCCATCCCAAGCAATTACCTGGGTGACAGGCTTCCATGTGGGCAGCGCCATCTTTAACAAAGTGAGCGTAATATATTTTATCTGCCCAACATGTACCTATTATGTGCACACAGCAAACTGTTAGCAGCCATCAAGGGCACACGTAGACAGGGCAGTCTCCGAAGTACGCAGAAGAGGGTGCTCCAGTGGGAGAGGTACCTCAGCATGCCACCATCTCAGTTCTCCCGCCTCACCCGCCAAAGGCCCCAGCACCCCAAAACTGCTACCGGTGACCCGAGGCATCCCTCCTTCTGTTGCTAGGCAAGCCGCAGCGAGCGGAATTCCCTTATGCCTCCCCACCCCCCACCCAGTTTTCACTGGGAGAGAAGGTGTGCATTCTGGACATAACCCCGCCCGCACGTTCCCACGGCAGCCGTGTTCTGCAGCGGCTGGTCCCCAGGCCTGCCAGTTACACCACTCGACGACGTGTGCGTCGTGGGTCCATTTGACTCAGGAAACTGACCTCCATGTCTGCCGCCGGTTCCATGGGAAAGGGGCATTCCACGCTCTCCCAGGACGGCCTCAGAACCAAACTTCTGAAACGCAACCTGTTCGTGTGCCGTGGACCGCCTGTATCTAACGCGTTCTTGGCAGTCGAGTCACCGCGGGCAATTTTATGCTTCTCCAGAAAGAGAGCATCCTGGAAGCTGTTGAAAATTCGCAAGGCTTTGGATCCTTGCTCCAGCGTGCCTTCCGTGTGTTCGATGGCCACAGGGTGGGCACGCGCTCAGGTGCTGTCCCTACTGGGCCCCCACGGATACGCAAGCGCTGTTCTCTCCGCGACCCGCCCAGAGGGGTGTGGGCAGGCTTGCACCACAGGCCAGGATCCCAGGTGACACGGTGGCCCCAGGATCTCCCACTGCGGGAACAGGGTCACACTGAGAGGGGCGTCGCCTTCCAGGGCAGGGGCACCTGTTTCGGCAGAGCCTCTCTTATCTCCCCGGCTGTCAGCGGGGGCGCTGGCTCGACTCTGAGTCCTTTTATCTCCGTCGTGGCACCCGGTGCACACCTGTCAGCCCTCCTGGCCTTCCGGGCCTCTGGTTTTGCTGTTATCACCGTTTCCCTTTGACACGGGCGCTGCGACGTGGGTGGTCGATTCCTAAGGGGCCTCTTAGCCGGGGGCGCAGATCTGGTTTAGGGTTTCTGACAAAAGCCAGCCTCTCTCTTGACAGCTCTCTCTGTCTTACTAACCTGGGGCATCCCGAGTCGGTCTTTCTCCCGAACCCCTGTCCTCCAGGGGAGACTAGGCTTCCTGTCCACAAAGGCGTGTCCTCCCGCTCGGAGCCCCCAGCACTGCCCCCTGCCCCCTGCCCCCTGCCCCACGCCTCGCTGACACGTGATTCTCAGCTCAGGGAGAGTGTTCATTCCTTCTTCCCAGCAGCAAGCCTACTGTGTGTTCACTGCCACGTTCAGTGCGGGGAGTCAGAAATACAGACAGGACCCAGTCGGTATTCTCAGGAAGGCACGGGGGAGTCAGGCGCAGAGGGGTGATGCGAACAGATAGTAGGGTCTCCTCAGTGGACCGACGGACCGGCCCTGCCGTGCTGTGGGAACCGAGGGGAGACACCACCTTGCAGGAAGACTGACGGAGGTCAGGTCAGGCTGGGTGCTAAAGGAGGCACGGAGAGCGGGCAGGGAGGGACGCGCTGAGCACAGAGGGCCCGTGGGCGGGCGGAGGTTCAGGGCGCTGGTGCGGAGGGCGGACACAGCCCCTGCTGACCCCGAGCCTGTTCCCAGGGGCCCCTCCGGACCCGCGGCCGCACCCTCCCTTCCCCCCGGGTGCCGGTGGCTCTCCGTTCTGGACATCCCTGGGGGCCAGTACTGCACTTGTGTGTTCGCCAAGCACGTGGGCTCATTCAGCGCTGGAATGCCCCGGGGGCGTGGCCATGACTCGGATTGAAGGCGCAGGGGCATTCTTCGGGGAAAATGTTCATCTGTTAAAAGAGATCTCCACGGCTGTGATGGCCAGGACCTCGGGTATACGTGGGTGCGCTTGTTCTGTCTACGGACCCGGCAGCAGAAGCCCGCCTTCCTACTGGTGTTGCTTCAGGAAGACCTGAACAGACGTGCACCGGCCGGTGTTACTGAGGAGAGAGGGTGTCTGGCGACTCGTGCACCGATTCCGAGGGCTGAGATTCGGCAGGTTCTGGAGAGTGAAAGACTGGCCTCGGTGTGCCCCGGGGACCGGGGTGACAGTACCAGAGGGTGCGCTTGATCACAGGGGTGACAGGGCTAGACCCGGGCGGGCATGCACCGGACGCTGGTCCCAGGGAGCTAACCACACCCCGGCACCGGGAGGGAGGACCAGGACGCAGCCATGCTTCCGTTCCTTCAGCACATGTTAGTGGAGCGCTATCTGTGCTGCCCCTGCCCTCAGCGAGCTGCCAGTGGTGTGGGGAAACCAGGTACTGGACTGCAGAAACCTGACAAACGCCATGACCGTTTCAGAAGGGCAGGTAAAGAATACAGCAGGACATGGGAACGCAGGAAGTTCACCTGCTGTGGGGTCTCAAGGAAGACTTAGTGGCTGACGGGGGGGCAAAGCCTGTGGGTGAAGAAGGAAATGGGTGGCGAGAAGGATGCTGTAGGAAAGGGAGATGGTCAGGGCCTCTGCCATGAGGCCAGGGAGAGGTGGCGAGAGCTGACTCACTGCTGACCTTCCAAGAAGGAATCGCTGAGCACCTGCTCCGTGCAAGCACTGCTCCGGTCACCAAGGATGGAGCGGGGAACACAGCCGGGGAAAAGGCTTTCTACCCTGTGAAGCTTGCTTCTAGGGGAACTTGATCCCAGGGGCGGAGAGAAGATAGGCAACTGACATGATGAAATGGGCATCTACAGGCCCTCACGGTTGACTCAGTGGTAGAGTGTTGACCCGGCATGTGGAAGTCCTGGATTCGATTCCCGGGCAGGGCACACAGGACAAGTGACCATCTGCTTCTCTTCTCTTCCCCTTGCTCCTTCTCTCTTTCTCTGTCTCTCTCCCTCTCCTGAGGCTATGGCTCGATTGATTTGAGCACACTGGCCCTAGGCACTGAGGATGGCTTCCTGGAGCCTCTGCCTCAGGTGCTAAAAATAGCTCAGTTGTGAGCTTAGGCCCCAGATGGGGGTTGCCAGGTATATCGCAGTTGGGGCGCATACAGGAGTCTATTTCCCCTCCTCTGACTTGAAGGAGGGAAGGAGGGAAGGAAGCAAAGAAGGAAGGAAGGAAGGAAGGAAGGAAGGAAGGAAGGAAGGAAGGAAGGAAGAAGGAAGGAAGGAAGGAAGGAAGGAAGGAAGGAAGGAAGGAAGGAAGGAAGGACTGAGCATTTACCTTGGCTCATTGTATTAGTAAATCTTAGGGAGAGACTCTTTGCCAATACAGCGAAGGAAAGAAACAATCACAGAATCGCTCTTAACTCAATCCTTTCACCACCCATAAACTTCAATGTTATCTACTGTTTTCTCTACGAACAAGAAAAGTTTACTGAGATTTTGCAGCCATTGTGTAAAGATATCAAACAAGTGACATATAATGATCTAAACCAGTGGTAGTCAACCTGGTCCCTACCACCCACTAGTGGGCGTTCCAGCTTTCATGGTGGGTGGTAGTGGAGCAACCAAAGTATTAATAAAAAGATAGATTTAACTATAATAAGTTGTTTTATAAAGATTTATTCTGCCAAATTTAGTGAAAATCCAACATAAAGTACTTGGTAAGTAATTATGATTATATGCTTTAACTTGCTGTAACTCTGCTTTATAAATTTTATAAAGTAAAGTTACTTCCCTACTTTATAAATCACCATTACTGTGGAACCGATGGGCGGTCAGAAAATTTTACTACTAACAGAGATACAAAAGTGGGCGGTAGGTATAAAAAGGTTGACTACCCCTGATCTAAACCTTCATGCTCTAACAGTGACTACCATGTCATGATTCTGAAATTAGCGTCTCTGGAATAACATGGTTAAGGAATGCCTCCTGATGGACAGTTGCCTGCAAATCTTCCTCGGGTTACTGTCAGTACTCCTGAGTCAGTGCGGTTGATAAGAAATGACAAACTAGAACATGTTTCGTTAAATAGACCATCTGCCTATTTATGATACGGACATTAATTCTCATAAACACTTGCCTCAGCTATGCGAAATGCCTGATTTCCTTTCATCATGTGTTTATTCATAGGCAATTACTTCTCTTTCATGGGATTTTTGTAATGAACCCTACAAACTTTCCTTTCCCGTTGTAGACGTTAAGAAATTTTATGTGAAATGTGCGTGTGTCAAATTTTTGCATCAAACCATTGACATGTGAAGATGTTTTGACGAGGTTGTTTCGGTATGAAGTAAGAAACCCTTTTGATGAAGCCAAACACTGGCATCCGGAAGAGGTTCAGATTGTAACAGGCAACCACAGGCATCCAGGCACGAAGCATTGTCATTTTAATTGTCAGCAAGAAAGTGGTGGCCGTGCCCACTGTCCTTTCTCTGTGTTCTGGACTCACAAAGAAGCCCCGTGGGTTCTTGTAGAATCTTTTAGCCAAAACTTATTCAGAATTCACGATTTCTGGATATTAAAGAAGGAACATGATGGAGGTATTGCCTATTACATAAGATAATTAATGAAATCTAGGGCCATGTTTGACGGTGACACATGTTAACATATCTCCTGTAAAACTCAGGAATACGCAGAGTTAGGGAGCTGAAGAGTAGGAGGCAGTACAGGCTGTTCCCTCAGGGAGTTTTCTTCCTTCTGTTCTCAGAGCTTTCCTCGTGTTAGGATCCAGATAAGAGACTGCGGACCCGTAGACGGCTGCCGAAGGAATCCGCGAAATCTTCAAAGTCTGGCCTGTGGCTTTCAGCCCGAGAAATGGAAGTCATACCTGGAAAGACTAGTTATTACTATTGGAATACATGGGGTTTTGTTGCTGTTTTCCATACAGTAAGACGGTATAGGTGGCTTGGTGAATGGTGTTACTTTTAAATAAGTCGGGGAAATGAAGAAGCGAACGAATGGACGAATGTAGCAATGAAGGAACCGTCACAAGTTCCCAAATTATGCACAAGAAGGGCTCTCCCCTTCTTTGTTTCTTAGCTGCTCTACCCTGAGAATGAGAGTCTGGGACCAGGTGAGCCCCAGAGTCCCCCCCAGCCACACAGGATTCTAGAGCAGAATGACTCCCCGAAAGCTTTCTCGCAACTGAGGACCAGAGGAGGGAGTTTAAGAACTACAGCAAGTCAAGCCGACACCTTCCTCCAGACCTTGTCATCACTCTTCCCTCTGCCCGGAGTGTTCTCGCCCAGTTCCCGTGGATGGCTCCTCATCCTTCAGGTCTCAGCTCCGTGGATGGCTCCTTATCCTTCAGGTCTCAGCTCCGTGGATGGCTCCTTATCCTTCAGGTCTCAGCTCCGTGGATGGCTCCTTATCCTTTAGGTCTCAGCTCCGTGGATGGCTCCTTATCCTTCAGGTCTCAGCTCCGTGGATGGCTCCTTATCCTTCAGGTCTCAGCTCCAGCGCAGTCCTCAGAAGTCCCGCCCCATGCTCCCAGCCCCTGCCTCTTCCCTGGCTTGATTTCTTATTGCTCTGAGATTCTTGCATGTGTTCTGTTCCTGATGCTCTGAGTCTCCCACTGGCATGTGCACTTCACGAGGGCAGGTGCTTTCTGTCCTCGGTTGAATCCCGTAGGACCTAGGACAGTGACCGGCAGTCAGAGCCTTCCATCACTACGGATTAAATGAAAAACTAGCGACTGAATGTTTCCATTATGGTCGGTGCATAATAGAGACTTATACGTGAGGACCGAATCACCTTTTCATTTGTAACTTTAAACTATTAGAGTTTTAGACAATGGTGATGGCACAAGTTTTAAAAATTCTTCAAACTTACCTGAGCAGACACTTCTCTCAAGAAGACATACAAATATGGCCAACAGATACATGAAAAGACGCTCATTTGCGCTAGCTATTAGAGAAATACAAATCAAAACTACAGTGAGATACCAACTCACAGCTGTTAGATTGGCTATTATCAACAAGACAGGTAATAACAAGTGTTAGAGAGGCTGTGGAACCGTCATTCACTGGAGGTGGAAATGCAAACTGGAACAGCCATTGTGGAAGAAAGTATGAAGGTTCCTCAGAAAATTAAGAATAAAATTATCATATGACCCAGCAATCCCTTTACTGGGTATCTCTACCCAAAATATTGAAAAACAATGGTACATAAAGACACATGCAGCCCCATGTTCATTGCAGCATTATTCACAGTGGCCAAGACATGGAAACAACCATAGTGTCCCTCAATAGAGGATTGGATTTAAAAAAATGGGGTACATATATACTATGGAATACTTCTCAGCCATAAGAAATGATGATATATTTCCATTTACTACAACATGGATGGACCTTGAGAACATTATACTAAGTGAAATGAGTAAATCAGAAAAACTAAGAACTATATGCTTTCACACATACGTGGGATATAAAGCTGAGACTCATGGACATAGAGAGAAGAGAAGAGGGGTTCCCAGAGGCAAAGAGTGGGAGGAGGGGAGTAAAGAGGGACAAATAGAGACCGAAAATGATTTGACTTTGGGTGATGGACACACAGAGTAATCAACAGTTCAAATGCTATAGAGATGTTCACCAGAAACCTATGTACTCTTATTGATCACTGTCTCCCCATTACACTTAATTTCTAAATAAAATAATTATGAAAAGATTTTTTAATGCAAACATAAGTATTTTTTCTCCCCCTCTTTTTTATTCACTTACCTACTCTTTGACTCATAGTAACATCTGAGTCATTTTATGCCAGATACAACCAAGAGAAAAGAGAGACAGAGATAAAGGGCTGAGATCATCATTTCTGAACAGCTCTTTCTTCTAGATAAGTGTTCTTTCTGAAAAAAAAAAATCATCTGGGAATACTCCAACATGTGTGGAGTTTTTCAAAATCTTGATTATAGTCCTGTATAGTGTTACAACAGCTGCTCCTTACGGTGCTCGATTTGTTGAATTCTTCCCATTATTAACAAATGATATTTTGGTATTGCCTAAAACTTTGCAAAAGTTTATGACAATGCTACAATCTAACATTGAGTATGCTGCAAAAACTTTGATATTTATGTCATATGAGTAAGTGGCTTTCTTAAAAGTTACATTTATCTTGCAGGAAAAAAAAAGATATGATTTACTTTGTGGAGTTTCTCCTTGAATGAAATCTAGTTGAAAATCAGATCGAAAAGATTTAAAACCAAAATGAGTCAGAGACAGGGGAGGAAGCAAATAGTGTTGCTGAAACTTCAGACAAAACAAGGAGGAAAGAAAAGAATGGCTGATCTTGTTGCTCACAGTGATATTCTATCCCAAATAGTCATGGGAAGGCTTTAATGGAAGAAAATATTCATGACACATTCTGATTTTAAAGAAAAACAGATATTGATGCATAGTTTGCTATATTTTCAAAGTTTAAAAATAAGGTAATTAATTTCCGATTACTGGACACAGATTTGGCTTTTCTTGTTTCCAAGTGAGAGGAGTGGAGATAGACAGACTCCTGCATGTGCCCTGACCGGGATCCACCCGGCAACCCCTGTCTGGGACCAATGCTCTGCCCATCTGGGGCCATGCTTGCAACCAAGCTATATTTAGTGCATGAGACAGAGGCTCCACAGAGCCATCCTCAGTGCCCAGGGCCAGTGTGGTTGAACTGATTGAGTCATGGCTGCAGGAGAGGAAGACAGAGAGAAAAAAAGAGAGAGAGAAGGGGGAGGGGACGGGTGGAGAAGCAGATGGTTGCTTCTGCTGTGTGCCCTGACTGGGAATCGAACCCAGGACTTCCACAGGCCAGGCCAACGCTCTGCCACTGAGCCAACCTGTCAGGGCCATTTTTGGCTTTCTAAAATTAAACTTCTCCAAGAAATAGATGCAAAAGAAATTTCACAAAGCAACATTAATTAAAATGGTTGGGAAAAAAATACAGTAGCCTAGTAACAGTTGTAAAGTAAGAGACTAAAGTAAAGGAAAGCAGTATTTGTATTTCTTGTTTTGCTGATGACTTTGGTGAAGAGACTCCTGTGTGTGTGTGTGTGTATGTATTGGGGTGCGGTTTGGCCCATGCTTTAAACTCATTTTTTAACAAGACCCTGGTCAGCCACTGCTACCAAGACCTTCCAGAGCGAGAGTCACTTCAGATACAGTCTGTCATGGACTCCACGTCTGGCCCTATAAATAGGCCTGCTTATGTCAGGCCTGTCATGTCGTGGGCGTCAGCTGAGATCAACTGCGATGGCAGGAGTCACCATGCAGGTTGGGGAAGGCTGTGTTCATCTGAGAGACGCAGACGCCTGCATGCCACGTTCTTGAAATATTTTCCCCCACTATCATCATAACCTCTGTCTTATCGGGATTAATCCGGTTCTGACTCACTTTGATCCCAGTCCCCTTTGGCCCGCTCCCATCCTGAATAAATTGTGAAATTGAAGTGTCAGGATTAGAGATAAAAGGGGAAGGGTGGCCCGGGTGTCATCAGCATACTGATCTCAGAGGGAAAGTGCCTCCGCCCTTCTGGAAGCTCTCATACGCGAACCCTGGACAGGTGGGCGGTTTGCATCAGACTCAGACCCGAGCGTCTCTCCCTGCGGGGTCGGCCTGTGTGAGCAGGAAGGGCGGGGCCAAGCCGGGCTTCTTCCTTGGTGGCACCCAGGGCGGCAGTGACACGGGTTTCCCTCCGCACTCACAGATCCTTGAGTGGAGGTACAATGAATACTTCCTAGAGAGCGTGAGTCCTCCGGAGCCTACCTGTTTGCCTATGTGTTGTATGGATGCCACAGCTCATGGCTTTGAGAGCCGACCGGTTGATGTACCCTCGCATTTGGCCTCAGAGACCACTGCCACTGCCTCCTTGATACTTAGTCCACTGGCTTCCTTCAGTACCTCCTCCTTGGAAGCCCACTGTTGGGCAGATAAAATGTATTATGCTCACTTTGTTAAAGATGGCGCTGCCCACGTGGAAGCAGTCGCCCAGGTGATATTAATGTGTGTTGGGGGCAGGCTGTGGGCAGGCAGGATCCTTGTAGCCTGGGGCTTGGTTTAGGGATTAAGCCTTTCCCTCCCTTTTTGATGTGGGGTGGTGCAATCCCATCATGCCTCAAATAAGTGACTTTGTATTAGAGACTTCCCTATTTTGTATATTGGATTAAAGGTTTTGAATCTACACTATAAAATGGGGGCAGAATGGGAGCTTGCTCTCTTGGTTCCTGAGATTAGTATTAGAGAGCAGAGAACAGAGAAAGGCCACGTGGAGGAGGCCAGGGGAAGCAGCCAAGATGGCAGAGTGTTGAGTGAGAAGCCAGTTTGTGCAGAGTTTGTGCAGGGAGAATGAAGGGGAGGAGGAACAGAGGTGAATAAGTCTGGTGAGCTAGAAACCTTTGATTCTAGGAAACTCGGATAAGTCAGTAGCTTTGTGAGCACTTAATGTGAGTGGGTTTTGGATCCCAGTGTGTGTTTTTACTTGCCCACCAGGTGCAAGCTAGGATCAAAGGTGATGGCCCATCAGTTCTTGGCTCCGTTGTTTCTTTACCGACTGTCCGAATCCAACGCGAACCTGCATGGGCCGGGCTGCTGTGATAGTGGCCGTGCCTACTGGCTTTACACCCGCTCTCTGTCATCATCTCCCAACCTCGCGCTCGTCCCCTCGGGTTCTCTGACTGAGGCTTTGGGCATCTGTGTGAAGATGTTCCCTTAACTTGCCCCTTCGTGGTGATGGAATCCATGTGTGTGCTGAAACCTCATCCCCTGGGCGGTTGGACTTCTCCTGAGAAGAGTGATGGTCTCTCTCTGGTCTGCTGCCCAGGGCTCAGCTCATAGTGGGCACTCAATAGATATTTGTTGGGTCAAGTAATCATCCAAATGCTAGGATGTCTTATGACAGCTTTCTTTTCCATTTCTGATAATTCACTAAGAGAGGAGAGGTCTTTACGCAGAGACTCCATTGGTTTATTTTCTCCTCACACACACACATACGCAAAAAGGTCTCTCTTCACCCATTCTTCTTCTGTTTTCTCTGGATCCTTGCTCTATTCGTTCTTTTCCCAACTCTCAGATCTTCAGTAGCTTCCTTTTCCCAGTTAGGTTATAGAATACACAAGTCCCAACTGTCCTTTGAAAAACATACCTTCAGGCCCTGGCTGCTTGGCTCAGTGGTAGAGCATCGGCTGGTGTGTGGAAGTCCAAGGTTTGATTCCTGGCCAGGGCACACAGGAGAAGCTCTCATCTGCTTCTCCACCCCTCCCCCTCTCCTTCCTCTCTGTCTCTCTCTTCCCCTCCTGCAGCCAAGGCTCCATTGGAGCAAAGTTGGCCCGGGTGCTGAGGATGGCTCCATGACCTCCGCCTCAGGCGCTAAAATGGCTCTGGTCGCAACAGAGCAATGCCCCAGATGGGCATAGCATCACCCCCTGGTGGGCATGCTGGGTGGATCCCGGTCAGGTGCATGCGGGAGTCTGTCTGACTGCCTCCCCACTTCTAACTATGGAAAAATACAAAAAAAGAAAAGAAAGAAAAACATACCTTCAACCCTTCCTCCTCCTGAAACAATGGTCACGTTCCCTTCCCAGCAATAGCCTGACCACTACATTTGCCCCTCACGCCTCGTCCCACTGCCCTCTCACCCCCACCAGCACACCTCTCCAGAAAGGACTCTCACAGGTCACCAGAGTCTCCTCATTCCTAAACCCAGTGGCCTCTTTTCAGTCCCAATCTCGCCTGTTTTCCACTGTTGGCCGCACACCCTGTCCATCAGTTTTTTGCCTTCTTAAAACATTCTTGGTTCTCCTGCTGACCGTGTTCTGGGAATCCTTCCCTGCCTCCACCCACCCCGTTGTCGAGGGGAGAGACAATGGTGACGTGTTTAGGTAGTAGTGATCTGAGATGAAGAAAAGTGGCTGATGGAAGAAGAAATATTTAGGCACTAAAATGGATGAGAATTGATGTATTTGGATGTGACAAGTAAGAGGGGGTGGTAACCACGATAACCCCAAGATTTCTGGCTTGCATAACTGACTGGTGGTGTTATTCCCTGAGATAGGGAACACTCCACACAGACTATGTGGTGGGAGGCTACCGTACCTTCAACTGTACGTAGGTGAGCTTGAAATGTCTTTGAAATGTCCAATGATGGATATCACATAGACCTTAAGATCGGTCTGGAGGTTGGAGAAGAATCCTGACCCAAGGATGAACTCAGGATGTATTGCTGAGTCACATGTGAAGAGGTGAGAATTGCGGGCATGGATGAGAGGGTCCGACATAGGAGGAGAGGAGGAGAGGAGAGGGTGGAGTCTTGGGAGGCTGTGATGCTGGCAGGGTGAGACCAGTCTGAGAAGGGGACTGAGAGGTGATCCATGTAGGGGAAAGCTGGGCAGCGTTGGGGCGTGAAAGACAAGGAAAGGCGTTGTTCATGACATTTCAAGTGGAGTGCCCATCAGAAATACTGCTCACTAATTCAGCAAGTCAAGGTTCCTTATGTAAGATGTAAAGTCGATATTCACACCAGCAAAGCATTTTAAAATCTATGCTGGTTGACTCTTCAAATACAGCTTTTCTTTTTTTATTACTAAGGTTCAGAACTTAGATAAGGAATTCAAAGAAAGGCAAGCCACTGACGGCTAAGTGTCTTCTCTATGCGCAGACTCAAAAGAGCCTTTTAAGAATGCAATTGTTCATCCTTTCTGTTATAATATACAGCCAGAAATACCGGAGCATTGTGCTGGTCAAGACAATCAAGTAAAATAATCTGAATGGTTTTCTTGGCACTGACTTAACTTTTTAAAATTGTATTCTCTTGACTAGAGAGGAGTTGTTTGAATGGGCTGTATGTGTGGGAGCCGCTCACCGCTACTCATCGTGCGGCTTTGATTGGAGCTGGGGCAGCGTGTGAGGCACTGTTACTCACATTCAGGTGCCTTTATTTACGCGGCCTCCAGAGCAGCTGGGGTGATCTGTGCTTTCCTTTCTGTGACTGTAAAATGTGTAAGCTTTGGCAAGTGGTCTGACTCCTGGACTGATGGAGAGGAGGAGACCAGGCAGAGGAAGACATGGGCTTCTGGAAGCCTCCCTTCATGAGCCTCTTCCTCAGTGTCCCCAAAACGCCACTGCACCTGTCATGGATGTGTGTATTCCCCCTTGGTACGTCACACATGTGGGGAAGACAAATTCTGGTGCAGCCTAACAGTGAATGAGCAGCTTAGGACACCCTGAACTACTTCACAGTGTGCTGAGAGGTCGCCAGTGTCACCTTACCTCTCACATGAAGAGTCTTTTCTTGCGAACAAAATCATATGGCACTTTGTTAACTACGTCCAATGTTCTTTATGTTCTAATTAAATTCATGAGCGCCTTGCATTTCTTCACAAAATTAAAATTCCGGAATCTCTTTCTAATTTAATGTCTACCTTCAATAATTAATAAATGCCTTTAATGCCCCCAAATGACATAATATTTTTGAGTGTTTGGAAAGTAACCCATAGACTTCAGAACAGTTAAAAAAAAAAAAAAAGGCAAATGCTATTGTTTGTTTAATGAGCCTAAATCAATTGCTATGGGGATATTGACAGTTTGTGACATACCGAATTTATTCTCTTTTTCACCCAGAAATGGGTCATTGGCTGCGTTTACTTAGTCTGTGGCCTTTGTTCCTAAAAAAATTATTTCAAGCAGTGGTGGGATTCAAATAATTTAACAACTGGCTCTCTGCCCTACTGACCATTTTAAGTATAAAAAAAAGATATACCAAATGGTAGTTTATTATTTAATGCATTTAATACTTAAATAAGAACAATAAAAGAGGTACACAAAAATAGATTATAAGAAAGAGTTTTAAAATATTAATGAAAAAATATGAAATAATACCTGAAAGAAAGCAATAAAACTGTTATTTAAAATATTTCCATATTGCTTCTTGATTGGTGTCCTCACTTGTAATTTTTTTCACCTATGGACGGAATGAACATTACTACGGGCGCTTAGAATGTGCTGTTGGGCAGATGAACGTTAAATGAGAGTAAAGAATGTCAATTTGTGATTTCCACATTGGGTGGCCGCCCAGGTGTTCACCTTAGAGAGAACCCTGATTCCAAGTGCCATTTTAACAACCAGTTCACCAAACTCAACAAAAACTTAGGTATCGGTTCTGCCAAACCGGTGCAAACCGGCTGAATCCCACGGCTGGCCTGTGCACTCGGCGGGTCTCCTGTGGTGAAGCACCTTCCAGCTTCATTTGGAAAGGTGTGAGAGCGAGTGCACACACGCACTGATCTGATCTTCATTTCTTTGTTGATGTTCGTTTGTGGCACATACGGCTTTTCAGGTGGTCCCAGGTGGAAGTCACACCTTTCCACTGAGGCTGTAAATTGTTTTGATTTTTCCGTTGCTTCTCCAGCCTGCATTTCTTTCCTTTAAATTCTGCCGTGTCTTCTAGATGAAGGCTGTGTGGTGGCCCAGTTTTATTTCTCTGTTCAGCAGTGGTGATCTCTCTGACCTGTGGCCATCCAGACACTTTCCAGACTCTTTAGATTAAGGTGACAACTGTGGTTGCTGCTAACGTCTGTTAGAGACAGGTGTCCCAGGATGCTGATGTGGGTGCAGCCACGGGGCAGAGCACTGACCTCCTCCGGGGCCGGCCCCGCGTGGGAGAGCAGTCCGGAGGCTGCTGTTGTCATGTCAACCCTGAATTGCTTGAGGACTCTGAGTTGGTGTTTTGACTTTACCATCACTAATCAGGAACACCAATAGTATGTATATATCAATAATAACTTCCCTCATTGATTTTATATATTTGTGATAGTTCCTAAATCCAAAGATTTAGGGAAAGCAATTCCTAATTTCTACTCAGTGCCAGTATAACCTTTCACTGTAGTTACCGGGAACTCCTTTCCCTGTGTGTACTACTCCCTGGTTTTACACAGAACACAGTTCTCATCAGAGCCGCCTCGTCTCTCAGGCTGAACAAACGTGACAGCACCCGTGGATTCAACGGGTTTTCTCGTTCCACCTGTGGCCCTCAACGGAGGCTCCTTGACGTTGTCCCGTTGACACAATGCCCAGTAATCTAGGTGCCAGAGCATCCCTGAACTCCAGGGTCACCAGCAGGGTTGACCCCAACCGCCGGCAACCCCAAAGCAGAGGCAGAGAATGAATTCGAATTCAGATAAGAGGAGGACAAGAGGGAGGAGGGAAGAAAAGAGAGAAAAACACACAGTGCTGATGATCAGACTCGTGCTGTGGTCCGCTTAATCCGCCCAGAATATCGTTTCAGATATGGGTGAGCTAAGTCTGCGGAAGTGGACCCTGCCCATGCCTCGCTCATGAGAGAGTACAGGCGCTGGAGATGTGTTTGTTTTCCAGGACCTCTGTGGTGTGGTTGGCAAAGTTGTTGTTGACAGGAAGTGGGTAAAGAGAACAGCCTTGGACAGGGGAATCGGAGTAGAGCTAGGACAGTGGGCAGAGCCCAGCGATTCGCTGTCTTCCCTCCGAAGTTCAGTGTCACAGACCCAGTTCTAGGGCCTTTGGCAGTTGGAATAACCCAATGTGGTTTGACTGCCAGAGAAGCATGTGCAATCTTGACTATTCTAATAAAAAGAAAAAGATGGCATGGCTCTGTGTAGGGTCCCTGCCCTTTCTTACTGCAATGTCTTGTGCACTGTTCTAGGCTCTGGCGGTGCTGGGATGAATTTACTTCCTCGGGAAGAAAGTGCAATAAATAAGTAAGCCAGTGAACAGGGTAGGTGTGGATAATGGTAAGTGTTAGATTGAAAACAGAGCAGAGACATCAGAGAGTGATGGGGCCAGAGGAGCAGTTCATTTAGTCAGCGAGGTTCGTGCGGGGTGTCTCTGCGAGGGGCTGACTGGTACACTGAAGACTGAGGGGGGGGACCCGCCACATGAGGGGCCCTAGGAAGATGCAGAGATGGACGCATGGAAAGACTCACAGGTTGAAAAGAAATGGTGTTTTTGAAGAACAGAAAGTACCTTCCAGGAAATGGCAGGCAAGGGGCTGTGAGTAGAGAGGATGTTGGGAAGGGGGGGGGCGTCGAGTGTCACTCTCTGTGTGACGAGGTGGCCTGCAGCCCTGCGGGAGGGGGGGGGGCGTTGAGCGTCACTCTCTGTGTGACGAGGTGGCCTGCAGCCCTGCGGGAGGGGGGGGCGTTGAGCGTCACTCTCTGTGTGACGAGGTGGCCTGCAGCACTGCGGGAGGGGGGGGGCGTTGAGCGTCACTCTCTGTGTGACGAGGTGGCCTGCAGCCCTGCGGGAGGGGGGGGTGGCGTTGAACGTCACTCTCTGTGTGACGAGGTGGCCTGCAGCCCTGCGGGGGGGGGGGGCATCGAGTGTCACTGTCTGTGTGACGAGGTGGCCTGCAGCCCTGCGGGAGGGGGGGTGGCGTTGAAAGTCACTCTCTGTGTGACGAGGTGGCCTGCAGCCCTGCGGGAGGACCAGACATGTGAAAGTGAACACGAAATGGTGAGACTTTTTAAAAGTGGTGCTGGAAGGAGCAAATGGAACTGGAGGTGATAGTCACCTTCAAAGGAGAAGACTTTGGGGAAGAGAGACATGAGAAATGCCTGAGCATTTGAGAAGAGTTCCACTGGAAGAACTGGGGGAAGGGATGTTGGGCGGCGCTCCACAGAGGAGCCCTCAGGCCATTGGTTGGGAGTCGTCCTATGGCCGAGCTCCCACTGCTTAGAAAGAACTTGAACCAGGAGCCTCGTGCAGAAATAAATAGCAGCTTCGCCAGGTTGTTAGTGTCTGGTAACAAAGTGTTGTCACGCAAGTCTAAAGAAAAGATGTTTATGGCCAGCGACTATGTTGTGTATGTGTGTGTGTGGGGGTGTGTGTGTGTGTGTGTGTGTGTGTGTTATCACTCCAGCTCAGGATCTGGTAGCTGGATGCTTAGGGAATGTTTGATAAAAGAATGAACAATAGCCTGACCAGGCGGTGGCGCAGTGGATAGAGCATCGGACTGGGATGCGGAGGACCCAGGTTCGAGACCCCGAGGTCACCAGCTTGAGCGCAGGCTCCTCTGGTTTGAGCAGAGCTCACCAGCTTGGACCCAAGGTCGCTAGCTTGAACAAGGGGTTACTCGGTCTGCTGTAGCCCCATGGTCAAGGCACATATGAGAAAGCAATCAATGAACAACTAAGGTGTCGCAATGAAAAACTGATGATGGATGCTTCTCATCTCTCTCCGGTCCTGTCTGTCTATCCCTCTCTCTGACTCTCTCTCTCTCTGTCCGTGTAAAAAAAAAAAAAGAATAAACAATAATAAAAAAAAATTAATGATACAGCAGCAATTAGTGCAAGGATTGATCTAGATGACTGCTAAGAAACACACCTAATCATAGGATTTTATAATTCTGTGGTATGCATAAGATCAGAATTATGTTTAATAATCTAAAAAAAAATATTTTGAGAAAAAATTGTTAACAGTGGTGGGAAGTCAAAAAATAACCTCTCAACCTGTAGCAAATGTACTACACAAGCCACCCAAGGCAAATTCTCCCAAGTTTCCCTGAAGTTTGGCCACGAAGTACAATAACACCACTGCTGTTCAGCAATAGCAGAAAATATTATTTTAAGTTACAAGGGATTTTCTGATAATTTGGCCATTAAGTGTGGGTTTGAAAGTTGATCTGAAATGCATTATTTATAATCGCCTTTAGGCTTTTAACCAAGCACATATGAAACAAATTATATTATTTTATTCATTATATTTTAGTTAAAACTTGCTTGTATAATATACTGTCATTCCTTTAAAAAGAAAATGAGGAAAAATTTCAATAGTCTAAGCCTTAATGTCAAAGAAAAAAATTGAAATTATTAGACAGGTTTCATAATTCAGAGTATAAAAATGTTGACATGTACTCTATTGTACATTGATCAAAGACATTATTACAGTAGATTCTTTAATTTAAGGTGATTCTTCTAATGTGTAGCACCAATTATTCTGATCTCTGCTGAGAAGTGATGACATGTGGTATTTCTATTCAACATAGATCTAATCAGCTGGATAATTTAAGTAGATAGTTAAATATCCCCAGTACCTGAAATAAGCTTGCGTATATAAAGCTTGATTTATGGAACTGGCTGAGACTCAGTATGTATGAATATGATTTAAAAATGGCATCAGCATTGCCTGACCAGGCGGTGGCACAGTGAATAGAGCATCGGACTGGGATGCTGAGGACCCAGGTAGAGATCCCGAGGTTGCCAGCTTGAACACGGGTTCATCTGGTTTGAGCAAAGCTCACCAGCTAAGACCCAAGGTCGCTGGCTTGAGCAAGGGGTCACTGGGTCTGCTGTAGCCCCTGGTCAAGGCACATATGAGAAAGCAATCAATGAACAACTGAGTGCCACAGCGAAAAACTGATGATTGATGCTTCTCATCTCTCTGCGTTCCTGTCTGTCCCTATCTATCCCTCTCTCAGACTTGCTCTGTCTCTGTAAAAAAAAAAAAAAGAAAAAGAAAAAAAAAGGCATCAGCATCAAATGGATTACAAAGGAGACCATGATTTTCCTTCATCAATTCAACAAATATTTTCCAGCCTGCCCTGTGCCAGGCAGTAATTGAGGCGCTGGTATACAATAGTGAACATAACAGGTGAAAATCCCTGTTCTTGTAGATTTCCTCATAACTACTAAAGATTGCAAATGAGATGATAAAAAGGCTACTTACAGTCATTCCCACTCAGATAGCACTGCATAACTAACAAAAGACTTTCACAAACACCTGTAAACCCCCACATTTATGAAAAAGGCATTGTAATGTAATAACAACAACGCAGTAATACAATAACATGTGCTGTGTGTTCTCCGTGTGCCAGCTGGCCCTCTGAAAACTTGACCTGTGCTGCCTCTCATTTCCACAACAATCCTGTGACATAGGTATTATTACCCCCATTTTGCAGATGCAGAAATCAAGGCATGTAACTACACTTACCCATTGCTGTGCTGCTAGGAACTGTAGAACACGTGCTCTTCCCCCCTTCTCCCTGTTTGGGGAGTGGAAGGGTGAGGCTCTCTGGTGGCCCGGGTCACACCCCCAGATGGACCCTGAGTTAGGTGTTCTGACCCCAAAGCGGGTGCTTTAATCAAGGCACCACGCCGCCTCGCGCCCAGCAAGGGAGTCGTCGCATTACCTCGTGAGCTGCTGCAGGGTTACGTTGTGTGTGATAGAGTAGACAACAAAATCTTGTGACTTACAACAACAGAGGTTTGGTTTTATCACTCACACTATGCGAGTGACATGGAGGGACTCTAGTTCTGTCCCATGTTGTCTTCATACCAGATGGAGAAGCCATGCCCTCATGACAGAGGAAAGGAGGAATGGTAGATCCCACGGTGGCTCTGGAAGCTTCTGTTTGGACATAGACTGCATTGCCTTGGCTCACAGTCCCATGGTCAATGGGTGGTGTCCGCCAGTAAGGACCCCAGGGAGGGCCAGATGAATCCTACAGAGAGGAGCTGCGAATATTGTGAGCATTGGTGAACCCATGTTTATGACCATGTACAGCTAACTTTTAAAAATAATTGATTTACGAATTACTATGCACTTAGCACCGTTTTAGTCCTTTTTACCAGAGCCTCCTGGCCTTATTGTAACAGGTGAGGAAACTGAAGCAAAAGAGAAACAGAAAAATCGTATAGCTTGTCTACAGGGACGTAATTCTTGGAGGATAGAGTCACATTCTGAACCCAGGTATTCCTTCTCAAATCCTATACTTTCCACTTTAATAGACTGTCTGTTGATAGGGAAATTGCTAATGAATTTTGATTCAGGTTTGGACAGATGAGAAATTCTAGTATGCGAGTGACTGGCAGTTAGTAACTACCTATTAGCCCATAAGGCAATTAGTTCTGTGGGCTGAATTTTACAGATTATTGAAGATTTTATCTTTTAAAATAAGGAGTATATATTTCTATTGACAAAAAACAAAAATAAAAAAAAAACAACAACAAACCACACATTCAAATAAGTAGAAATTCTCAGGCAGTCCCCAGGATATTAAACATGGAACAATTAATTGATAACATTTCCTACATGGACTCCCACTTGATACCAGTAGACACTGGAATGGTGCAGTGTTTTCAGATGGGCGGAAGAATCTGTTACACAAACAAGGACTTGTTTACATTTGATTATCTCAAATATCTAAACGTCCAAAAGATTTGCTCAGGTAATGGGGACTTTCTGCATCTCATCAGAAGTTTCTTCTCTTTCTTCTTTTTTTTTTAAGAAACTTTTTTTCTTAATTTTTTTAAAGACTTTATTCATTTTAGAGAAGAGAGAGAGAAAGAGAAGAGGGGAGGAGTAGGAAGCATCAACTCCCATATGTGCCTTGACCAGACAAGCCCAGGGATTTGAACCAGTGACCTCTCAGCGTTCTAGGTTGGCACTTTATCCACTGCACCACCACAAGTCAGGCCAGTTTCTTCTTAATATCCATAGTCACAAAGACGTGTTTATCAGAAGTCTTCTGTGCATTTGGCTGCAGTTGCATTTGGGGGGTCTGGATTTCCAGGTGATTCTTCTTCAAGGATATCCATTCAGGGGCCAAAGAGCCCTTCTACTGAGAAAGTTACCCTAGGAAGTTCTCACTCCCTGTTCAAATGGGAGAGTGTGGGGATAAAATAAAACCGCTCTCTGCTTTCCCATACTTGGTGGGCCTGCTTTTCCAGTCTAATTAGAGTCACCTTTTTACAGCTCCGAATGCAAGACGTAAAATGAGAGGGCTGATTGTTCAGTAATCACTAGACTTCCATTCTTTCCCGAAGGCATAAGTTTTCCTGTCTTTAATGGGAGAAATCTATTTATGTTTACCATCTATGCTGACGTGGTTTATAACTGGCAGGTAAAGATACTCCCTCAAACTCAACAGTTAAAAAACTTGTATAGAACATAAAACTTCCTGGTCACTGTGAATGAGATCCATCAACTATGGTGACTTATTTTATTCCTTTCATTACATTCCTTTGAATATCTGCATTTGAATGAAAATATGTGGTTGCTGATAATGTCACATCCCCAGACTCATCAATCCTGCTTAATGATTTAAGTATAGACACAACTTTCTCTTATTATGCTTCTGATAAGTCAAACAAATATGAAGTGCAAAGCTTTTAAGACCTCTAAAATCTCTCCATCAGACGTGTACTGCTGGGGAAGTACAAATTGCTTTCATGGAGATTTGGAAGAAAAAAAAAATTAAAGAAGGACGTGATTTAGTGTGCAGTTGGCAAATCAGCATACTTAAAATACATGAATAGTAAAATAAGGAACACAATAAACATAACTGCTGACTTTCTCTTTATTGGGCAAACCATTTTTAAATAAGATATTTTTTCCCACTGATCATTTTCTTCATAGACCTTCCGAGTGCTGTCGACCATTATTTCTCACGATCGCTGTTAGGTAGAGATTTATTCCACTCATAAAACTCACCTGCATATTTAAACTGACATAATTACTGTCAAAGGGCTCTGGGGTACCTGTAGGCTCAGTACTTGGGTTGAGACATGGTATATATAAAATGCCACCTGGCTAATGAAAGGAAGCAAAATGGCACTTTCTTTGTGTCTGCTCAGTGCCAGGAGCTTTCCTGTGTGTCTTATATAATCACATCACCTGTCGTTGGAGAACAGCAGCTAGTTTGGCAGATTTGGAAAGCCCAGGTTCTTGTCGGTGAGATGTCCGCCCAAGGTCACGGAGAGAGAGGGTTTAGACCCAGATCCTCTGCACCCAAAGCCTTGGCTATACTCATCAATTCTGCTTCCGGACACCACATGACCTTAGCAACGATAAAGTGTTTTTTTGTTTGTTTGTTTGTTTGGTTTTTTTTAAACAAATGAAGCCTTTGATCTCTTTTGTGTCAGAAGTTTTACTTTAAGTTTTCGGCTGGCCTGCGGACACCCCATGAAGCATTGCCTTCTGGTCAGTGGTGATTCCCAGTAAGAATTATGCAGGAAGTTGATGAGATTATTCTGTGTTTCTCAGGCTTCAGGCTAAGTAGAGCACTTTATATTGCAGGCATAATTCCGTATCTTAGACAAACATTTTCTTTGATAATAAAAGGCTTGAGTTCTCTTTATAGTATTTATTTTCGTAAGTTGTCCTCCCTCCTCTTTTCCCCACAATCTTCGGGGCCTCTCTGCAACGTAATGATATTATCTTCTCAAATTGAGGCAAACGCTTAAGATTAATCACCATTATCTAATCTATTTTGTTTAAACAAAGTTAATACTTAAAAGAGGGATTGAAGATGTCCTGACATTTGCCTCTAAATTGAGATTGTAGATGTCACAAACCCAGTAAGTGGCATTAAAAAAAAAAAAAATACAGGTTATAGCAAAGGGTAATATTTTTCCGAAGAGAACATTTTTATTGAACTGGCACTTGGCAAACTTTAAAACTAATGTGACTGAATTCTTTCCGAAAATTGGAAGCCATCCCAAGTGTGAGTGCAGAACCAGGGAACCAGTTTTTCCCCTAAACTTCAGGAGTTGTAGATAGTTTAAATGTTACAGCTTAATTCTTGTGTCACTTGGCAGGGATGAGCGCCCTCTGGGTTCCTGTTGGCTTTCCCGCTTCTGCATGTCAGGCAGATCTATGGGGTTTTTTTTTGTTTTGTTTTGTTTTGTTTTTATTTTTTGTTTTTTTTTTCTGAAGCTGGATACGGGGAGAGACAGTCAGACAGACTCCCGCATGCGCCCAACTGGGATCCACCCGGCACGCCCACCAGGGGGCGATGCTCTGCCCACCAGCAGGCGATGCTCTGCCCCTCCGGGGCGTCGCTCTGCCGAGACCAGAGCCACTCTAGCGCCTGGGGCAGAGGCCAAGGAGCCATCCCCAGCGCCTGGGCCATCTTTGCTCCAATGGAGCCTTGGCTGCGGGAGGGGAAGAGAGAGACAGAGAGGAAGGAGAGGGGTGGGGGTGGAGAAGCAAATGGGCTCTTCTCCTGTGTGCCCTGGCCGGGAATCGAAGCCGGGTCCCCCGCACGCCAGGCCGATGCTCTACCACTGAGCCAACCGGCCAGGGCCCAGATCTAGGTTTCTCTTATTGGGCAAATCTCCTTAGACAGTTTGAATCTGCGAGCTCCATAACCCCATCATCATAACGTACCTCCAGATCACACACAGCACACACAAACATTTTCACACATTTAATCCAAGAGATCATTTAACTGTTTAGGAAGACAGTTGATCAACAATGGGAGAGCGTCTTCTTGGAAGGTAATTAACCTAGAACCAACCTGCTGGAAGGGCCTGCCTCACTTTCCTATTTACTTAGGCAAACATTGTATTGGAAAAGAAATTAAATCAAAACTTTCTGAGGAGTTTACTTTTTTTTTTTTTTTTGTACTTTTCAGTAGAGTTTGAGACTCTAGAATCGCCTGCATTCACACTGCTCACAAAAATGAGGGGATGGGGGGGCATGCAGAGACTCCAGTACTTTTGTAGAGTGCATTTTCACCAGTGAAATAAAAGTTGCTTATGCATCTCATTTGCATAATCGAACAACTTTCTTTGACTTGTCGTTTGCTTTTCTGATGTTTAATAAAAAATATCAAATGCTTCTTTTTCTTAACCGTGTCGTATTCATTTAGAAATATCCCTTAATTTTTGTGAGCAGTACATATGCAAACCTCTGGAGCAAGTGCGTGCCAGTCAGCAGGTCTGGGTCCGATGCAGGAGTTAGTGGGGGGCTGCTGGCACTGCCCAGGAGGGAGCAAGTCCTCCCACGGACAGCAGTGAGAGGCAGTGGCCTGTGGCCAGCAGCAGCCGCCAAAGGGATTTGCCCCCCGGGCGTTACAGGGCTCTGTGCTCGGAGGAGAGGCCATGGGACTAGTGACTTAGACTGATCACACTCGTTCTGTCTTGCCAGTTCCAAGATCTGGGTTTTTCATTGTTGTCATTTTTCTTCCGAAATGATGAGACTGGAAGTTTGCATTCTGAAAGTGTCAGGTATATTTAACCTGCACTGCACCGTGTCTTGGCTCTTACGTTCCCTTAAATCCTCCGTATGTTCCTTCTTACCTATTCTCTGTACAGAATACTGGGCCCTCCCCATCTCTGCAGGTTTCACTTTCCGCAATGTCAGTTACCCATGGTCAACTGCAATCCAAAAATGTATTAAATGGAAAATTCCAGAAACAAGTAATCCCTAAGTTTTAAGTCACTTGCCATGCTGAGCAACGTGATGAAATCTCACGGCCCCCACCCCTCTCCGCACTCGGATGTGACTCAGCCTTCTGTCCAGCATCTCTGTGCTTAGATGCCCTGCCCGCTAGCCACTTGGTAGCTCTCCGGGTGACCAGACCAACAGTCACATTACCACTGCTCAGTTCAATAATGGCCCCAAAGTGCCAGAGTCGTGATGCTGGTAGTTCAGATGTGCGAAGAGAAGCCGGAAAGCGTATGCCTGTGTAGGGAAAAAATTGTTTATGTTGGTTTAGTCCTGTCTGTGTTTTCAAGTGCACTCTAAGAGTCAGCACGGGTCCCCAAACTTTTTACACAGGGGGCCAGTTCACTGTCCCTCAGACCATTGGAGGGCTGCCACATACAGTGCTCCTCTCACTGACCACCAATGAAAGAGGTGCCCCTTCGGAAGTGCGGCAGGGGCCAGATAAATGGCCTCAGGGGGCCGCATGCAGCCTGTGGGCCGTAGTTTGGGGATGCCTGGTTTAGAATATGACCCCCACAGGTGAGGGAGAACTCCTATACACCATTCTAGTACTTAACTTATTCCTTCAAAGAACAGGAGTTTCGGCGTTCCTGAAATGCCTGTTAAAGACATACTGAACAGTCTGGGACATGGCCACAAGGCCTGTCCACTGTGCCCAGTCACTTGGATATACTTGTAGGTTCCTGTCATCCCGCAGGTGGTGGGAGACCAATGCTCCTTACCTGCCAGGGTTTGTTGAGTTTATCCTGATTATTCTAAATCATTTGAACCCCAAAGTTGTAAAAATAAAATGCATGAGATAGTTATCTTTTTACCCTTTGGCCATAGCTAGAAAGAAGAATGCCTCAAATTAGAATCTATTGTGGGTTCTATTTCAGCCTGTAAGTGTGAAGCTATTTCCACACATAAGATATGAGTGGCCACTGATATGCTACTCAGGAACAATTTACCACTGAGCCAACCAGCCAGGGCCTAGAATTTATAATTTAAAGACTTTCTTTGGAACTGACGAAAGCACCCAATTAAATACTAAAGCTGATGGCCCCATGGCAAACTGTCTATATTAGCAGTTTTGGACTGTACATTTACTGCTATAGCCTGTAGATAAAACTGTAAACTAGAAATGCATTCATCTGCTCCTTAAGATGTTCCTTAAGATCCTTCACCTCTCAAAATGTTAATATATTGACCAGGAATTGCAACGCCATGTTGCAGAATTGGTAACGCAATTCCCTGCAATTTTGCGTTCCTGCCATTCTCTTGTAAAGTGGCCTTTGGTCTTTGATTCGCTTCTCTAGAGAAAGACCATAGCATTGCAAGTATAGATTCTATTTCAGGTGTTCATTTTAAAATTCTTAGGAATTTGGGTATTCTTGTTTCCACAGAGGACAAGGTTTTAGATGTGGTTGGAGCATTTCCATTTGTAATATAGTCCTATGGAAAGCCAAATTAAATCAAATTAAATGGAAATCGTTGTTGGCCAAATTCTGTTAGATTATTATTTTTAGCTTCCTCTTTTCTTCAAGCACTGCTTTAAAAATAAATGTATATGTGTATGTGTGTATTATATATATATATATATATATATATTACCCACCATACCCCTAAGTGCCATTTTCTTTCAGCTTCATGCAGAACTCTCTAAGAGAAGAAATGGTGTCCAAAACGTTTCTGATATATTCAGGGTTACTTGAAGTTTGTATCTACCATGGGGCTGTTCCATGTGGTGGCAGTTCTCACACTTCAGACACTTCAGCAAGTGACACAGTCACTTGCAGGGCTGGTTAAATCTGCTGGGTCCCAGCTCAGACTCTGATTTAGTGGATCTGGACTTGGGCTCAAGAATTTGCATTTCTGACAAGTTCCCAGGCAATGTTGAGCCCTTGCAGCCTCTGCTTAATGGTCGGTAATATCTGCATTCAAATGTAACGTGTAACGCATGCATCTGCAAGTCATACAACAGGGCGAGATGTAAGGCAGCCTATGAGTCTGACTGTCACTGTCCTGCAAAGCTTCCAGGACGGTGTGGACAATGACTGGAAAGGGCTGGGCCAGTAATGTCTGTAAACGACTAGTCTGTTGGAAAAAGCAAACTAACAAGAGTGAATCTGGAGAATGCAATATTTGAGGTGACAGAAGTGTGGCTGTCAAGAGGACACAAATGCACTGCACCATCACACTGCCCAGGGCGCATTGCTATGGCTTCATCTCACTTGCAGAAACCTGGGTTGAGTTGTAATTGGTGACAGAGAGGGACCCCAACCAGAAGACCCACAGGAACAGCACTGCAGGTCCTATATGGCCTTGTCCCATTGTAGCTGTGGGGACAGGTATTTCTACCATTGTTCTACTGGTGAGAAATTCAGATCCAAACAAAATAAGTGATTGTATAAGGTTGCAAAACTATGAAATGATAGACTTGAGATTCAAACTGTTCATCTGGCCCCCAAACTTTGCACAGTGCTGCCTCTAATGGGAAAGGAAGAAGACTTTGCCATTTATATTGTACTTGATTCCTCCTCCCAGCAATAAACTTTGTCACCAACTTTTATTGTTTTTACTACATGAGCAACATATTACTATATGTGATTGTAAAATAGTTGCAGGATTCAGGAGTATATAGCATAAATGTATGAAGAATAAATGTACACATTGTATAGTCTATACATATACTCTATAAAGTACAGTCTATAAATAAAGTTATAAAGTATATAGAGTAATGTATAGAGTGTGAAGTATATGCTTCCAGTCCTTCCTGTGCATTTACAAATATGCGTGTGCATTTTTTTTTAACATCTAAATGAAATGGAACATGTGTTATTCTGGCTTTTGAGCTCACTGCTGAATTTCACGGTACATACCGTACATTGTTTGCTAACCCTCCCCAGGTACTTCATATGATTTATTTTAGGTGATCTATAATGCCTTCATTAGACAATTAATGGTGTATATCCGAAAGGAATACTCATGGGGAAAGCCGATTCAATTTCTGTAGCTCACCACTGTGCAGGAAAGACCAGTGCCGGTGCAAACGCTCACTGCGTTTTTCATTGAGGTACCCAGTGACCACATACTTCCAAGTCCTTAGAAAGTGCAGAAAGCCACCTTCCCCCGTAGAAATACAGCAGAAAGAAAAAGAAAACTGGCCAAGGGCTAATTTGCAATTTAAAGGAAAAAATCCTGTTATGTAAGAAGTCAGAATAAGATATTTCCATTACTTTCTGTTTCAGCTTGTTACTTGCGTTATGTGTGAAGGACTTCAGTCCCACCATGTAAAAAGCAAGTTTTCCAGTTTTACAACCATTTTACAACATCTTTTTATTTTTGTCTTCTGTAAAAGACAGTGGGACGACCTTTTCAACTGATGTCCGGGTTCTGGAGAGGTAGATCTAACAAAGAAACCCACCCCCTTGCCTCTTCTCGGCCAGTATTTGTTAGGTCAACACCAGTCAGAGGACAAAGCTTTGGCTGTGCGGGAAAGGCCCCAGAAGCTCAGCTGCGAAACACCGGCCCACCTCGCGTTTCTGTTGACAAGTCTGTTTCTGCAGTGTCCTGCTTTGTGTTTGGTTGGCTTTGACTTTGTTTTGGAGAAGAACGAATAGCTTGTAAATGTTTTAGTGATTAGATAAGGCCGACACTTTGTCTGTGAAGCCGGTTGCATGTTTCACATATCAGCCCCCACCCCAAGCCGGAAGAAGTGTTTCAGGGGCATCAAGCCCAGCACGGGTGTGGGGTTGTTGCCTGAGCAGCGGTGTGTGGGTTTGGATTCCGGGGCCCCTGGTTACAGGAGGGAGGGGACCGGCTCTGACTCTGATGTTCGCTTTCTGCGCACAACTTATGGAACACTTCAGGGAGAACCATGTGCAAATTTTAAGGGTTATTTTATGAATATGTTAAGCAAGTTGTTTTTTAAGAGTTCCTTTTTTTTTTCTATGGTGACTGGCCATATGAAAAAGAGCAGACATGTGGTGTTAAAACACAGCTTCATGTAACCAACTTGATAACATGGTATATTGAATTTATTGCCTACTAAGTAGTGTTTAGATGTTATAGAAATGCTATTATCAGCGGGGGAGATGGTCTATAATACCAGCTTTTAAGAAATATTTTTTTTTGCCCTGGCCAGTTGGCTCAGTGGTAGAGCGTTGGCCTGGCATGCAGGAGTCCCGGGTTCGATTCCCGGCCAGGGCACACAGGAGAAGCGCCCATCTGCTTCTCTACCCCTCCCCCTCTCCTTCCTCTCTGTCTTTCTCTTCCCCTCCTGCAGCCAAGGCTCCATTGGAGCAAAGATGGCCCGGGTGCTGAGGATGGCTCTGTGGCCTCTGCCTCAGGCACTAGAATGGCTCTGGATGCAACAGAGTGACGCCCCAGAGGGACAGAGCATCGCCCCCTGGTGGGCATGCCGGGTGGATCCCGGTCAGGCGCATGCAGGAGTCTGTCTGACTGCCTCCCCGTTTCTAGCTTCGGAAAAATGCAAAAAAGAAAAAAGAAAAAAAAAGAAATACTTTTTTTTTTTTTTGGTTGTTTGTCTTTGGCAGTTCATCCCTTATTTTGAAATGGTCTGCTAAAACTAATTATTCTTTTCAATTAAAGATTTTTTTCTTATCCACAGATCACTCTTTGAGTAAGGATAGCTTTCACTGACAGATGGGTGCGTTATTCTTCCATATTATCTAAAACATAGGAAAGTCAATCAAATTGTGGAACTGAAATACAATATTGATAACTCTAAAAATTATAGGTGAGAGGATGTTGATGGTTATCCTGGTGCCAGGAAACAGTAAATGACTTGTGAGCTAGAGCTTAATTCCTGTACTCTTAAAATAGTGACTTAGTTATTCTGTAAATATGTATTGAGTATGCGCTAAAGTTCTAGGCGCTGACCTGAACATTCAACACTGTAAGCTGATAAGTTGTATTTGTAAACATCTCAGTATTTTTTTAAACAAAACCTTCCAGAACTTCAGCATTAAAATAAATAACGCCCTTCAGAGAATTACCAGCTTTGGGAGGCTATGGCTGTCCCAGCGTTTTGATGGAGACGGTTTCTGTCACACCCAAGTCAGGGGACTTGCAGCAACTCCATCTATTGAATGGGGTAACCCAGTGTTGGTACCTAGGTGTCTTTTCTCTCCCTTCAGTTCCTACTATTTATTTATATATAGGACTGAACTCTAAACTTTCAGGTTTTCAAATAACAAATTTACTTTTAAAGAATGATTTTTTTTTTTAATTAGAAAGAGTGGAAAATAAGAGAGGATAGTTTTATCTCTGAAGACTTCATACAAAGATTTGCTTTCAAGAAGGTTACGGCAGGAGCAGATCTGTCTGGGGTGGGGGCAGCCTCCCCATGACGGCTGGGGTGGTGTTCCCACTCCTCCAGTGGTCAAGCACCTGAGCCAGCGTCGGCCTCCGACCCTCATCCTGCGTGCGTAATTACGTACCACACCTCATCCTGCGTGCGTAATTACGTACCACACCTCATCCTGCGTGCGTAATTACGTACCACACCTCATCCTGCGTGCGTAATTACGTACCACACTGGGTGTGCGGTCACCTCCCGCCGCGTGGCACTCCTTTCTGCCCGCGCACTTCCAGATCAGGGCGGATGCGTCCAGATCGGGGTGAGCTAGCTCTCCACGGCCGGAGGACAGGCCCATTGGAGGAACCCCGCAATTGATTGTGAGGATCCACAGGTTGCTCTCATCACTCTATCCTGTTCTGAATGAAACCTGCCTGGATCCCAAGCGAACCACGTGCTCTGGAACCCGTGCATCCAAGTAAGAGAGGGTCAGAGGGCAGCACGAACACTGCTTCCCGGTGCGTGAAGACAGGAAAGGAAGAACTGTGTTCTCCAGCATGTAGGTGCCGCACCTGATCATCTCGTGGCACTTGGGATACGGAAATGACGCAGCCAAATAAATGTAGAGGGTTTTACTGGGAAATTTTATATGCAAATCAGACAGGCCATGCATGGCACTATCTCCTCCTATTTCCTTTCTCTCCCTCCCCATCTGCGGTTTAAAACTAACAAGGACTGATCCTTGCCATGTGCAATCAGAGGGACTCCTGAAGACTTTTTAATCCTTTATCAAAAGCTAAGCACACCCACTGTGTTAAGTTTGAATGGACGGATGGATGGATGGATGGATGAATGGACGGATGGATGGAGGAATGAATAAATGGATGAATGAATGACTTGGGACACCAGGATGGAAGGACATCTATAGGAGCCCAAGCTTCACACTCTTAATCCCACTTCCGGGAAATGCTCTGTCAGTTAGATTCCGTTCTGCTTATGATCTGGACTCCCTAAAGAGATGTCATAGTCAGAATATTTTTAATTCTGTGTATTCTTAGAGGCCACTTCAAAACTGTAGTCTCTATGACAGTACTATGAAACCTCTCTGAAAACTGGGTTATTTCTACTCTTGACCTGTGTAGTGAATCCTGGGTCGATTGATATCTCTATAAAAAATAAACTTAACACCAGCAAAGATAATGAGTAGTATTTTTCATTGTTGCTTTATTTTGGTTTGGGGACAAAATCAAGCCCTTACCTTCCTGAATCCCTGCAGGGGCCTGTGTTCTCTTGTCTCTGGTCTTTTAAAGACGACAGGTCAGAATATAGAAATTCCTCATGCTAAGACAGCCAGCGTCCTGTGGGCCCATCGTGTTGATAATAACCGATCTCGTTTTCTTAAAACAGGGCTCCGTCTTTGTAAGCAGTTAGTTATCACCTTACAGTGGGACGCTTTCTTCTCTCCTGACAGCCCAAAGTTTAACCACCCCCTTCCTAAGGGCTACAGAACAGCCCTGTCCCTGAAATGTAGTCTTGAGGGCCTCCATTGATTCAGAAAGACCCCTGGTTCAGGGTCAGAAGAATTGCAAGGGAAACCCAAGCTCTCCCTTTTCCTATCCCTTGCAGTTCCCATGTACATGAACGGCCTTGCTGTCCTCCCAGCATGCCCTGGGGCACACCCAGCACAGGTGGGTTGGGGGGGGGGGGTGGTGTTGCAATTCCTGTCACAGAAGAAGGGGACATGTCCTTGAAAAATTGTTTTTGCCTACTTTTCACCGGAGTTAAGAAGGAGGACACTGTGAGGGAGGGAAACAGTGGGGATTTCGAGGCTTTTTGATTCCTTCGCTATGTGTGATGCTTTTTGTCTTTGGACCTCAATCCTATAAGCAGTAGCAATATTTTTTTTCAGGACTTCCCATCTTCAAAAAATTATATAACAGTAATTAATTCTCACAGCATCCATTTGACTAAAGCATTATTATCCCTGTATTATGGAGGAGAAAACTGATTTGCCAAGCCCTGCAAAGAAAGTCAACGTCGGAGTCAGGATTATCGCTCAGGAGGGTCTGAAAGTCTAATCTCTGCTCTCAGATGGTATTTTTCTTTATTTTTAATTTTTTTTTTTTCTGTAGGAACAGATGCGGTAGGGATTAACCAGGTAAATTCACTCAGGGTGTGTGAGTGGGAAGGTGGCTCTACCCTCGCTGTGTCTTCATGGCCATTAGATCAGGTTAAGCTGATTTGGATGTACTTTGTCTTTCCAGAGTCCTGTCAACAATGATATAAAAATGTTGGATGAATTACTGTACTGTGGGCATAACCCCAAAATTTTGGCCTACCCACTTACCCATAAATCCAGTCAAGGTGTAGGCTTATTATTCATTGAATAGACTTAGTTTTGCAAAGAGTAGGGTAGACTAAAATAGTTAGTTCCCATTCTCTCCCGACAATAACAACTCATTTATCTATAGGTCATTAATCTCGAGACTCAACAGTGTAATTCAGCCAAGAATCAAGAAAGCAACAAAAGAAACGACCCGGCAGTCTAAAATTATGTCCCCCGTCTGTAAACTAATAATGCATTTGCCAACACGTGCTGCCCGCTGAACAGCTCTGCCGAGCTGATTTACCGCAGGCTTAGACACGGCTATAATGGAGCTGAACCAGACTCACAGGTAGAGAACCGAATAAAATCAGACCAGGGCAGATGTACGAGAGGCCAGCCCTCGGAAGCCCACAGATGACCCTCTGAGACAAGGACAGAAGCCAGAATAGAACAAATCCATAAACCCCAGAATCGTGTCTGTCATAGACCAGTACTCGTCCACCCAGGCAAGCTGTTCAAACTCTGTAAGTCTGTAAGGACAACACTCCATGAGAGCGACTTGAACAGCCACTGTCCCTCACAGGGAACCTGCGTTCCTCTCTGTGTTGAGGATTGACTGAGCTCCTGAGTCTGTGACTGTGAACAAGACAGATGTGGTTCCTGCCCTGGGAGGGTTTAGACTCCCAAGAAGAGAAAAGGGAGTGTGCAGGGGACACGCGCTATGAGAGGGTTTCTGCTTCTCTAAGTGCCAGGAGTGAGACTCCCCGGTCAGGTCAGCTGTGGGAGGGTGGCCAGCACCGAGGTCACACAGCTGCCAGCGTCCAGGGCCTGGAGGGTCTGGTTTAAATGTGTACAAGTTGATTAATTGTGAGTTGGGAGGACGGAGGAAGGCAGTGATCGGGTGAGACATATAGGCGGCCGTACCCATGATGGAGATGGAAGAGAATGTGTGGTTCACTGTCTCCTAACAGAGGTGACGGTGACAGGCAGGGGACACTGCCCGAGCACAGGCCAGCGCTAGGCACGGTGCCCTGTCACCCAACCCACTGCAGCCCCGCAGCCTCGCAGCCTGGCAGGAGAGCTGTCCTGCCCGGGAGGGGAGTGTGGCTGAGGGAGCCGTTCCTCGCCCGGGTTCCACGGTTCATAGAAGGCGGAGCAGGGGGTTTGCACCCACATAGTCCGGCTCCAGACTTCACATCTGTAGACTTGAGACGGTTTCTGGAAAACAGGCATTTCCCATTTCTGAGCCCTGCCCGGCTGGTTGTTGAAAGCTGGATAAGGCAGGCAAGGGAGCTAACTCGCCTCAGAAATCTCACCAGTGCTTTCTCTCTCTTCTTTCCTCTTGCGAGTGAATCAATAACATGCTCTGCTATGGGTACAAGTCCCCGCTTTGTTTATTTTAAACTAGATATCTTTATTCTCTTAAACATCTTCCAGGAAGGTGTTATTGATTGTACTGCATTTCACTAGCACATGTTGATGGTAAGGGGGGAAATGTGTACATTCTGTTAGAAGGCAGGTGCAAAACAATTAAAGAAAAATCCGGACAGAAACACTCCAACAGCCCAGCGGACCCTATTCAGACTTGGGGAGGCAGCCGCATTCAACACAAGCAATTTAACGTGCTGAATACCCTGTTTCCCCGCTCACAAAGGGGGCTTTGTAAATTGAGAAATGTGAAGGAATGCCAATTCAGAAATTTGAGCTTTACAAAAACATTTTGGTTTCAATTTAATTAAGGCGACTTCTATTCTAAAGATGAAAGCATAAAAATAGTGATCTTTCGGGGGAGGTTGTTTTTTCCTACTAAGGCTTTACATGAGAATAGCATCTTCTCAAGTATACACCCAGGTGTCCTCTCCTCCAGAGGTGGACCTGTTAGAGCCAGTGAGGGCGTTAGCCCCGGCTTGCAGGGAACGTGCAGGCTGTGGGGGACAGTCTTGCTGGAAGCCAGCCTTAGAGAGAAGGACACACTGAAGGTGAGGAGGAACACAGAAACTGGCTCCAGAGGAAGTAGAAAATGCTCATGTAATACTGTGAGTAGCATGAGAGGAAACTTCTGGGGAAATCCGGGCTCAGAAAATGTTATGACTTGCTGGGTGTATAATTCACAGAAATTAAACTTGAGTTTTTTGTTTGTTTATTTTAGATTTTATTTAATTGACTTTTGGAGAGAGAGGCAAGAGAGAGAGAGAGAGAGAGGAGAAGCAGAAAGCATCTACTTGCAGTAGTTACTTCCCGTATGTGCATTGGCCAGCCAAGCCCAGGAGTTCGAACCAGGGACCTCTGCATTCCAGGTCGATGCTTTACCCACTGCACCACCACAGGTCAGGCTAGACTTGGTTTTTTAGAAGGTAGTCTTTGACGTATTCTTATTTAATGGCATAGAGAATGCATCTGATAAGGGCAGGGGCAGAGAGGCATAACTTGCACCCAAGACCTCCTAGAAAGCAGGAAAGAGCGAACCCGAGGCTATAGGAATCCTTGCTCTTGCTGATCCCTAAGCACTAAGGGGTGATACGCTCCTTGACAAGGGGACAGTCTCGATAGGCTTGCTACTTTCAGTGATGGTTATGCAGCAGCAGGTGGAGAGAAGAGGACCTGTTTTGAGAAAGAAAGAGGACACGCTGGGGAAGTGAGGCTGACCAGGTCACTCCTTTTCTCTCTCCTACCTTCCTGCCACCTAAAGCAGTCCTGCTTGACTGCACCATCCTGTGCATGGGACCTTCTAAAAAAGTTTTTAAATGTAAGTTTGGACACGTAGAAATGCTATAAAATGAAAGGCAAAAGTTTTTGGCATTGTACTTGGGTTCTGAAACTTGCCAGACAGTGGTCACTTTGAGGGTACCTACCATCTGCAGAACATCGAGATTAAAGGGCTGTCCATGTTTAAGTCAAGTGGTCTTTTAATTTATATAGTTTAGGACCAGGCTGCCTTTAGCTCAGCGGTTCCTTCGAGGCAAGTTCACTTCCTAATTTAGTTTAGAAGGTTTTTTTGTTTGTTTGATTGCTGATGAGCTGGGTGGTTTTTATTGTCATCTTATGTAATGGTGGAGAGTTCCTTCCTGTGTGCCACCTGCCTAGAGCCTGGTATGAGGATTGTCCTTGGATAGCCTCCCAGTTGAGCAGGGACGGCTGAGAGAGGTGCCCGTGCAGGAGGTGACCCGGGTGCGTGTTGGGCATGTCTCGTCCAGCCTAGGAGTTCTCCATGGGCAGGGACTGCGTCTTACGCATTTTGTTCCCAGCACCTACGTGGGAATTGCACCCCCTTACACTCCAAGCTTTGTGGAGACCTTACTGGACTTCTTCAGCGTGACATATGCACTCATTCACAGGTTTTGGCTGCACATCTACAGAGTAGGAAGCACCACCATTCTCAGCCCTGTGAATAGAGCGGATGGGAGGTCCTTGAAAGATGTAAACAAATAAGAGGGCAAGACAGTGTTGGGGGTTAGTCAGAGCTGTTTTTAAAAAGGTGTCATGTGTTAGAGTAACACAGAGGGCTGAGGAGGTGATTGTATCCTGAGCCCAGAATAACGAGAAGCTTCCCGCTGGGCAGGGAGGGGGCCTGGCAGGCGGAGGCACCAGGTAGCACAGACCCTAGAGAGAGGTGTTCCATGTGATCCTGGGACACACAGGCCATGTCGCTGCGTGGACGCTCCATGCGCGTCACTTCCCCGTTAAGCACAAGGCGTGAGGGCGGTTTGCTTTCTATGGTCAAAACCAGATGTGTCTCACTGACCTTTTATTATGTGAAAAGAGTAGAATTCCAGTAAACTAACCAAGTTATCAGGTAACCATAAATGACATCATGTTTTAGCTTCTAAAAGGGTAGAGCACTCTTGGGGGCATTCGCCTTGCTAGCTCACTCCCGAGATAAACATTTGTGGTAAGTGTGTTGAATGGGGCATAAGGTTTCCCCAGTCTTCTGACTTGAATGCTACCCTCCCTGAAAAGGACTTGTTTAAATCCCAAGGGTCGGTAATTACTATTCTGAACAAATTTTCAGATAAAATTGTCTAGGTGTTTCCCCATTGAAAGTGAATTCTGCTGTCCAATTAGTTAAAGTCATGTACAGCATTTTGCTATATGTTATTGACCTACAGAAAATGTTTCCGTGAAAAATCATTGGTTTAATCTTTTTAAGGTTATGTGATTTTTTTTCATTTTCTAATCTTATGTTTATTTTTCACTCCTGTAAAGTGACTTACCGAGTGTGTTTAGCCTCTATGTGTCTATAGACCTTTCCACACGGCAAATTTTGATCTCTCTCCACTATGCCTCAAGTCTCCTGAAAGAAATGAACTAAATTTTGTGTTGCTCACGGCACCGCCTTGTTAAAAAGGAGGAGTGTGGTAATGTCATTTTCATGATGATGAAGAGCAATGTGGAAGGAACAAGGAACATTTATAAAAGACGTACTTGGCGGTTGCCTTTTATGTCTCTGTTTGAACAGAATGTCCTGACTCGAAAATAAATGGAAAATATCAAAACATAGCTTTTCTGTGAGGTCAGATCCTGTTGCTGGGGAGTGTTTAACGAGAAAGCCTAACCCAGACAACAATACACTGCTCACAAAAATTAGGGGATACTTCAGAATGAATCTGAAGCTATAAAATATCCCCTAATTTTTGTGAGCAGTGTCATAGATTTAGAAAGTCTGCAGTGCGGTCAGCATGTGAGGAGTTTAGTGGAATCCGTTTATATTGAATATTCAGAGCAAGAATAGACAGCATTGTTAACCAAATTCACAGATTTTCCTGGGGGTGAAAAGAATCTCGTTTCAGGGAAACCTTATGGTAGGCAAGTATGTTCTTCGAGGTAAAGGGTTTTTTTTTGTTGTTGTTGTTGTATTTTAAATTTTTTTATTGTTTTCTTTTCCATCTGTCGCAGAGAAATTGGGTGTTTCCAAAGCACTCTTTAATATGACAACAGTTAAAAAAGAAAAATTGTATATTACATTTTGGGCTGTGGGTTTTCAGGAAAAGGAACGTTGCTATTATTGTTTATTTTTATAGCTCCTCTTGACTGGTAACAGTACAGACCCTTTTGGCTGAGCTGTTTGGCTAGACATCTCCTGGGGACAAGTGAGTTATCTGAGCAGGACAGTGTGGTTTTGCGAAGGGATGACAGAATAGGATAGGGTCCCAGTTCTGTGGACTATCCAACGACTGAAGGCAAAACCAGTCGGGTTGCCAGTAAAATCACAATTTCCTTTTTATTTTATTTTACCAAGTGGTCCAGCTTTGTGAATTAAAATGCTACTCAGCAGGCAAATTTAAATTCTAGGCACCCGAGGAGGTTTGTAGAGAAAGCCATCTATTTAAACAGTAGTGCCGAATTCCAGTAACGCTGACAGCTTAGGTAGACGACATGCCGGTCGCGGGGGGACCCTCCACCCCCCACACCCAGCTCCAGCTGCAACCCTGTGACTGGGGTTCTCCTTCCCCTGGCCTCGTTCTTGTCCATTCTCTCGCCATCTCTGTTTCTCCACACGGACCAGAACCAAGGAGGACCCCACCGCCCATCACAAACTCATCCCAACTGGGTGACCCGTGCCGCTTAACCTCTCTGAGCTCCTGTTTTCTCTTTGGTAAAATGGGAATCAGAGTAAGCGCTGTCTGTTGGGGTTGACAGGTGCCTGGGCTTTGATGAGCCCCAATAAATGGTAATGCTGAAGGATGCCTCAGCAAAGGGTTCGCCAGATTATAAAAATCGAGCCTTGGTACTCACACATTGTCCAGACTTTAGGCTCTTCTCTTTCTAGAGACTCTTTTGTTCCACCTGTGGCCTGAGCATCTCTCTGCCCAGACCATAGGACCTGGGCAGAAAGTTTCCTAGTCACCTTCCCAGAGATGGGACAGTTCATTACACCCCTTGGGATCATGTGAAGAGTGGAGCCAGCTTCCCCGGTTCTCGCACCCCAGTGCAGGATCACAACCCCTTCTGTTAAGCAGGGACTTGAGGACATTTAGTCGGGATTTCCTGAGGCGGGGTGGCCGCCCTGCCTGCTCCTCACCTGGATGCTGAGTTTCTCTGTGTGACTTGTATGTCTAGTGCTGGAGGTGTTCCGGTTTTGTTTTCAAGGTTGACTTAATGTAAAATTATATATGCATATATTAAACTTAATGTAAATTAAAGTTAAAAATGTGTCTTTAAATATATTGAACTTAATGCAAAACTTCTATTTCATTCAGCATTTCTGTGTGTTGAGACCTTGGGGGCGAGGTCCATCACATCCATTAGAAATTGTAGCGTCGTCCCAAAGTACTTCCAGTCCTGAGTAAAGAAGAAAAGAGAAACACCGACAGCTTTTCTCTTGAGTAGAATGGATATTTTTTTAAACGAAAATTTAAATATAGATAATTTCTATTTTGGGGGGGACAGCTATTCCTACCAAGCATGAACGTGACTCACTGCCTGAATAGAAATGTGTTTTCTCACTTGCTCCGTGTGCCTCAGAGGCCTTGTTTCAGCGGCCAGGAGTCAGCGTGGGACGCGCATGGGGCCCTGTCCAGGCACCTCTGTAGGGGCTCCAGCTGTGCCCCGACCTGGCAGGCCAGGCGGACTTGTAACCTGACTTCCCTGGGCATCATCTGTGAAAGGGGATCTTCAAGCTCGTTCAGCCACAGAACCTTTGGAAACTTGATGTAAACACAGGAGCAGAGGGGCGGTCTTAAATGGGAGTGAAGGCCCTGCCTCGTAGCCCTGTGTGGAGCCTCCAGGAGACCCCTCCCCCCAGGAAGCCCCAAGGAGCAGCGTTTACAAACCACTAGACCAGATACCTCTTCATTCATTCATTCGATGATGCATGCATTCATTCAGTCGTTTATTTTCATTGAACTTGTTGGGGTGATATTGGTTTGCAAAACCCTACAGCTTTCAGGCGTACAACTCAATAAAACATTGTCCACCCACTGCATCGTGCACCCATTGCTCCAAGCAAAGTCCCTTTTTGTCCCCATTTCCCCCTTTTTGCCCAACCCTACCCCTCCCCGTCTCCCTTCTCTGGCTGTCACCACACTGTGGTCTGTGTCTGTGTGTTTTATATATAGTTTTATTGCTTAATCTCTTCACCTTTCATATGTCCCCCAAGGCCCTCCCCTCTGACAGCTGTCTATCTTCTCCATGTGTCCATGCCTCTGTTTCTGTTCTATTTGTCAGTTTATTTTGTTCATTAGATTCCACACAGAAGTGAGATCATATGACATTTCTCTTTTTCTGACTTGCTTTTTTTCACGTAGTACAGGGGTTGGGAACCTATGGCTCGCAAGCCAGATGTGGCTCTTTTGATGGCTGCATCTGGCCCGCAGACAGATCTTTAATTAAAAAAATAATAACAAAAATATAAAACATTCTCATGTATTATAATCCGTTCATTTCCTACCGCTCACGTTCATGGTTGCGGGTGGCTGGAGCCTATCACAGCTGTCCTCCGGGACACCTCCAAATTTTTATTGGATAACGCGTAACGTACACGGGTCATTGTATGGCTCTCAGGGAATTACATTTTAAAATATGTGGCATTCATGGCTCTCTCAGCCAAAAAGGTTCCCGACCACTGACTTAGTATAATAATCTCTAGGTCCAGTATGCTATTGCAAAGATTTCCTTCTTTTTTTTACAGCCAACTAGTATTGTGTTGTATAAGTGCATTAAAGCTTTTCTATTTACTCATCTACTGATGGGCACTTGGCTATTGTAAATAACGCTGCAATAAACATAGAGGTGCATATATTCTTTTGAATTAGTGTTTCGGGTTTCTTCAGATAAATTCCCGGAAGTGGAATTGCTAGGTCATAAGGGAGTTCCATTTTTAACTTTCTGAGGAAACTCCATATTATTTTCCACAGTGGCTGCACCAGTCTGCATTCCCCCCAACAAGGGTTCCCTTTACTCCACATTCTCCACAGCCTGTGTTATTTATAAATTTATTGATGATAGCCATTCTAACAGGTGTGTCATGATATCTCACCTTGTTTTTAATTTGCATCTCTCTGGTGACATGATTAGTGACATTGAGCATTTTTTCATCTGTCTATTGGACATTAGTATACCCACTTTGGAGAAGTGTCTATTCAGGTCCTTCCCCCCCCCCTTTTTTTTTGTATTTTCTGAAGTTGGAAATGGGGAGGCAGTCAGACAGACTCCTGCATGATCCCAATTGGGATCTGCCCGGCATGCCCACCAGGGGGCGATGCTCTGCCCATCCAGGGCGTTGTTCTGTTGCAACCAGAGCCATTCTAGCACCCGAGGCAGAGGCCATGGAGCCATCCTCAGCGCCCAGGCCATCTTTGCTCCAATGGAGCCTTGGCTGCGGGAGGGGAAGAGAGAGACAGAGAGGAAGGAGAGGGGCAGGGGTGGAGAAGCAGATGGGCTCTTCTCCTGTGTGCCCTGGCCGGGAATTGAACCTGGGACTCCTGCACACCAGGCTGACTCTCTACCACTGAGCCAACCGGCCAGGGCCGAGGTCCTTTTCCCATTTTTTAATTGGGTTATTTTTCTTCTTGGTGTTGAGTTGCATAAGTTCTTTACATATTTTGGAAATTAACCACTTCTCAGATGTATCATTGGCAAATACGCTCTCCCATTCAATGGGTTCCCTTTTAATTGTGTTGATGGTTTGTTCTTTTACTGTGTAAATCTTTTTAGTTTGATACAGTTCCGCTTGTTTTTCCCCTTTGTTTCCCTTGCCCAAGGAGAATTATCAGCAAAAGTATTGCTAGGAGAGATGTCTGAGATCTTATTGCCTATGTTTACTTTTAGGATTTTTATGATTTTGTGACTTAACATTTAAGTCTTTTATCCATTTTGAGTTTATTCTTGTGTATGGTGTGAGTAGGTGGTCTAGTTTAATTTTTTTTTACATGCACCTGTCCAGTTTTCCCAACGCCATTTATTAAAGAGACTGTCTTTACTCCATTGCATGCTCTTACCTCCTTTGTCAAATATTAATTGACCATTAAGGTGTGGGCTTATTTTCGGGCTCTCTGTTCTGTTCCATTTCTTATATGCCTGTTCTTATGCCAGTTCCAAGCTGTTTTGATTACCATGGTCTTATGGTATAGTTGCTATCAGGTCATGTAATACCTCCAGCTTTGTTATTTTTCCACAAGATTGCTGAGGCTATTCAGGTTCTTTTGTGGTTCTGGATACATTTTTGGAATATTTGTGCTAAATCTGTGAAATATTCCCCTGATATTTTAATAGGAATAGTATTGAATCTGTAGATTTCTTTGAGTGGTATGGACGTTTTGATGATGTTAATTCTTTCAATTCGTGAGCATGGTCTATGCTTCCATTTATTTTTATCTGCCTCAATTTCTTTTTTCAGTATCTTGTAATTTTCTGAGTACAGGTCTTTTACCTTCTTGGTTAAATTTATTCCTAGGTAACTTATATGTATTTTTTGTTGCAATAGTAAGTGGGATTGCTTTTTCTAATTTCTGTTTCTGATAGTTCATTATTGGTATATAAAAATACTACTGATTTCTGAATATTAATTATGTATTCTGCTACTTTTCTGAATTTATTTATTAGACCGAGGAGTCTTCAGTGTTTTCTGTGACTAATATCGTGTCATCTGTGAATAATGACAGTTTTACTTCCACCTTTCCAATTTGGATGCCTTTGATTTATTTATTTTATATATATATATTGGTTGCTGTGGCATGAGAGTGGTGAAAGGGGACCTCCTTGTCTTGTTCCTCATCTTAACGGAAGTACTTCTAGTTTGTGCTCCTTGAGTATGATGTTGTCTCTGGGTTTGTCATAGATGGCCTTTATCATGTTGAGTTATGTTCCTTCCACTCCCACTTTGCTGAGAGTTTTTAATATAAACAGGTGCTGGATTTTTATCGAGTTATTATTTTCTGCATTTATTGATATAATCATGTAATTTTTATTCTTCATTTTATTTATGTGATGCATCGTGTTAATTGATTTTGAAAATATTGCATCAACCTTACATCTTCATAATAAATACCACATGATCATGGTGTATGATCCTTTAATGTATTGCTGGATCCAGTTTGTTGAGGATTTTAGCATCTGTGTTCAGCAGGGATATTGGCCTATGATTTTCTTTCTTTGTAATGTCTTTATCTGGCTTTGGACTTAGGATAATTCTGGACTCTTAAAAAAGAGCTTGGAAGTCTTCCCTCCTCTTGAATTTTTTGGAATAGTTTGAGAAGGATAGGTGTCAGATGGTCTTTCAATGTTTGGTAAAATTGCCTGTGAAGCCATCTGGTCTAGGATTTTTGTTTGCTGGGAGTTCTTTGATTACTGCTTCAGTTTCACTAGTTGTAATCAGTCTATTCAGGTTTTCTGATTCTTCCTGATTTAGTTTTGGAAGATTGTATGTTTCTAGTAATTTATCTGTTTTGCTGAGTTTGTCCAATTTGTTGGCATATAGTTATTCATAGTATTTTCATACATTCCTTTGTATTTCTGTGGTGTCAGCTGTCACTTCTTCTCCGTCACTTATGATTTTATTTATTTGGTTCTCTATCTTTTTTTTTTACTTGATGTGTTTTATAAAGGTTCATCATCTTGTTGATCCTTTCAAAAAACTAGATTTTGGTTTCATTGATCTTCTGTATTGTTTTTTTAGTCTCTAGGTCATTTATTTCCACTTTAAACTTTATTATTTCCTTTGACTTACCCTGGGTGTTTTTTGTTGTTCTTTTTCTAGTTCTTTTAGGTGTAGGCTTAGATTGTTGATTTGAGGTTTTTCTTTCTGCTTGAGGTAGGCCTGCAATGCTATAAACTTCCCTCTCAAAGTTGCTTTTTCTGTGTGCCATAGATTTTGAGTTGTTTTTGTTCATTTTTGCTTCCAGGTAACTTTTGATTTCTACCTTGATCTTATTGTTAATCCATTCATTGTTTAATAACATGTTATTTAGCTTTCACACATTTGAATGTTTTTCAGTTTTTCTATTGTAGTTGATTTCTAGTTTTATACTGTTTTGGTCAAAAAATATGCTTGATATGATTTTCATCTTCTTGAATTTATTAAGACATTATGTGGTCTAATATGTAGTCTATCTCTGAGAATGTTCCATATACATTTGAGAAGAATGTTTATTCTGCTATTTTGGGATGAAATGATCCATAAATATCAATGAAACCTAACTGATCCAGCATATCATTTAAGGTCAATGTTGCCTTGATTTTTTTTTTGTCTGGAATTTAATTAATGTTAATGGGGTGTTAAAATCTTCTACTATGATTATATTGTTGTTTCTCTCTCCCTTAATGTCTACCAAGACTTGCTTTATATATTTAGGTGCTCCTATGTTAGGTGCATACATGTTTATATGAGTTATAACTTCTTGTTAGATCAATCCCTTTTGTATTATGTAGTGACCTTCTTTGTCTCCTTTTATGGCCTTTGTTTTGAAGTCTACTTTGTCTAATATAAATATTTCCATTTACATGGAGTATTTTTATACATCCTTTCATGTTTTGTCTGTGTATCTTTTGTGCTGAGGTAGGTCTCTTATAGACAGCATATATGATATATGAGTCAAGATTTTTTTGACCGTTCATCTACCCTATTTTTTTTATTAGAACATTTACCGTATTTTTTAATCCATAAGATGCACTTTTCCCCCGCAAAAGTAGAGGGGGGAAAAGCCTGTGCATCTTATGGAGCAAAAAATATGGTACTTTATTAAATATTTTAACACACCATTTGATTCAGAATATATCTTTTCTTCTTTGATTCAGAATATATCTTTTCTTATTTTCCTCTTTAAAACCCTAGGTGTGTCATGATCGGGTGCGTCTTATGGAGCAAAAAATACAGTAATCGATTTACATTTCAGGTTATATTGATATTTACTTATTTATTGCCATTTTATTCTTTCTATCTATATTTCTCTCTATTTTTCCCCTTTTTTTCTTAAAGCAGGTCCTTTAACATGTTTTGCAATACTGGTTTTATGGTAATAAACTCCTTTAGCTTTTCTATTTTATTTATTTCTTTATTTTTGGTCTGGGAAGCTCTTTATTTTGCCTTCAATTTTCAATGATAGCCTTGCTGGATAGAGTAGTCTTAGTTGTAGGTCCTTACTTTGCATTACTTTGAATACTTCATGACAATCCGCCATGGCCTGAAGTGCTTCTGTTTAGAAATCAACGGACAGCCTTTTGGGAGCTCCCTAGTAGGTAAATATCAGCTTTTCTTTTGCTGCTTTTAAGAGTCTCTCTCTAACCTTTGCTATTTTAATTACGATGTGTTTTGGTGTGGGTCTCTTTGGGTTCTTCTTGACTGAGACTTTCTGTGCTCCGGGACTTGTGTGCCTTTTTCCTTCACCAGGTTACTGAAGTTTTCAGCCGTCCTTTCTGCAAACAGGTTCTCTATCCCTTTCCTTTTCTGGTATCCCTATGATGTGGATATTGTTCCACTTGATGTTATCCCAAAGGTCCCTTTTCTTTTTGATTCTTTGCTTGGGTGTTTACGGTTACCTTCTTCTCTAAATTGCTGATTTGATTCTCTGCTTCATATAACTTGCTATATTGATACCTTTTGGTGAATTCTTCATTTTTGATATTGTAGCCTTCATTTCTGACTGGTGTTTTTTTATTGTTCCTGTGTCCTTTTTAATGCTTACTATATATCTTGGTTTAAGTTCTCACTGAGATCATTCATTCTTCCACTAAAGTACTTGAGCATCCTTATAACCTTTGTTTTAAACTCTGTGTCTGGTATTTTGGTTGCTTCCATTTTATTTAATTCTTTAGGGGGAGTATTTCTCATTTTTTTTCCTTTGGAGTATATTTCTTTACTTCCCATTGTGTCTGCCTTTCTGTGTTTGTCTATGTGTATTAGGTATATCTGCTGTGACTCCCAAGCTTGTTATGAGGGCTTTCTGATATAAGTGCATTGTTGGTCTCATTGGCTCAATCTTCTAGATCACTTGAGATAGGTACTCCAGAAATAATTCTTGTGTGGGTTATGTGCCCTCTCGTTGTAGTAGAGACTCAAATGCTGTTACCCATTGGTGGGTAGAGTTAACTCTCAGGTTGGCTGACTGTGAGGATATACCTTGTTCACCATGTATGAGTCACTGTTCAGGGGCTGCCCCTCAAAGCAGAGTTGCTCCCAACAGGATCTAGTGTCTGCTAGAGTTCCCCTTTGATTGTGCCATTGGTGTAGCTAGTTGGGTTGAGCTCTAGTGTTGTTTGAAGCTCACCACTGGTTGTGTTGGTTTTGGGTCCCCTTGGCCAGGCCTTTGTTGCAGGTCGATATCAGATGTGTGTAACCAGCCTTGGGTTATCCATCTGGAGCTTCCATGCTATTCATAGTTTGCAGCTGAGTCTACTGGGCCTCGGTGTCTGTGGGAGGAGCCAGGCTGTGTACCAGAATTGGCTTCCTGAAGTTACAAACTGGGCTCCCTAAGGTTGGCATCCACCTGTCAGCTACTCTTCCCCCACCCCAAGGTTAACTAGACTTCCTCCAGTCTTATGCAGAAAGGCTGTAGAACCAAGCTGGCCATGGACTTCTGACCCTTCCACAGGACTCAAACTCAGTAGGGCTGGGCAACTGGTCAGGAGGATAGGGCAAGTGGGTCCCTACTTGGGGACAGCATGGTCAGACACTGAATGGAGAGAATATGGACCTTATTCTAAAGCCACACCATTCAGGCTCTACTAGAGTCTTCAACTCTAGCTCCCCGTGAGTGCACCACAGTTTCAGGTTGGGTGCAGCCAGCTGCCCCTGCAGCAGGAGCAAGTTCCACAGGATGGGAGCACCTAGACTTGGGCAAACAAATCAAGAAAGTCTTCTGTTGGGGGTGGCACCAGCTGGGCTGCAGGAGGGGGTCAAGTTGCACTCCTCCCCTTAGCTCTATAGTTTTGCCTGCTTGAGCCCCAAACTGGAGCCTATGGGGTGGGTATATGCACTCTGAATGTCCCAGCTCTGAGTGGAACTACCTTACCTCTGTGGAACTGAGCCCAGCAGAATGCAGACAAGGGGACATATAAAAACAGATCAAGGCAGCGTTCCATTGGGGCTGGTGCTGGCCTGCAGGAGAGGAGCAAGCTGCATGCCTCCCCCTAATTCTGTAGTCATGCCTTCAAAGACCCTCCTAACTAGAGGCCCTGAGGGAGTTGCACCTAAGGTCCCAGCTCTGAGAAGCGTCTCCTCCTCTCCCTTCAGAACTGAGCTTCACAGGAATGGTCCAGTGGCCTTTGGGAATGCAAACTGAGATAGTCCTCCCTCGGAGGTGGTATGGGCCCATGGAAAGGGAGCAAGCTGCCTGTCTCCTCTTAGCTCTCCAGCCATTCAGGCAGAGACCCTGACAAGGAAGCCTTCTTTTGGGGGTGATGTCTCCCAAACCTGCAGAAGGAGGGAAAGATTGGCCCCATCCGAAGCCACATAGTTCAGTGACTGAAAGTGTGCCTATAGTTTCTTCAGCAAAGAAAAGCATACCTCAGGTCCCTATTGGGCTCAGCCAACAGTCCTTCCTGCCAGACTCCAGCTGAGCAGGGCAGTGTCACCAGTATTTGGAGGGCTGGGTTGGTGCATTTTCCTAGCTGGTGAGGTAAGAATAGAAGTGCCCATCCCTGGAAGATGGCGCCCGAGGGTGGTGTGGGGATGTTGACTCAGGACCGGGACCTCAGTAGCCAACTCTCCAGGTCTCTCTCTCTGGAGCCACATCAACCAGATCTTCTCTATGTGCCCTGAGTCACCTTTCTGGTACCAGCGTCCAGGGTAAGTGTCCAAGAGCGAGCTCTTTGTGTTGGTCCTGTAGGAGAGGCCCTGGGACTCTAGCAGACTCCCTCATCTTTCTGCAGACAGAGTCCCACCGATTTCCACTGCAGGGAGCTATGTAGGCTTCTCCTCCCAGACCAGGTGCTCTGGTTTGGGGCTTTTGAGACTTCCATTCTTCTCAGGGGGCGCTTGTGCGGCTGAGATATCCCTCTGGCTTCTCAGCCCCAGCACCTGGGTGCGGGGCCAGCCCTCTCCACGTCTCCGCCTTGTTTACTCGTCTCAGCGTAGCTTCTTCTACAAAGCCTTGGATTTAACACTGCTGGTCAGCTGCCCTTCGGTCGGCCATTCAGGTGGATTGCTCTATAATTTAGCACTAAATCTGGTTTGGTGGTGGGAGGAGGTGAGTGTAACATCCACCTACTTGGCAGCCATCTTGCATCCCTCAGATACCACTTCTGTGTCTGAACTTATAAGACGCTCCCATGTGTAAGACACCCCTTAATTTTGGGGCCCAAAATTTTTTAAAAAATGTTATTTTCAATAACATGAAGTTATTGAACTCAAGTTTTATTCATCATAAAATTCATGCAACTCCTTATTTGTGCAAAAGAGTGGGAAATGCAAGTAAAAAAGAATCTACTTTTATAAAACACACCCAGTTTTTAGACCCCAAATTTTTGGGGAAAAAAAAGGTGTGTCTTATAAATGGGTAAATATGGTCCCTGGTTTGGGAGAAAGTGGTGGGCAGCCCTGCCTAGTGATTGTCAGCTGTTCGTCTGATTGCATAATTTCTCTCACGTATTCTTCCTGTTCTTTTTTAATAAGGTAAAAAGCTCATTGAGCAAGAGATTTAGTTTTTCTTATCTCTCATATCTTTAAGTTATGAAACTGTCATTTTTTAAAAAATAGGAACCATCCCAGGCAAGGAGGCACATATGGTTATCCTATCTTTAATAATTAACTGCGACAGTTTTGGTAGGGTTTCCTGCCATTTAGAAATATTTAATACTATAATAGCAGGCATTTTTGTAACCATATGTCTAAGTAATTGTCACTTTAATAACAGCTATATTCAAAGATATTCCCATAGATTGGACACGAACAAAAATATAATACCTCCGTTGTTTTTCCCCCAAAGTCTTTGCCCGTTATAAACTCTTGCAGTATTAGAGTGAACATAGTCCTACACTGAAAAGAAAGTGATACTACTAGATTCTTCTTTCACCTGTAATAGTTTCCTACACAGAAACGGAAACAGAAACCAACACACTTAGTTATAACTCTCATGTACTAAATTTCCAAGATGTTATAATAATGCACTGTCATTTTAAAATTTAATTCTTCCAGGGAGTATGTTAATTATTACCCTCCCCCCCAAAATCAACAAGAAATAAATGGCTTTAAAGTCACATGTATAGAACACTTTATAATTCAAATAACCAATAGACGTGGACAAGAACTCAAGTGGTCTGACAGTTCAGCCCCCTCCATATGGGTATGTCCAATCCCTAATGTTTAGGAGGTAGGGGTTCTTCAAGGTCACTGCTAAGTTATTTCAAGGAGAATAGTCAGGATTCCTATTTTTACGTTGAGGTCTCTGACTTCTCTATTATATTAGTGTGTTCTTTGTCTTCATGTGCTATGTTAAAAAGCAAAGATAAAATTTTCATTATCCTTCTATCCTGAGCTTGGCATTGTTTTTTTCAAGAGTAGTTTCAGTGTGTTAATAACATGTAAATATGACAATTGAAAGTGCTTATCTGTCATCAGGAAGTGAAAGTAGGTGTGAAGTACCCATGTTCCTTTCTTTGTCTGGCACTTGAAGTTTTTGTCATAAAACTATAAAAGAAACGGTAAAAAAAAAATCCATAGTCAAATGTCTCCTAGTATAGGCTTTCCTCAGTAATATATTTCATAAACTATTATTTTAAACAAAGAATAAAATAGAATTGCCTTCAGGCTGACAATCCGCTGACAGTTTGTAACAATGAAACCCTGCCTTCTGTTTGGATATGCAAGAGAGCTCCCGGTTTTCTATTTTGATAGGTTTGGGTATTTATTGAATTTTAAAGAATTATATAGCAATGGCAAACATCCTTTATTTTTTTAAAAAAAAGTTTATTTTTAATTGTATAATAATGTCACAAATCCATCCTTGGAAAAATTGTAAATAATGTAAATAAAGCACATTCATTTGATCTGCACTTTTCCTCATATTGAATTGAATTGAAGATGGGGGCTTTGTCCCCAGATCACATGCACCTTGCTTTGTTGCAATCACTTGTCACTGTTACAGGTTATGAATGACCTGTTTTAGTTATCCTGCATGGTCTCCAGTCAGATGGCTTTAAAGAAACAGTGAAGGTGGTTGGGCTGTATGAACATACTTTTTTGGATTAAGTGAGATGTGGAAGGTCAGTATCACATCATCCTTTATTCTCAGTCGACCCTCCAGGATAAATATTTGCTTGTAAGTACGTGAGGGGGAAAAAAAAGAATTGGGAAGATAATTTTTGAGTGTAGGTAATGAGTACATGTGGTTCATTGTCGTGTTTTTTTCTATGTTTGAGTACATTGGAAAACTTTCGCAATGAAAAGGACCACTGACGAACTGGTGTTAAGACGTAGACGAAGTAAGTATTAACCCCGAGAGTTCTCACTGGGCGCACAGATCTTTTCAGAGTCCGCGGAACCGCGGTCTTGAAACGAGACACGTGCGTTACCCCAACCTGACTTTGTCGTCTAGAGTTTCTGCCCAAAGTCAGTGTTTATTATACGGCTTTTACCTTCAAAGAACTTTAAAATGTTTTCTCTTTACAAAGTCTGCATTTATACGACATAAGAGAGTTAAATTAAAGAGACATAATTAAACACGTAAGGTTCGAGTTGTATTTCAGGGTTCCATACACTTGTGTCTCCGCTCTGCCTGGTGTCGCTTTCAGAGGAAAACGAAGGGAGGAAATCTGAGCACTGCCAGCTTGCCTGTTCCCTTCTCCTCCAAGATTACAGGTTGCTTGACTCCACGTTTGCAGGATTTTCCAGATGACCCCAGAGGGGCACATTCACAGGTGTTAATCTCTTATAAACAGCGTGTTACAATTTTGAGTTTTAAAAACTGTGTTCCATGTAAAACACGGTTTTTGTTCAGGCAGCCCGGTAATGTATTATCTCTGTGGATGGCTATAGGTCCGCGTGACAGTAAAAGGGGACGCACAAGGGCCCTGGTGTTTTCAGGGGCTTGCGGTAAAACAGAGGGGGAAACGCTGAACCTGCGTTTGCTGCGGTGGAAGAAATCTGACACTCTGTTGCACCCTGATTACTTTTCGTACCCTAAGCTAAGCAGACGAACGGCTGTTCGGAAGCTGTCAGGGGAAGCCTGTCAAGCACTAGGTGGATCACGCAATCAGACTGGTGTCGGGTCGGAAAAGTCAGTAGTTGGGAAGGGGGGGAAAAAGTGACCTTGTCCTCTCAACATTGTCTTTACACTGAGCAGAACAGATGAGACTGTGAATTATTCAAGGCAGCGAAAGCTTATAATTGTGAGCAGTGGTGGCGGCAGTGGAAGAGGGAGACGGGGCTGTGTTAGTCCAAATGTCTGATTCTATTAAACATCAAAGGACTCTTTTCTTAAAGCCATCTTTGGGAATTTGGGTGGCGTGGACCCCGTGAAGAATCCTTCCCTCTGTTTGATACCGTTTTTGGAAATCTGGGTCAAAGAGGCACACGTTAATATTTAGCATGGGTTTTTGGAAATGCAGAGTAAATGAACAAAGACGCGGGTGGGAGAGGATTTGCTGTTTCGGCAGGTGATGGTCTGGGAAGCCGGTTCCCCTGCGCGACACCGAGGAACCTCGGGGCTTTGGGGGGCTTGCACCTTTTATGAAAATGATCTGATCTCTCTAATAACAGGCTGAAGAAGATTTTAGGCCTCACAGAAAGTATTCTCCACCTAGTTATTAATTGTAATTTTCAGATGAAATTTGTAAAATAAGAGTCATGTAACATTTTGCCTTTTTAGCAATTTCAGATAAAAACTGGTGTATTCGGTCCCCTTTTGTACTCGCTTCTCTAAAATTTATGGAGATAGCCTTTATTGAGAAGTAGTTATTATGTTAAGTTTGGATTATTTTGAAGTTTACCATGGGATTTTAACTTGACTGCTTTAGGTAGTATTTTTTTTTTAGAAGTTCTTTAAGAATTCTTTTGGATTTTTTTTTCCAAACTGAAAAATATTGATATTGCTCTCTCAAAAAATTTTAATAATATCAATGGCATATTTAAATTTCCATGAAAATCTAAAGAACTGTGTGGTGGCTAATATAAAATTAAATTTTAATATCAGAATTCCTTTTAATGTTATTAAGACTTGAAAAAAACTACATTTTAATACTATTTACTGCATATTATATCATTATTTTCTATTTTAATACATTTCATAAAAAATTAACCTATAATATCAAAAATAATCTTACTTATGGAATAAAGAGCTAAAATATTTATGCATTGCCTCATCTCCTGAAAAGCTATTACTTGCTTTGGTCCTGAATCTTGTATCTCTACCAATAATAATCAGAAGAAGCATTTCAATAAAACATACGCCTCTGTGTTCCAGATTCTCTTCTAAATTTAGAATTACACTTTTTTTTTTTAGTGCAAAGACTATTTTAAACGATGCATCCTTCTCTCTCTAGAGTCCCGGTAAGAAGATGAATAGAAGAGGTTCCTTAAGACAGTGTTTCACGGGCGAACAGATCAAATGGTTTCATAGAATGCTTGGGATCAGCGTTAGTCCATTTCAATAAGTTACCTCCCCATTCACTACTGGGTCCAGCATGTAGTCTTCATTGTTATGGGTATTAGCTCCCAGTTACTAAAGTTAGTTTCCAAAAACTGAGGGCCATTTGTTTGTATAGGGAACACTTTCTAAATAAGCAACAACAACAACAACAAAAAGCCTTCTAATTAAATAGTTAGAACCCTTTTCTATCAGACAGAACTAGGGCCAGGGAAAATCAGTGTTCTGTGGTGATCACGTCTCTGTCCCCGCGCTCTCAGGAGAGGCTATGTGGAGCGGCAGTGGACGATGCCCTGATCTGGTCCAACCAAGTGACCTTTGCAGACTGGAATATGAAAAATCTTTTTTAATGAAGGAGCCACTCAGGAAATAGGATGAAGTCTTTTCCTCACTTAAATCTCAGGTCTTTTGTTTGTCAGCTGTTGGTATAGTGCATGTATATATATAAATATATATATATATATAAATTGAAAGGTTCTGAAGAGATACACTGTTATTTTCCATATTACTGTGAAGGGTGAGTCTTACCTTCCTAATTCCCATCTCGTACATATTGTCCTAGCTCTTCTTTGTGGTTTAAATGCAGACTTTGGGTGAAGCACAGATAACATTTGATTTTTAACTAGAAGAAAATTTCTTATGCTTAGACTAATACTTGTTTGTCCATCTTTAGAAAGTTTGGTGAACATGTCTGTTCATGATTGAATTCGGTGTGAGGATTAACCTCTGTATCAATTTACCCCTAATTTTGTTTTCTCAGTATGTGTTTTACTAAGTTTTTTTCAAAGACATAAATGACCAGCATTTAGAGTCCACATATATTTACTGATGCTCTGCTATGTGCCTAGTATTCTGGGGCCCATGAAGTGACAGTGTATGACCAGGTTCTGGCTTTTAAGAAGCTATGAGCTACATGTGAGAGGACAGATCAGTTTAATTTCTTTTTTTTTTTATGATTTTTTATTTATTAATTTTAGAGAGCAGAGAGAGAGAGAGAGAAAGGGAGGGGAGGAACAGGAAGCATCAACTTGCTTCTTGTATGTGCCTTGACCAGGTAAGCCCAGGGTCTCGAACCAGCAACCTCAGCATTCCAGGTTGATGCTTTATCCACTACGCTACCGCACGCAGCTCAGGCCAGATCAGTATAATTCCTAGAATGCAAGTGCACTAAGAGGTTAATGAGAGACCTGATCATTTTAAGCCAGAGGAGTTGGGGTAGCCACAGAGTTGTTTCAGAGGTGGAAAGATTTGAGTAGGTCAAGGCGAGTGACGCATGCAGCCAGCCTGGGCAGAAGCAGGGACTTTATTGTGAAGGAGTGTGTCCCTGAGCCACCAAAGGAGCCCAACCTTCATTCTCCAAAAAAACTGATGACTTCAGAGATGGCCCAAGGCTAGACCAAAGCCACTAACTGTTTTCTAAGGCCTTTAATACCAATTCACAGGGAGTGAAATTTATAAAATCCTTCTTTTCTCTCCTGACTTTTCCTGAAATGGGGGAAATTCTAGTCTTCTTGAGCGAATTTGTTTCTCTGGTTATTGTGGCTGACTGATGTCTCCTTGGGGAATGCTTCCTGGGCTTTGCTGGGCTTCCCACCACATGGCCTCCTGGTATGGGAGATCCAGTCTGGCTTACACTGTTTCCCGGGTCCCAGGCTCAGCTCTCCGATGGCCACTCGGCCTCACGGACTCTTGTCTCTGGGATCCTTAAACTGGAGGGCGGGTGTCTTTCCTTATTGTAGCTACTCACTCTGTATTTTAACTGACTGGTCACAGGGACTGGTGTATGGTAAGTTTGCATGTTGAATGAGGGAATGAATGAATGAATGAATGAATGCTGGTGCATTGCCTATTTCCTCCCTACTGCTGCTTTCCAGGAAAGCTTCAGAAACCTGGTTCCGGCAGCAGAACCTGAGTTCTGAATCCTCAGACTTTAGGCAATTGCTTAAATATTCCACATCCTTGGGACAACTCTGTCACTAACATGTCTCTAGACTTCCCAGAACCACTACAAGAAGTGACATGGTTCATCAAACCAAACTAAACTTAGAATTTTATTATCTAATTTTAAGTCCAAAATAAAATAAAATAAAATAAGCCTTTTAATGGAGAGTTTCATTGCCCAGAGCCTCAGGCTGACCAGTAAGTAATAGAAAGGTGGATTCTCGATCACGGGCTGTCTGAGGGCTGTCCCGTCTGCCGGCTCCCTCTCTGCCAGGCTGCCTGCCCACAGGTGACCGTGAGCATGCGTGTCCCTGACTCCAGGTCATTTTACAGGGTCTCCTGACAAAGCGTGACAGAGCCTACCCATGTGGGGATATCAAGTCAGTGTGAAAGAGCAAAGACAGAACAGCGCAGAGCTTACACGCCGGGAGGCAGTAAGGGACAAGACTTGGAAGTGCTGGAGGATTTGAGTTGTTAGAGTATCTGTTGTGTCACACCAGTGCTGGAATCCTGTACCTGTTACCTCGGCCCACGGTGGGATTTAGTAATGTTGTCACCCCCACCTCCTTGTCATAGACGGGGAAGCCACCGCAGAGAGGTTATCTACAACACGCTCAGGTCACGCAGAACCACGCCTGAAAGCCAGAGAAGTCAGCTTCAGAGGGCACCTTTGTCATGGTGTCTTCTCGAGCACGGGATGGCGGAGCACAAGCCCAGCACCGGGCTCGCAGAGCGCAGGACACTGGGATGTCACCCCCGGCGAGGCAGCCCAGAGAGGCCCTGTGCACCTGGAATGTTCTCTGCGGGAGCGCTGGTCCCAAACTCAGCTGTTTGAATGCACGGGGCTCCGAAGAGGTGTGGGGGGGGGGGACTCTCGTTATAGCCTGTGGGTCACGTTCATCTTCTTCTTCCCTCGGACGGTTTTCTCAGCAATCTTCCTAAGACTTGGACGTCTCAGATGAGGGCCCGTAAAACATCTTCTCCACTTGTGTTTTTCTTTTTTAAGCCCATGAGAAAGCTGTTTTGCCGTCTGAGTGCCTTCTGTTGTTTATGGAGCAGACTACAATGGAGAACAATTTGGCACTGTTATATGTCTTTTAATGAGAAAAATATGAGGCTTTATAGAATTTTTTTTTTTTTTTTTTTGTAAGGACGTAGACTATTAGAGGTGGGTGTATCGATACCTGCAATGAAGCTCATATAAAACCAGAAACAGAGCCACTTCCAGGGGCCCGGCTGCGGAGGGCGCCTGTGGGGCCTTGTCTGTAGCTCCCGCCCTACGCACATTCGGGAAGATTTTTTTCCCATGTCAGACTCGCCTTGAGCAGTGAAAATGCACAGCTTGGTCAGAGAATTACATGGCCCACAGAGTCAGACTCTGGTCCCTCAGGGTCCAGCCACGTAGTGGAAATGTATTCCTAAAATATATTTTGTTACATTTTTTCACTGTTACAAACTGGGAGTGTTCTGTGGCAACTAACCATATTGTTAGAGGGCTGTGTTTGCTCGGTCACCAATTCATTCACGTGTTTGTCACAGTTTCTTTGAGATCCCAGATCTGCTTGGACCTGTGGGCCAATGCTTGTGCTGTGATCTTTTCTCTCCTTCCCTCTGTTTGGAAATAGGCGTCGAGCACTTGCTGAGTGCTAGGCTTGGGGGACAGAAAGCGCAGGTGATTTGCTCTCCGTCCTTAGAGATTTTACGATGGGCGTGAGGACACCGACGAAGAGACACCCTGTGGGAGACTGCTGTGACCCAGGCTCAGGGAACACGCTGGAACCCTGGGGTCCTCGGCCGGAGCTCCCAGGCCCCCATACAGGGGCCACTGCAGCGGGGGTCTGAGGCTCGAAGTGGAGAGATGAGACAATGTTCCGAACCCAGAGCCGAGCGTGTCCAGCGACCCGGAGGTGGGCGACGGCCCTGGGCAGTCAGGCATCTGGGTTCATTGCACTTCGGCAATTTTCTTAGGTTCGTACAGCACGTCCAGTTCACGGTTGGGATGAGAACTGGTCAGCTAACCAGTGTACATACTGCCCATGACCAGTGTTGGGAGGGGGTGGCCCATCATGGAGGACCTAGGTGGGCGGAATGTATCCTCCCTCCAAGGAGATCTGGAGACCACAGTCCGGGACACCCCTGGGGGAAAGAGGGTGGAGGGACACCTCTCTCTTTCTTTTTCTCTTTCTCCTACTTTTTCCTTCTGTCTTGAGATGTGCTGGGCCAGACCCAATGAGTCCGAGCTGGGGAAAGACGAGGCTGGCAGCCTTTCCCAAGCATGGCGGTGATTTGCGGTGGGATTCCGGTGCCCACGGACCCCCGGCAAAGCGGAACCAGAGACAAAGGTTGCCTTGCCCACCTGCACCTCCCTTCCTGGACCCAACACCCTGTCAACCACTGTTCTCCTGCCGCCCCCCCCCCCAATTCTGAGTCCCTTCCAAATTCTTCTCCTCCCTTCGGCCCACCTCAATCAAAACTCTCTTTCCCTGAGCCCTCAATTAATTAGATCTGATTATCTAATTAAACGAATTCACACTGAGGTATGAATGAGGCTTAACCCTCCCAGGAGCATTAGCATTTTAAAAGAGGAGCCTGCTAACCCAGATGCCTCCACGACTGGTAGACTGGGTGGGAGTTTGGGAGGCAGGGTCCCCACACTCTGCAGGGAGGCCAGCACTGCCCGGGCCAGCAGAAGGCTCTCCTCCACCAGGGACTTGGGAGAACTGCAGTGGGCACTGTGGGAGTTTGGGAGGCAGGCTCCCCGCCCTCTGCAGGGAGGCCAGCACTGCCCCGGGCCAGCAGAAGGCTCTCCTCCACCAGGGACTTGGGAGAACTGCAGTGGGCACTGTGGGAGTTTGGGAGGCCAGCACTGCCCTGGGCCAGCAGAAGGCTCTCCTCCACCAGGGACTTGGGAGAACTGCAGTGGGCACTGTGGACCCCCTCCGTTGAAGCCCCACCCCTCTGCCTTGGACAGTGGGCAGCACCGACGACACGATGTCCTCACCTAGGAAGAGGGTTTCTACTCGTACGGCGGAACTTCAGTCGTGCCTTCTACTCTGGAAGCGGAGAAGGTCTAAGGATTCTTTGTGGCAAAATTCTAAGATTTCTAGACCCACCCCAACAGCAGCCAGAGTGGCTGTCCTGAGACATTCAGCGTTCACTGTGGGTTTTTCTTTTTTCACCCTCATTGTTGATCCCTGAACAGAGTCTGTTTCTTAAACCGGAAAGACAGGAGCAGCTGCCTTCCAGCCCTGAGGTGACATGGGGCAGAAGCTGACCTAGGAGAGAAGGGCTGGGCGTGAGGCCTCTCTGGAAGTCCGCGAGGTCTCGCTGCGCCCCTCTCGGGGAAGAGATGGGAGGGGCCATTTTGTGCCCCGTTGCCTGCGAGCTGGAAGCAAAGTCGTACATTTCAGCAAGGTCCAAATTAAGGGAAGATTCTGGAATCCACCCCAAAAGCTGCTCCGTCACTGACCGCTGCCCTGCGTTTACCCAGACTGCCGAGTGTTCTGAGCATTTCCCGTCAGACGTTGGATTTCCATGTAGAGACACAACCTAAAAATGTGTCGGCTGCTCTTGTTTTATTTAACATATGCCTCAGAATTCCTGAAAATAAGAAAGTAGATAAGGCTAATTGATATGCCTATTACCGATTGCTTTGTTAAAGTCCTCTCTTGACACGACGGTTATTTTTGCTATAGTTTTGGTATACTTGTTCATACTTTGGTGGGGGGGTTTAAAAATGCGTTAAAAATGCAATATGGGACTAAAAATGGTCCCATATTGTTAACATGTTCAGCTGGGATGGAGCAGGGGCTAAAATTTGCTATTATTGAGAAAGAATTGGCATTTCCCCATTCTATTTTGAGGTGATGGATTAAGAGAATCACTTTATGTGAATGCTAACTGACTTTGCATACATTCCTGTAATATTTAAATTAATTAGATTTCCTGGAACGGAAAAAAAGTGATGCATATTATTGATGATAGAAGACATGGTGTTGCATCCACCCAGGAACAGAAATGGATACAAGTGGGGTATGTACGTGCCTCCTGTGGCCCTGAGACTTGGAGACCATAGCCCTGGTAGGAAGACGGCCCTATTAATACAGCGAGCCTTCAGAAAGCCGATCTCACCCACCAAAGCAAGACAAATAGCGCAACGGGAAGCAGTAAAAATTGTGATTAAACCTTTCATCCGATTACTTCTCATTTCATATGCTATGGAAGTCTCTAACTCTATGTTGGGCTTCGTGCAAGAAATAAGCACAACATCTGGCCGAGGCATTCACAGGGGAGGGCGTCACTGTTTCCTGTGGATATTTCAGCCGTCAGAGCCTGAAAATTAAAGCAGGAGAACTGACCAGCTGGGGGAAAATAAAACCGGATGACACTTCTCTCCATACTTAGGTTCATGCCCGCCTACAATAACTTTGCTAATTAGTAGGAAATTATTGAGATTGTAGTATATTTTTATTTTTCCTGCAAATATTTCCTACTGTTCAATAATATATGGAAGCTCTTTTAGACGATCATCTGATCCAAGCTGATTTTCCTTGATAATCGTGCGTTCAAAATTAAGGGATTTTTTTTTTCCTCCCACTGGTGCTTGGAAGCCAGTGGATTATTTTTGGTTGATCTGCAAGCTGTATCTCATACAAGGAATTTCTGAACCAGAGATGTTCACGATTAGAGCAATCTTTCATCTGCCAAGAGGGGTGCCGGCTGACGCTAATTGTCTGTAAGAAGTGGAGTTGGTCAGGTGAACAGACACCGGGGTCCAGTTTGCAGGGACTTAAACCGTCTACACCGTCGCTTTAGCTCAGCTAGTCCTCGGCACTGCGGTGTGCCCGAGACGTCGGCCTCCTTATTTCATTTGCTGCCTTTGCTGAGGCGGTCTTATTTACTCTTAACCGAAAGCACCTATGAAAACTATTATGGGATTAAAACAAAATTTTTCATTTTTTTTTTTTTTTAGAAACAAATTGCTTGTGCTAATTTGCTCTTAATTTTCTGCGCTCTAATTCTTTGTTTAGTTTTGATTTTGGTAGAATAGCTCCCTGGGAAATAAGAACTTTCTTTTATTTGGCAGGGAAAGAAAGTCAAGGAGCTGGAAGAAATCAGGGACTTCCCTGAGTGAGGAGGGAGGGGCCGCTGTCGCTCTCATTTTACAGGCTGTGGTAGAGCTCATCCCCTCGAATCTCCGTCTCCTCAGCTGTAAAGTGCCACGAATGTTGTGCACCTCATTAGGAGGCATACATAAGATGCCGTCTGGAGACCGCCCAGCACCACGCGTGCTGTGGCGTGGCAGTCAGCACACGCTCCAGTCCTTTCTGCCCTCTGTCCTGGTAGAGAACTCAGATTCAGACAACTGAATTGGGGTCAGAAGTGAAAACCAAGTTCACGCTCATCAGAGGACAGCTGTTGGATGGTTTGCACAGCTTTTTGTCAAACCAAGTGACATTGTCATTTCCATAGATCAATAACAGCAGATTATTGGCAATTTCATACGGCATGTCCCAATACCGAAATAAAGAATTTCTGCAATTATTTAGGTAGTATAGATGTTACAGATCAATTCTTTTTCTGAATTGCTTTGATCTTTTGAAGTAACTGTGCTGTTTCCAAAGGAATGGATCATTTTATTCCTCTACTTCTTTTCCACAATGCAAGATAATAATAGTGGTTCCCTGTCCTATGGATTTTGATCTCTTCTTTATTGCCCCTAGATTAAAAAGAAAGACTAATTATCCCTGATCCTTATCCCAGCCCTACCAAGCAGCTTTGCTTCAGGATATAGCTCTGTGAATTCATTCCCAAGACCATACGGTGACCACACCCCGACAGTAGCAGCTCCTCATGGTGTCCGAGCTCCCTGTTTGTGGCACGTGTGCTCCCTCAGGATGCAGGAACCAGGTCGGGTCAGGCTGCCTCATGGTCGGGGTTCACTGTGTGATTCAGGGGGCCTCAGGGCAGCGAGGCTTCCGAGACACCTGGCCAGTTCCTTGTGGCTCTCCAAGGTTCCAGCATAACTTCAGTGACACAGTCCCCGGCTGGGCCTCAATAGCAGCGGGGGTGACTCAGTTCCTCCTAGAAAGGACTTTCTCCGGCCTCCTCACTGCCCCAGGACCCACTGCCATGCCCACACTGGGCCAACGCCTTCCCCAGGCCCTTCGATCACACAGAGCACCTCCTCTCCAGCCTCTGTACACAGTACATTGCGCCCCATCCGTCTCAGATGCAACACCACCCCCGTCAGAGAGTCACCCCCTCCACCACGCATGCTCCCTCCATTATGCTCTAGTCTAGTAACGTGCTCTTTTCATAGCACCCATCACAATGTGTAGCGATTTCTTTGCTTGTTGTCTATTTCCCCCACTGACCTAAAAGCTTCGTGAGGGCAGGCCTTTCTCTGATGTCCACCACTCTACCCCAGAATCCAGCACAGGACCTGGCACACCGTAGTAGGCCCTTGACAAATAGTTGCTCTATGGATCACTGCATGACTAAGGGAGAACCTCCTGAGAGGGTCTGCGACGTCCTGGGAGAGACTCCAAGCCGTCCCGGGGAGAGGGGCTGTCCAGTGGAGTCTGACTTCAAATGCAAATATCGGAACTGCCGTGAGCTTGTATACCCTCCCCCTGAAGTGGGACACATTTTGCCAAATCATGTGATTTTCTGTTAGGCATTTCTTTCCTTTAAATCAGCGGTTCTCAACCTGTGGGTCGCGACCCCGGCAGGGTCACCGAAAGCTATCGGAAAATACATAATGCATATCAGGTATTTACATTCCGAATCATAACTGTAGCAAAATTACAGTTATGAAGTAGCCACCAAAATTATTTTTTGGTTGGGGGTTACCGCAACATGAGGAACTCTATTGCGGGGTCACGGCATTAGAAAGGTTGAGAACCACTGCTTTAAATGATGATGTGCGTTTTCACATGTTAGCTCTTACTCTTTCATTAGGAAGTCGATTGTACACTGAGACGCAACTGTCAGTAAAACACTCTGTACAAAAGGACCTCAGATTGAAGGAAAGTGCATCTGGGAATTAAATAGCCAGGTTGGAAAAGCATATGTGGGAATCAAAGAATTGGAAGGAAGAAATATCCTAGTGAAGATGGAAAAGTGAGGCACCAATGAGCTGAGCACATCGGACAGGTGACGGACAGGCCGGTGGCAGAGAGGACGTTTGGAGGTCGAGGAAGGAAGCAAGACAGGTGTGGTTGGAACCCACGGGCTGGACCCACTCAGGACTGAAAGAGTAACGGGGCATTCCAAACCTGGGGTTATGCACTAATCTGTGGCAAAATTTTAATTGGACCAGTTTCTCGTAGTTATTAACTTTCATTTGTTGGAAAGTGAAAAACATGCAAGCAAAGGCATTTGTACATCTCTCTGTAAAACTAGATTTGAAATTCGGGGTCTTCTTTAGTGACCCCCTTTTTGAGCTGCTAACGTAATGCTTATTTACCTCTCACGACTTCGTTCAATCAATAAAGAACAAGCAAGGGAAAGGGAAAGGAAGCCTGCGTCTCTCTAATTAAAGATTACAGGTTTGTGAGTAATTTATTTTGAAGTATTGAGATAAGGCAACAATGAAAAAAAATTTAAAGGGAAAACTGACATGAGGCTTTTTATCTTTGCTCGCGTTACACAGGAAGGTTGACATTTTACTGTGTATCAAGGTCATAGAAGTTAGGAACGAACCCTCTCTGTCTTTGAGAAATCTCTAAATTATAGATCTTAGAGTTAGCAGGAACCTCAGGATTATTTAAACCAACCCTTTACTTCTAGAAAGGCAAGATGTTATTATCCCCCATTTTAGAGAAGAGACAAGTAAATTAAGTTACCTGCTGTGGTCACGTGACTGAAAAAATGACTGATGACCGGGGATGCGAAGGATAGTGGGGCGGCAGGGAGCGCTGGAGACGCCGGTTCCGGTGTGGTATTAGGGTGCGCCCTCCATCGCACCACTAGCAGGGTGACTCTTGCCCATCTTGATGTGGACCCAGTAGAAGACACGCTGTACTCAATTAGGCCATCGTTTACCGAAATCGTGTCTTTCCTTTCTGAACAAAAGGGAAGAAAAAAGGGAGAAAGGGGAGAGAGGGGGCCCTTGGCTGAAAGTGCCAAGAAACTTCTTCTAGGTCCTTATGGTGGGAAAGAGGAGAGAAATTACTTTGACTTGATCTTTTCTCGGTTTTGAATTGTATGATGTGCTGATCCCCCATGACGCTGAGAGGTTGGGTACTTCTTCCCAGGCCACCGACCTGACAATACAGCTACACACTCCTTGAGAACCTGAATATCCACCCGGTCATGATGGATTATGCCTCCCTTCGGTCTTAGAAATGGGAGGTGAGGAGGAACGCCAGTGGAGCGGAGATGAATTTTCTCGGGTCTGAACATGTGCTAGGAGCTGCCGAGGTCATGCTAGGACTTGTATAGCTTGTCATGGAGGTGCCACGCGTGCCCCCTACCAACAGGGCATCTTCCCGGTGCGCTCGCTCGGCTGTGCGGTGCTCTCGCTGGTTTGGTGCGTGGGCCACGCACGCTCTCCTGCGCGTGCCTCAGCAGGCGTGACAGCTGGAGCGCGGACGCGTCCCTGCGATCTGCGCGCCCCCCTACACTTCTGCCGCACAGTGACATTTTTTAGAAAGATAGAAACATGATGATGACAGGTTCTCCGTTTCACAAACAAGTCAATTTGTTTGATGGCTTCCAAAATAATTGACTTCAGTTTGTGCCGGATTGACCTTTGATCTCGCCTCGCCTGGCATCTCCAGGCTCGCTATGTTTTTATGGAAAAAAGGGAAAAAAGTCTTCCTTTTATTTATTAGTCCTCTGTTGCTTTTGAATTAGAAAGCCATCCCTTATAAAGAAAAATCAAATATACATTTGAAAGGAAAATGGAGAGGGCTGCATCTTGTGCGTATTAAAGCCCAGAAGGAAGGAAGATTAATAAGGCACATACCTGTTTCCCTTCACTGTTTCCCATATTTCTTTTGGCTTTCATAAAATCCCTTCACTCTTGCAGGACCTTTTCAATCTGGTGAAGTCCATCATGTAAAAACTAAGGCTTACACCATTCCATCATCTTTCTATGGGCCTCCCCAAATTTCATCCTTCCTTTCCTTAATATTGCCACCAAACATTGTATTTATCTGGGTTTTGTCTGATATGAAGTGGTCTGTATATTTTTTAAAATATCTATAAAGCCTGACTAGGCAGTGGCACAGTGGATAGAGCGTCAGACTGGGACACAGAGGACCCAGGTTCGAAACCCCGAGCTCACCAGTTTGAGCGCGGGCTCATCTGGTTTGAGCAAAGCTCACCAGCTTGAGCCCAAGGTCACTGGCTTGAGCAAGGGGTCACTCTGCTGTCGTCCCCTGGTTAAGGCACCTATGAGAAAGCAATCAATAAACAACTAAGGTGCTGCAAAGAAGAATTGATGCTCTCGTCTCTCTCCCTTCCTTCCTGTCTGTTCCTATCTGTCCCTCTCTCTGACTCTCTCTGTCACCAAAAAAATAAATAAATAAAAAGAAAAGATTATCTATAAAAATGATATATTTTTCCCTTCTGTCACTAGCTTTCGTGTTCCCCTTTCAGTTGTTGACATGCCCACTCCACCCCCACTTGGTTTTGACAGGTGGCATGATGAGGTTTAGAAGAGAGGCTGGAGTTAATTGAGGTTAGCAAGGAAAATATGACTGTCGATTTCAGATTTTTTTCTGTTAATTATTTTTAACTCCTGAATACTCAATTAAATGAAAAATAATGTACATTTAAGAGCATCTTGAAAACTCCCACTCCTGGAAGTGTCAGAGGAGAGGGGCCCCTGGTGACTCTTGACAACAGAGCACACCACGGGCTTTTCTGCAGATGACATAGTTGTTGTTGGTTCTTGTTTTTTGTTTTTTTTTTTATGATACTTCTTTTGAAGTGACAGATTGGGCACACTGGGAAGAGGACGTTGAGCGGATACAGCCCTACCAATGCGGTTTGCCTCTGCAGCGCCCACCGGGCTGCACTGCCGTGGAGATGGGTGTGGTTGGGACCCCACCCTCGGGAAAGACGGCCCATGGGGACAGTGCGGCTCTGTTCCGTGTCACTGTGCTGCTTCCTCCATGATGTGCCTGTGCCCTTTGGCCTTCACTATACAGAGAAGGGAGGCTGGCCTTAAAAAAAAAAAAAACCCACTTGAAAAATACATTTTCTTTGAAAGGCCCGGAAGTTGTTTAATCAACCCTACTAGCCAAATACCTTACACAGTCTGCATATTTTAATTTCTATTCCTGGGGGGGGGGGGGGGGGAGAGAATGATTATTTTTCCAAAAAAAAATAAACTTAGCAAAGAAGACAATCTTTCTAAAGAAGAAAATAAAAGGGGTTCTTCATTAGAATTCTCTTACAGACTCCTGCCTTCTGCCTTTAGCGTGTTAATGCCCTGTGCCATCCATCTTTCTTTGAGAGAGAGGGAGGGAGAGAGAGAGAGAGAGAGTACTTGGGATCGGGATCTCTTTCCTTCGTAGAAGGAGAGTGGGCCTTTTTGGTCTAGGCCGATGCCTGCGGAAGGTGAAGGGCATGTCAAGAATGTTCCTGTGAAGTCGGCTCTTGACTGTGGGTCGTTCTCTGTGGGGTCCTTGTCCCCTGTCATCATCGATGTATTCAGCACTGAGACATCTTGCATTTGCCACCGTTCGGAAGTGGCTCTGCTTCGCTGTGAGCCTTTTAAAAGAAACGTGGTGTAGGGTACTTGGTAATCTGTGACAGCTAGCTTTTTTATTTCCTGCAATATTCTTCCCTTAACAAAACTGAATGCCTTTTCCTTAAAATAATAATAATAATAATAATAATAATAATAATAATAAATAGAAGCATCATTAATTATGGCTGGCCCAAAGTAATGGTAAAGGATAGAAAACTTGAAGCCAAGAAACTGGATCTGAAAACAATAGGTAAAGAGCGTGGGATAAATGCGTCTTCCGGCTAATTCTGCAACAGAAGGCCAGCCGTGGCTTCTGTAAGGTCGGCACCCAGAGCGGTTCGTCCGACCGTCATCTCTTCCTGGGAGTGCCGCTCTGGAAACTTCCTTTCTCATTTCTGTGCGAACGGACAGACGTCTGTCATTAAGAACTGAGCTTCCAGGTCTGAGGACCCGAAATCTCCATGTATGGAGAGTGGCTGAGAGTCATCACTTTGACTAATGGAGGAGCCCGACCGCGTACCCGTCTCAGCGCCTCTTCACGGTGTCAGTTTTCCAGTTCAGTTGACTTTTGATGTATCTCACTTTATCAGTCATTGACGTGGAAATTTCATCACCCCTCTATGCTTTATGAGTTTTTCCTCGTGTTTGTTTGTAATGGGCTTTATGGGTGATTAGTTATGTGAATTGTGGCATTCTTGGGCTTCGGCACGCACCCCGACCGCATCCGGGGGGCCTGCCGCTCTCACAACTCTGCCCTGCATTCAGACATGCCTGGCTGAAACGACGATATGCATTTTTTCTCACTACTGAGTGTGACAATGAATAGCTGAAGTTATTTGTATTATCTCTAATATTCAAGCACTTTTCAACTCGGTGATTTCACACATTGGTGACCGTGCCGGGATACACCGTGGACTGACTGCTCTGCGAGGCACTGTCAGATGTCAGGGTTTTACCAAAACCCCACTGAACAATATTATGACATAAGAGTGATATTTCTAATACTTATGCAGATGATCATCTTTGCCTTAAAAGCTTTCGCAGTAAAAACAAGAGAATTGATATGATCCACCGCTCTGTTTTCCCTAATGTGACTGCATGCACTTGTCCTAGCGGTTGGCGTTGTGTCGTGGTCCAGCGCACAGATTTGATGTCACGCGGATCTGCGTTTGAGCTCTAGCTATGCTACTTAGCAGTTGCGTGACCTTGAGTTAGTTACTTAAGTTCCCTGAGTATGAGTTTCCTCACTTGTAAAAGAAAGTTAATAAAAGAAGCTGCCTCATAGGTTTGTTGTGGAAATTAAATGAGATACTGAATGAAAAGTCAGCATTTAGGACGTGCTCAATAGATGGTAGCTGTGTACTTCCAACTTGTTTAGTCTCTATTTGGCAACATTCTGGCATCCCAGGACTGTAGAATTCTCAGGTTAGCTCTACATTGTAATGTTTAGCGATTTAAGTTTTAATTTGAAGGTTCCCTCTCCTGTTTCTACATTGCATGATTATAATGAGAATATTCTACACCACCATTTTTTTTTCCAGATATAAGTTTTACCATAATAAGAGTCAGGTGAATTTTATAATGTGATTTTTGTTTGATAACTTCCTTGCTAAATCATCATTTCCTATTATTCAAGAAGGAAATTTGAAATACAGTATGAAGACTCTCTAGGGCAGGGGTCCCCAAACTACGGCCCGCGGGCCGCTTGCGGCCCCCTGAGGCCATTTATCCGGCCCCCTGCTGCACTTCTGGAAGGGGCACCTCTTTCATTGGTGGTCAGTGAGAGGAGCATAGTTCCCATTGAAATACTGGTCAGTTTGTTGATTTAAATTTACATGTTCTTTATTTTAAATATTGTATTTATTTCAGTTTTGTCTTTTTACTTTAAAATAAGATATGTGCAGTGTGCATAGGGATTTGTTCATAGTTTTTTTTTTATAGTCCGGCCCTCCAACGGTCTGAGGCACAGTGAACTGGCCCCCTGTGAAAAAAGTTTGGGGACCCCTGCTCTAGGGAATAGTGGAAAAGGAAAAAAAAAAAAGCCGTGAAAGCCAATGAACTAATCTAGGAGTGGCCAGCAAGAGACGCCCCTGGGATAATACTATATTATCCCTCCCCTTTTTAAGATAATTTATTTTTCTATTAAGATCAACTCTATTGTCTCATTTGGGGTTTTTTGTTTTTTTTTTTTTGGACATCAACATTCACCTAAACCAGGAAACATTATTGATTATTCTGTGCAAGGCACAAAGACCCTTCACATCAGAGCGGATTTTCGGGTGGGTGACTATGAATTTTGAAAGTGTGGAGCGGACGAACAGAAAGCAATGGCACCTGAAAACTTCATTTACAACCCGTGTGCCTCCAGCTGCTCAATTGTTGTGACCAAAAACAGTGTCCGATCTGCAAGTGGAGTGACACCGCTCGAGACCGGTGTGCCCGGACACAGCCCAGAGGACCTGTGGGGCTGTCATAGCCCTCTCACCAACCTGCAACTGCGTTCAGACCCTGCACGTTGTCTTAATGCTGCCCACGCGTAGCGCTGCCGCCAAATTCAGTTCAGTTTGTCAAGGTTTTCCTTTGTTTGTTTGTTTGTTTGTTTGTTTTCTGCTCCAAGAAGACAAAGCTTGATGAGGTGTATAGCGTCCAAAACGCTGAGCTGCTCTGGCTGTGAACGCGGTAGGCTGGGGTAGCCCTGAGCATCCCCTGGTGGGGCCAGCTCCAGGCATGAATACATTTCTACTGAGCCATCTGAGTGTGCTACCTTGAAAATACAGACGAGGAAAATGGTCAGGGCCATAAAAAAGCAACAGGTTGTTTACAGATATCAGTCCTGAAGGGCCAGCCAGTATGGAGCGTGATTAACCGAAACTGCTCTTGTTCTTTTATTGACTCCGTAAGGCATTGATTTACTGTAGAAATAATCGTGTTATATTGCGGATGACTTTTCAGTGTTGTTTGGAGTCTTTTATGCCACTAAAACATTTCCTGGTTCACAAGGTGCCATGAACAGTGTGGCGGAGAATTTGCCGGGCTGGGAAATGAGGTGTGATCAGACTGATAACACGTTCTTTCAAGGAGCCATCCCCAGGGAAGTGGCGGAGGTTTATTAGACTCAGATCTGTATTTTGAGGGCATTCCATTTACAGACATCTAGGCTACAGTTTATGCTCCTTTACCACTAGAGTTCGTAGACACCTTGGTTGGTGCCTTAGTTCTGTCCCCTGGTTACACCCTTGGCTTTGCAAAGCCACTCTTCTCTGCCTTCGTCTCAGATGGAAGGGGAGCTCTCACAGGAGTATTAACTGTTCACACCAGGTCCTCTGTGTGTGGCCTGGGAGAGGTAGCCAACGCCAGTTTGAAGAGTGGGGCTCACTTCTCAGGAGCCCGTTTTGTGCCTTTGGCTGGAGGCTTCCAAGCAAGTGGTTGCCATCCTCGATCTGCTGCCGTTTAGGAACAGGAGGAGTGAAAGGTGTTCCCATAACACTGTGACTAGCTCCTGGGTGCCACAGGTCTGACCAAGGTGCCTGTGACCCAAGCCATGAGGGGCGTGGCAGGAACCGGCTAAAGCAGAACCAGGAACAACTACTTTGGGCTCCGCTCTTGCCTTCTCTCTGGAGAATTCTGCCGTCTGCTCAGATGTGGCACCAGCAGAGGGTCTAGCTGTGTCGGGCAGCAGGGAATCTGACTCGTTATCCCCTTCAGCACCAGAAGTTTCATAGACTTCTACTTCTCGTCCCCAAGGAGAAGAAAGACGGCCCCCTTCGTCTGCACCTGATAGGACAGAGCCCTATGTACACTGGAGATCCTTGCTCAGTGTCCACTGGACAGAGAGCCCTGCACACACCGGAGATCCTTGCTCCGTGTCCGGTGGACAGAGAGCCCTATGTACACTGGAGATCCTTGCTCAGTGTCCACTGGACAGAGAGCCCTGCACACACCGGAGATCCTTGCTCCATGTCCGGTGGACAGAGAGCCCTGTGTACACTGGAGATCCTTGCTCAGTGTCCACTGGACAGAGAGCCCTGTGCGCACTGGAGATCCTTGCTCCGTGTCCGGTGGACAGAGAGCCCTGTGTACACTGGAGATCCTTGCTCCGTGTCCGGTGGACAGAGAGCCCTGTGCACACTGGAGATCCTTGCTCCGTGTCCGGTGGACAGTGAGCCCTGCGCGCACTGGAGATCCTTGCTCCGTGTCCGGTGGACAGAGAGCCCTGTGCGCACTGGAGATCCTTGCTCCGTGTCCGGTGGACAGAGAGCTCTCTGAGCACTGGAGATCCTTGCTCCGTGTCCGGTGGACAGTGAGCCCTGCGCGCACTGGAGATCCTTGCTCGGTGTCCGGTGGACAGAGAGCCCTATGTACACTGGAGATCCTTGCTCCGTGTCCGGTGGACAGAGAGCCCTGCGCGCACTGGAGATCCTTGCTCCGTGTCCGGTGGACAGAGAGCCCTGCGTGCACCGGAGATCCTTGCTCCGTGGCCGGTGGACAGAGAGCCCTGTGCGCACTGGAGATCTTGCTCGGTGTTCAGTGGACAGTGAGCCCTGCGCGCACTGGAGATCCTTGCTCCGTGTCCGGTGGACAGAGAGCTCGGTGCGCACTGGAGATCCTTGCTCCGTGTCCGGTGGACAGTGAGCCCTGCGCGCACCGGAGATCCTTGCTCCGTGTCCGGTGGACAGTGAGCCCTGCGCGCACCGGAGATCCTTGCTCCGTGTCCGGTGGACAGTGAGCCCTGCGCGCACCGGAGATCCTTGCTCCGTGTCCGGTGGACAGAGAGCTCGGTGCGCACTGGAGATCCTTGCTCCGTGTCCAGTCATTAAGGAACCAGGTCTTCACAGCCAAAGTAGTGTCAGAACATGCATCACAGCGTTGAGAAATGATGATACTCTTAATAAGTACTACCTTATTGTCAGAAGATAACCTTGTAGATATTTACTACTTGAATCTTTCTTGAATTCTCTGGATGCATATCTCTTGGAGAGTTTTTATAACAAAACGCTTTAGTGGGAAACCTAATTATAATAACTTGAGCATTTTCCGTGCACATCTGATTGTTGCTACCGGACCGCTATTTTGATACGTGTGCTTTTCTGGACCCGTCAGAGGGAAGGCGGAAGGCGTTGCAGTTCCTGAGGACTTCTGCCGATAGCGTGATGGTAACATGCCGCGATCATGTGGCGGCTCTTCATCTGCCTGGCGTGGTGTGGCGTGGTGTGGTTTTCAAGTTGTGCGTCCTAGACAGGGTCCGTAGATAAAGTATGAGAGCAAGAAAGCATTATGTCCATTAGTTGAAATTGGCATCGTGTTGCCAAACTGTAATAAGCCCTTAGGGGACCTCCGTGTTGAAACTACTCAATTGAATGCTGCAATTTTCCATAACAATTTAAAAGGCCTGCAGGCATGCTGAAGTCCTAGCTGTGTCTTTCAGTTAACACTCTCTAACATGACCCCAAAGTCTCATTTACATCACAGCAATTAAAATATATTCCACATTACATGTTGACGGCTACATGCTGCAGAAAGAACCCACTGAAAGGCAGCTATTTTCCAGAAATAATCATGGAAAGCGTTGTGTTCATGATCTCTTCCCTGCATGGTGGTGTCATCATTACGTATGTATATACCCAGGGGGGAGTGGTGATTGTGAAAGGGGGTGGGGGGGCGGGGAGGGGGGGAGGCGGTGCAGTGTGGGCTAATTACAACTCGGAGTCCTTGCTGTTGGGTGGCTCACATGAAATTAGGCTAGTAGTCTCAGGTTCATAGGTGACAGGTGTCCATTATGCGAAATAATTATTGTAATCAGTGCTAATTGGCCCCCTACTGGTAGTTCAAAGGAGAGGGACCAAAAATTAAATGAGTATTAAAATACCACTCTTCCTGGCTGCAGAAGTGCTTCGCCCAGCCTCAGAGTGCAGGCGCGACGCCCGGTTGGGAAGGTGATGGAGAAGCAGAGTAGCGCTCACCCGAGGATGGCGGTTTTGTACGTTAGAGTCCTTTCCCGGGTGCTCCAAGTACGTTTTAAATCCTCTCGGAATGTGGATTAGAACTAGAACTAAACTGATACCCTAACTACTTTTTAATGAGATAAATAGCACATTAAATGACTTTTAAAGCAAAGCCACCATAGCCAAAATTAGATCGCATGTTCTCAAAGTGACTACTGCATCTCAGTAATGCCGTTCCTTCAAGAAACACGGACCAAATCGACTTACTCCAAACTGTTGTGTGGTTTAATATTTATTGAGTCGCTGCAATTTGCTAGCTCACCTGGAAAGCGTGGCTCTTGAGAACTGTTGAGGATACAACATCATCAGTATCTGAAACACGGTGGCTGGAGCCTCTTGGCGTGGCCAGCAGTTCATGGGAAACCAAGGAAACTGACTTTCTCCCCATGCCTGTCCAGCCACTGTCGCCCGCACTCCCCTTCCGTGGTCAGGAGGCACACCACAGGAGTCCTGCTTCAGCCGACACCTGAGAAGGCCGCGCTTTTATCCACTGCGCGGGTCCATTCTAGCCTCGTGCCTGACCTTACAGTGACCACCAGTAACAGCACGGAAAAGACATGTTTGTGATTGGGCCACGGACGTGCGGGTCTCTGGGCCAATGAGTGAGAGGGTTCTCCTTCCAGCAAACACAGCCCCTTCCTCCGGGTACCCCGACGAGGCTGGCCTAGTCCGGGCCATGCGTTACCCGACTCATAACATTATTTTTTATGAACATTGTAAATCAGGCACGTATTTGTCTTCATGATATGAAACATTCAGGAGATCCAGAACAGCTGACTAATTGGATATACTTCTTCCATTTCTGCTCGCCTCCCCGCAGACCTAACGGAAAGTCACGATGTCTGGCTGGGTCGCACACACATGCACATTCGGGTGTGTGGCTCAACGGGAGAGGTCAGGACAGCATATTCCTAGGTGAGGCCGTGCCAAGTCAAGCATGCTTATGTATCCTGATAGCGTCGCAGGAAAATTTGTTTAAAAGCAAACAATAAACACCAAAGAAGAAAAATATTAAAGAGAATCGAATCCTCTAGAGCAAGCGCACAGACTGCTTGCCAGACGAGCTGTGAAAATGTTGGGCCTTTTCCCCACGCCCTTAGGGACCGGTCCAGACCTCACCCTGCTCCCGCTGTCTGCACGGCGAGCCCAGAGGGTCTGCAGAGTTCTTTGGGCAAACTGAACTGTAGGACTGAACGCAAAGGTGTTTTGAAATCCTGGAGCCACTCAGGAATTGAACCGTCCTCCCCAGAGCACCGCCCTTCAAAGAGGAAGTAGGGTTCAGAGTCTCTGGGTCCCCATCTCCCTCGTCACTCCACAGGGAGATGCCTATGGAGCCGGACCCTCACCTGCAGCAGGGATCCAGAATGTTCTGCTCTCCAGGGGTCTGCGATGAAGGTGCCTTTGGCGGGTTTGGGGCTTTTTCAGGCTGAGAGGAAAACTATCTGGTGGGCAGTCTGCAGAGGATGTGTTTATTCTAGTAATTCTGCCTGCGGGTTTCAGAGGCATGAATGGCCGCAGTTATCCCTTACTCTCCAAATACTTGCCGGTAGTTATCAGATCTCCGTCTCGTTGTTACTAAAATAAACCTCACATAGTTCTTTCGAGCTGGAGACTCTTAATCAGTTTCATTGCCCCTCTTGAAAGTCCTTCCTGTGTTTGCCTACCGCCTTCTACTACCAAGACGTAAATATTTGGATAACAAAATTGATGAACTCATCTTGATGTTATCGGTATGGGAACTATGTTTTTTTTTTTTTTCCTCATTTCATGACATAGTATTTCTGAATAAGCGTATAAAAATTTGAAACTCAAATTCCATTCAAACACTTTAGCAAAATACCAGTTTCCCTGCAGATGTATAATCCCTGTTCTCAGCCCTCCAGGGATAGCTTTTACTCGTTTCTCTCATGCCAGCTTCCTCAGATAAGCCGGACGACACAGACATTATTCTTGGACACTGGACAGTGTCTTCTAATTTAATTAGCATAAGGGGTCCTTATCAAGAACGTGGTATGTTGTGTGCCGATGACTGTGCTTTTAAGATCGTGTTTCATTTAATCAGCAACATATCTTTATAAAATGGATATTGTCTTATGCATTTTAGAGAGTGGAGTACAGGAAACCAAATCCCAGGGAATTTAATAACCTGTCCAAGGTCATAAGTTATATAACTCGTAATTTGTGGCACTTGACTTTAGACATAGAATCTCTCTGATCAAAGACCTGTCCTGTATTTCTTCCTGAGTTGGAGTCGAGTAATACTTTTTTTTTTTTAGTTAAAAAATCAAGATAAGAACTTATTGGTTCAAAATCCTATTTCTCTCTCTCTCTCTCTCTCTCTCTCTCTCTCTCTCTTTCGGTCAGTTTTCTTTGATGTCACTTCAATGGCAAGCGGGCTTTTCCCACACATTGACAGAAATGGAAACAGGCTCCTTGTCTTCCTTTCCCCCGATTAGTAACTCCACTTTGGAGGGTTTCAGGTGGACACGTTCCCAGTAGGTTAGTCCCATGTCTGGGAGCTGACCAGTTAGCCTGAATTGGGTCACGTGTCCATTCCTGAACCAATCACTGAGATTAGGTGTAGTTAGTTCCCCAACCCCAGGATTGCGGTCTGCTCCCTCTGAACTGCTTGGAAACCAACATAACAATGTAAGAGAGAAGCGTTTATTCCGAGAAACACGGGGCATACAAAACTATCGGTAGAATCAAGATGGCGGTGATGGCGGTGAGCCACTCTCCTTTGGTAACTAAGGCACACAGCGTGGGAACCAAGTGCAGGAACCCGCGGTGAAGCGCTCCGAACCCCTATCTCTTTTATTTATTGATTTTATTTATTGCTTGTACATAGAGAGCAGGGGGGGCAGAACGAGAGGTCATTGCCTCACTCTAGCCGTTCATTGGTTGCTTGTTCTATGTGTCCTGACTGGGCAAGCAAGCCCTGGGTTTTGAAGGAGCAAACCCAGTGTTTACAGGTCAAAGCTTTATCAGGCCAGCCAAGTATTTTGTTCTTAATTGTCTTTTCCCCCAAAGAAGCTTAAAAATGTTTCCAGGACATATATTTTATCTTTTGAACTTGGCCTTGAATTCCCCACCTCTCCTGCTCAGTTGAATTTCACTTGCCTTTCACATTTGTCTCCCCAGTGCTGTGATCTCTGGACACTCAAAGACATGAGCATTTTAATATGACACCCTTTCTTGAGTTGGTTAGTACTGGAGTTGGTTGCAATGTGGTGACTGCTGAGGGTGGGCGTGCAGAAGGGTGGAGGGCAGATACCTGGTGATGGAGGGAGACTTGATGGGGGGGGGGGTGAACACACAGTACCGTGCACCGATGGTGTGTTACAGAATAAGCACCTGAGACCTGTGTGCTTCTGTTAACCAGTGTCGCCCAATACACTCAATGTAAAGCAAAAAAAAAAAAAAAAAATACTGGACCTGTTGACATCCTGACACGGTCAAACGCTTTGCTGTCATTTCTTTCTCTTTTAATTTCTCCTTTTTTTTTTTTTTTTTTTTTTTTTTGCCTTAATCTCCTTTTTGTTCTCAAGTTTAGAAGTAGAGTCGAGTGGTTAAGAGTACAGATTTGGAATTAAACTGAAATATGTTCGAATTCTGCTCAGCGACTTGCAGACGGTGTCCTTGGAGAAGTCAATGAATCTCTCCGGGCCATGGTTCTCTCGTGTGAAAATGGGGCTTATATTTCTTACCCAGCAAGGTGGCTGTGAGGATTAAGTGAGGTCATATATGTAAAGCACCTGGCATAATTTAAGCACTCCATAAATAATCAAGATTGAAATTAATAATTCATTGAGGAGCTTTTATGTCCACTCTTAAAGAGAGGAATATGCCCAGCACTTAGGGAAATAATATTAGCTCTTCATTTAAGAAGCTCCTACCATTGCACTCAGCATTCCCAACTGACAGCAGGTCCTCCCTGAGTCACTTTTATGACAGAGCAAGTGGTGGCTGTTTCTAAGCCATCTAGAAGGCTCGCTTCTCTATATTTCTCTCGTATGACTAAAGGTCTGAATTCGGAGCTGATGCTCCATAGGCCTGACAGCCTGACATTTTTGCAGAGAAATGGAAAGGCACCGTCTGAGAATGTGGGTCCCTGCTTGGCCACTCTGGTCATGTGACTTGAAAATTTGTATTAGTTACTCACATTTCCTCATGCAAGGAGCAGGACACTGTGTAATGCCTTTCCATCAGAAGAGTACATGAAACGATATCCAAGTTGTCCATGGTTGTTCCTTACCTAGTAGAGAGTGAAGGCGATTTGGGTCAACACAGTGTTGTCTACATGACACATAACTGTTTCATTGATTTTTTTCCCCTTTTAACCCAAGTAGTATTTTTGACAAAATGTTCAGAGTCCTGGCTCGTGCAAGTCATAGGTGAATAAAATGGTGGCCTCTGCATTCGGGGTTCTGCTTTAATTCATCATAAAAGTGCTTGAATAAATATGACGGCTATTGGTTGATTCAGGCAGGCAGACAAACTGAGAGATATTATTTACGCGTTATAGGTCTGCAAGGTAAGAATGCGGCATTTGGCTCAGCTGTATTAGATTCTAGGGTACCTTAGACATCTGTTCTGAATAGGGAGGTTATGGCTTTCTCCTTAAGCTATTTATACCATTGTAACTATGAACTTCTGTATTAATATATGTTACTATTATATATATTACTATTGTTCATAAACTTTATCAGGAGACACAACTTTACTTTTAATATCAAACTGTACAAATGAATGGCTTTACTTATTATTTAAAATAATAGAATATAGCCTGACCTGTGGTGGCACAGTGGATAAAGCGTCGACCTGGAAATGCTGAGGTCGCCGGTTCGAAACCCTGGGCTTGCCTGGTCAAGGCACATATGGGAGTTGATGCTTCCAGCTCCTCCCCCCTTCTCTCTCTCTGTCTCTCTCTCCTCTCTCTCCCTCTCTGTCTCTCTCTCTCTCCCTCTCTCTCTTCTCTCTAAAAATGAATAAATTTTAAAAATAATAATAATAGAATATATTCTCCCCTTACACTACTGGGTAAATTAGCCTCATTATCCGTATTTATTTTTCTTTTTTTATTTCTTCCCATTTCTTTTCCTTCTACATATAATTTTGAAAGAATTTTTAATGATTTGATCAGATTTAAGCCACTTTTCTTTTAGCCCGAGGCACTGTTCTATATATTTTCCAATTAAAAATGTTCCAGCATTCACTTGTTCGGTAGCTATTTTAGTATATGCCGCTATTTGTTTCATGATCAAAGTTTGCCTATTTGCTATTCGTAATAAAGAATGGAGGAAAATTTTGCATTTTAAAACAATAAGCTTCCTATTTATTATTCATTAAAGACATAAATATCTATACTTACATGAAAATGTTCACAATATGTTAAGTAAAAATGGGTTTCAAGATCATCCATATTAAATATATACCTATATATGACACATATATTTACACACATATACATAGAAAAAAAATCTGAAAAATGTTGTATGCAATCTTTTTAATAGTTTGGGGGCACTTATTTGTATTTTCTAGTTTTCACAAAGAATATTGCTGCTTGATACATGATTCAAATGAAAGCAAAGCGCGAATTGGGAGTGTGCATTAGACACAGTTGAAGACTAGCCTCCAGCTCCCTGTCTCAGTAGGTGGCCCTCTGTACCCATCTCACCCGCATGCTCAAGCCCGCCCCCTGGTGGTCATGCTCCGTTCTCCTCCTCCCACGCCTCTCTGCCCATCACAGTCCTGCTGACCACACTTCCCAGCTCCCCGCCCACCCATCCATCCACTTCTCCAACTCTCCAGCGCATTGCAGGCTCCCTAGTACAAGATACCTTGCCTAGACATCTGCAAAAACAAACAGAAAAACCAAAAACCTGCCTATAAATTCTCCTGCTTCTGCTCCAGACCTACTTCCTCCCTGCCCTCCACACTTCAGCCAGAGAGTGCCTGCCCAATTGGAAATGCGACTGGTCCTGCCAGTGTCCCGTTCCAGCCTGTCCAGTAGTCACCCGCTATGCTGGAACATGAAGAAACTGCTGGCCGGCCCTGTGCAGCTCTGCCTCTGGCCCTCAAGGGCTTCCTGGCCTCATCGCCCCTTGCTCCCTCTGCCCCAACCCTGTTAGCATTGGCCATCGAGGCTGGGTCTTCTTTTAACATGCTGCGTCTTTATATTTAACTATGTTTCTTGGAAGCAACATATATAAATATATATATATTAGATATATATCATTATATATAGATATTATTATACAATATATTTATATAGTATATATTTATATAATTATATATATATTATATATATATTATTCAATCTGAAAATCTCTGAATTAACTGAGCATTCAAACCTTCTCCATTTAAAATGGTTATTGGCCCAGCTAGGTTTAAGTCTATCATCTTGATACTTACACTCGGTTGGCCCTGTATGTTCTTTGTTCCTCTTTTCCTACCGTCCCTGGATTGATTGAATAGTTTTTATCCTTCCATTTTCTTATGATCCCATTATTTCTTTTGTTGTTGGCTGATTAGTGCTTTTTGCTTTATTTTGGTGGTTGCTTTAAGTGTTTAAAGTACGATACCTTTAGTGTGACACAGTCTACCTTGAGGTGGTATTATACCACTTCACACAGAGTATAAAAACCTTACAGTAGCGTATACTTCTATCTCTCCACTTCCTTCCTTTAGGCTACTGTTGCAATTCATTTTAGTCACACATATGTTACAAAATACATATGTCACACATATGTTATGGTGGCCTAACAATGATTTTCTTTAAGTGGCCATCTATCTTTTAAAGAGATTTATATAATGAGAACAATATCTTACACATTTCAGTATGTAGCTACCACGTCCAGGGCTGTTCGTTCCTTCATGTAGGTCTGTATTGCTGTCCCGTGTCATTTTCCTCCTGCCTAGAGGAAACCCTTTATGGCTTGCATCACATCTCTAGTAATGAGAGAACTGATGGTCAATTCACTATGTCTGAAAAGGTAGTTATTGTGCCTTCATTTTGAGAGATAATTTCGCTGGGTATAGATGTCTGGGGTAGTGGTCGGCAAACTCAATAGTCAACAGAGCCAAATATCAACAGTACAACGACTGAAATTTCTTTTGAGAGCCAAATTTTTTAAACTTAAACTATATAGGTAGGTACATTCCTCATCGAGGTAGCGCCCGTACGTGCTATTTTGTGGAAGAGCCACACTCAAGGGGCCAAAGAGCCACATGTGGCTCGCGAGCCGCAGTTTGCCGACCAGGGGTCTAAGATGATCTTTTATTTTTTCAGTACTTCAAAGATGTTTCTCTACTGTGGTCTTGCCTGCATTGTTTCCAGTGAGAAACTCCTCTATATAATATGCCTTTTTCCTGTCTCTGCTTTTCAGATATTTTAATGGTTGGTTTTAAAACTTGAGAATCAAATGCCTCTGTGTAATTTTATTTGTTTTTTTTATTTATTTCTGTGCTTGGGGTTTAGTGACATTCTGGGGGTTTAGTGACATTCTGGCATCTGTGGGTTTGTAGTGTTTTGTCCAATTTGAGAGTTTTTCAGTTATTATTATTTTTTTCAAACTTTTTTTATGTTCACTTTTCTCTGTGTTTTCCCTTCAGGGCCTGGAATTATATCTATATTGTCTTCTTGAGGGAGTCCCACATCTCATTTACTTATTTATTCTTTCTCAGTGCTTCATTTTGTGTAGTTTCTGTGACTGTATCTTTAATTCTTTAAGCTTTTCTTCTAGTTGCAATTTCTAATCTGCCAGTCACCCCACTCTGTGCATTTTTACCTCCAACGTGGTAGTTCCATCTCTAGAAGTTTGATTTGGGTCTTCTTTTTATGTCTCCAGTGTCTTCCTTTAATTATATGAACATACAGAGTATATTTATAACTGTTTTCGTATCCTTGTCTATTCACGCGAACACCCGTATCAGTTCCAAGTGACTGATTTTTCCTCATGGTTTTCCTGCCTCTTGGCATGCCCACTAATCTTTGATGGGGTGACCGGCATTGTGAGTTTTACCATGTTGAGTGCTGGCTACTTTGGTACTCCTGTTCTATTCTTGAGCTTTGTCTGGGACAGTTAAACTGCTTGGAAACAGTTTGCCCCTTTCTGGTCTTGAGTTTAAGACTTTTAGATCGGACCAGAACCATGGTTATTCTAGTGCTAATTATTCCCTACGACCAAGATGAGACCTTTCTGAGTTCATTGCCTAATACATTATGAGAAAATTTTTTCCCCAGCCTGGCTCATGGGAAGATATGGTGTTCTTGGCCTGTGTGAGCTCTGGATGTACTGCTCCCTGTCATTCAGTGGTCCTTTATGGGTCAGTTTTTGTTTTTATGGGTCGGTTTTGCCTTCGGAGTCCAGGTGGTAATGGCTGGAGATTGAGATGACTTGGGGCGCTGTCAGATTCTCGTAGGTAGAGGTGAGGAATGCCGCTAAGCATCCTACTAGAGGAGAGCCCCCAGCAAAAAGGAATTGTTTCATCTAAACTGTCAGTAATGCTGCGGTTGAGAAACTCCACTGTGATCCTTTCAAATCATCCTCTCCCTGGCCTCCAGCCATCTCCTCACACACATGTGCTGATCATTATTGTGCTGAGTCCACAAGAAGGACCCTCCGCAGACTTCCACAGCTTGTTCTCCACACAGCTTTCTTTTCTCCAACACTTGGCCCTGCAAATCCTGATCATCTGGTCTACCAGACTTCCCGCGTGGTCTCTCTGGCTTAGGAACTCTGCTGGGCTCTTTGCACAGTCCTTCTCCCTGTGCTATAGCCTGGAAATTCTCTCAAGGAAGTGACCAAGGGTCATCATCAGGGGCTGATCTTGTGAGTTTCCCATTTCTCAAGGTTCACTATCCTTCAGTAGTTCATGTAAATGTCTTGAAAGTGTGTGTCATGCATTTTGTTGTTGTTACTATTCAGACAGGAGGGTACATCCAATTTTTTGTTTTGCCATCTTGTCTGGAAACAGAAGTTGACCTCTTTCTTTATTGGCATCACTGTCAAATGATCTCTTACTTCCTGTCATGTTTAAGGAAAACAACCCGCCTTACTTTATCCTTATCAACCACTCAGTATTTACTATGTTTATTTTTCTCTTTACCTGTATTTTCTCAACAATCATCACTGTTGTTACTCATATTAGACTCTCTTCCCCTACGTTTCTTTTCAGTTTTATGTCTTCACTTTGTGCCTTAAACACAACAGCTAAATTTACTTCCATTCTTCTGTTTGAAACATGTAAGCTCGGCCTGACCTATAGTGGCATAGTGGATATAGTGTTGACCTAAAACACTGAGTTCTCTGCTTAGAAACCCCGGGCTTGCCCGGTCAAGGCACATACAGGAAGCAACTACTATGAGTTGATGCTTCCTGCTCCCCCCTCCTTTCTCTCTCTCTCCTCTCTAAAAAACAAAAAATCAATAGATAAAACCTTGAAAGGAAAATATAAGCTCAAACTTTACATATGCTTGAGTTTAGCATTCCAAAAAAAAAAACAAAAACAAAAAACAGCACCATAATATGATTTTATTTTTGTGCTTAATTATTTCAACACTCTGATTTGTACATTTGCCTCAGAAAACAAAATTTTTCCTAAAATGAACAATAGCAATTGATTTTCTCTTATGGTCAAGCTCACTATTTAAGAAAGAAAACACTTTGAAATTCTTATGATGTACAAAGTTGTATTTACTGTTTGATTAGCATAATTGGTAATAAATCATCAATACTAACTTATTAAGGAAAACATGAGTTTTGCATAACAAAAGGAAAAATTGTCTTAGTATTGTGTATAAAAAAATTTAGATTTTTAAAATACAGGGTGGAGCAAATGTAGGTTTACAATTGTGAGTTGTATTGGGAGTAAATTAGTGTTTCTCTAAAGTCTGATTATTCTTTTGTGAGGTCTCTTCCAAACTATAATGAAGTTAGGAGGACAGTGTATGCAGAAGTTTTTCAGAATAACAACAAGAAATGTGTAATTCTTACAAAAAAATTTTTTTAAAGAAGAGAGGCATGAATGATAGCAACCAAAAGATTATTTAATCCTTTCGGTTTGGATGCTTGTTTTCATTTCAGTTGCTAGATAAACACATAAGCTCATGGAATTTTTGAAGTACAGATGATTTTAGGCATGTTTATCATAGGCCTGATAAATTTAAATCAAAGATTTTAAAGACAGAGAGAGTCCAAGTAAAATCAGATTACTTCCTCCGGTGCCATTTTAAAATGTTTCTTTGGAATTAGGATCATGTTATGAAACAATGTAATAATGTCAAGTTCTCTAGCCAAGTTTCAAAGCATGTTTAAATAATATAGCTCAAATAGAGAATGTGATCACCCAAAGTCTAGTGTCCCCAAATCAGGGGCCGCCTGGCCACCCTTTTAGTCAATCAAATACATTGCAGGAGTTTAAGAAAAGACAAATAGCCATATAATGGAATTTGCTTTATGACCAGCTGTGTTTTCTTAAAAAGTGTTATGGTTTTTACTGAGTTGTTTTTCAAGGAGCTAATAAAAACTAACCAAGTCAGTTTGATATTGTCATATTCTTGTAGCCAGTTCAATCAAAAGTGTTTGGTTGGCCCTGGCCAGTTAGCTCAGTCAGTTAAGAGCATCGTCCCGAAATGACAAGGTTGTGGATTCAATCCCTGTTCAGAGCACACACAGGAAGCAACCAGTAAGTGCACGATTGAGTGGAACAACAAATGAATGCTTTCCCTCCCCTCCCACCCCCCTTCCTCTCTCTGTCTCTATAAAAAAAGAAAAAATTAAGTCCTGGCCAGATAGCTCGGTTACTTAGAGCATCGTCCCAGAGCACAGAGGTTGCCAGTTCAATTCCCCAGTCAGGGTACATACAGGAACAGCTCAGTGTTCCTGTCTCCCTCCCCCACCCCCTCTCTCTCTCAAAAAAAGTATTTGGTCAACTCTCTTCCTAATACTTTCCTTATTTTTCAAAAGCCCTGCCCATGAATGAAGCTAAGGTCCTATGCATGGAGTGCTTTATGCTAACTAGCCTCCCTCCGTGACCCTCTTTTTGATGTAGGGCTATGCAGTGTCGTCTAAGGGCCCCAACAATTCAGTGCTAGATAAGCAGCTGCATTTTTTAACTTCCATATTCAGCCTGGAGTGCGGGAGAGAACGCAGAGAACTGCCCTTTGAAGTCGTATTGAACTCACTGACTTCTATCAGAGGGAAATCACTGGTTGCAGACATATTACAGTGCAGATTAAATCCTTGAAGAGTTTGAATGATGTACAAAAATGGAAAGACAGATGCAAAGGACTTTGTATAGTGTTTGAAATCCTATGATCAAAATGTCTTCGCCTTTGATGGTTTATTTTGAACACTGTATCTTAATTTATCATGGCACTTTAGAATTGCTTCACAAATAAAGAAAACTCAGATATTTGGCGCTAGCGATGTTCTATAAAGCTCGAGAGTACCTAACATTATCTTTTCATCACTAGTTTTTAACATCATATTGTTATTGATTTGTAAATCTTCATAATATCACCATGAGGATGCATCTTTACTAGTGATGATATGTGTTCATATTACTTTGTTAAAGAACTTATTGGTTATCTAATGGGAAAGATTGTAAAACGGCATCATGAACTATATGAAAAACAGAATACTCTTAAAATTCATAGATCCAAAGGGACAAATAAAGACAGAATGAAAATATGCATAGTCTATCTAACACAGACATTGGCACATTTTTCTATAAAGACCCAGAGAATATATGATTTAGATTTGGCGGGCACTCAGGTCCCTGTTTTAGCTTCCTATGGCTCAAGTCACAAATGATCACACACTTGGTTGTTTTAAACAACCAAAATTGATTCTTTCAGTCCTGAAGGCTAGAAGGATGAAATCAAGGTGTTGGCAGGGCACTCTCTCTCTCTGAAGTTCTAGGGAAGAATCTATTCCGTGAGTCTCTCAGCTTCTGATGGTGGTTGGCAACTCTTGGCCTTCCTTGGCTTGTAGCTGCATCCACCAGTCTCTGCCTCGGGCCTCACGCTGCCCACATCCCCGTCTGTCTGTGTGTCTCTGTGTCCGAATCTCCCTCTTCTGTCTCTTATAATCATACCAGTCATTGGGTTTAGGACTCACCCTAATCCAGTATGACCTCAGCTTAACTTGATTATAACTTCAAAGGCCATATTTCCAGATAAAGTTACATACACAGATACTAGAGGTTAAGACTTCAACACATAATTTTGGGAGGCACAATTCAATTTACTGTCATCTCTGTTACAACCACCCGATTCTGTCTTTGTAGATGGACACAACAAGGACAATGCATAGAGAAATGCATGTGCTGTGTTCATAAAACTTTATTTACAGAAACAGGTAACGGATCAGGTTTGGCCCACAGACTAGAATTTCCCAGTCAGTGACTGTTCTAACTAATTCAAGTGAAACTGCAGCAGCAGCAAAAAAAAAAAAACCAACCAAAAAAAACACAACACAATTTTCTCTTGCTTTGATCAGTTAATTTTTAAAGTTTAAAAAATGCACACATAAGTGTATATATAGAAACACTTCTTTTAAAATAGGTGTCAACTTGAGACAAAAAAAAAATGGAACTTTTATAATGATCTCAAATCCCAAAGCTCTGTTCCTAAAAATGCTTGAGTTATAGTATTTTTCTAGTCACTCAAGAGCTTTTTGATGATCATTTAGTATGAGGGTCTGTGTGGACTTTCAGCCAATGGGATGAGGGCCACTTTGGAACAAGATTTTCATTGCACTCAGACATATTTACTCATTCTGTTAGAAAGTACTTGTTAGCCCCACTAAATGTACACTCCATGGGCACAGGGACCTTGCTTTATTCAATGTGTGTCCTCAGCAATAGAAGAAACCCTAGCATGTAATTGTCATTCAATAAATATTTGTCTAAAGCAACTTGTTTGCTAGAATAAAAATGGTGAATTGGTGCGTTGTTGTTTTAATCCTATTGTATAAATATTGTCTTGTCACCATACCTTAAAATTAATTAATGTCTTAAACTGAAAGGAAAGCTAGGATCCCAATATCTAGAAATCTAATTTCTATTCAGAGCTCTTAGAAGAATTTAGAAAGAGAAGAATGCGAGTAATAGGCCAGAAGGGGTCACTGGGTATTATTTTTTTTTAAATTATATTTATGGAATAGAAGAAAAAGGTAGAGAAGTCAAGATACATCTCAGCAACCAAGCTAAAATATTAAGAACTGCTCTTGACAGCACAGTTCAATTGAATAGCAGAGTGACCGCCCGCGCGAGGTCACCCATTCCGGGCAATGTGAACAGGAAAGGGGCTAGTTTGGTTGAAGACCTAGCAGGAGGTGCAGTTTACCATTTCCAAGGCAGAGGCTCAGGACCGCTGTGACCATTCCAGCTCAGAGAGTTGGGCCATTCTTCTTATAGCTGGATGGAGAGGGCAAACACTTGGACATGAAAGATGTAGACCTTGTAATGTTGCTCAGAGACAGACAGTCGAGGCTCGTGACAGACAGCGTAGGGGTCAGCTGAGCCCGCGGGGGAGAGGCCACTGCATGACCCCACGCTGAAAGCACGGTGTCAGAGCAGGGTGACAGGTATGACCACTTCCCGGGATGAAGAGGAGGGAGAGGGGACTTTTGGGGAGAAAGGACTCCACCGCTGGGAATAAAAGATCTAAGTGGAAGTCACCGCCCTGAGGATGCAGAGCCGGAGAGAAGACCCGAGGCCACCAGCAATCATTTGTTTCAAAAAGGTTATGGAGTCGCTCATGGAAAAAGTGACCTTAGGAAAGAAGCAGGTGCCTCCAGGGAGCTTCAGATGAAAAGGAAAGACAAAATGAGGAAGAGTAAAGACAAAGGAGGGCCGCAGAAAATGCCACCAGCTAGGCCAGGGCCCCTCTGTTGGGCCCCAAGTCTCTCCACCCCTGCCCCTGTCGGTTCAGCAAATTGGGAAAAGGAGAGTTTGCTCCACAGAGAAGCACAGCGCCCTGCTCCCTCCAACTCCCCGCTACTGGCAGTTGCAAGAAATTACCCCAGCACATTAGCCATTTGAACTGCCCTAACTATGGAGATAAGGCTGATTGAATGCATTTCCTAGAGAGGAAAATGCATTTTTAAGGAGATTAGGAGAGAAGGATCAGCTTTTTCCCACAATTCAGGACATGTTGGTCCTTGAGACATGAACGTCATATAAAAAATAATAAAATGTTCAGTGCATTTGACAAGAGTTTCTGCTCCCAATTTGTTCCTGCTTTTTTGAAAAAGAAATGAAAATAGTATGTATATGTTTTCATAAGAAAAAGAAAGCGAATGTATTTATGAAGGAAGGAAATGCTATAAGATAAACCTTTTCCACTGTGGAAACTTTCAGCAAGGTATCGAGGCCAAGTTTAAGCTGACTTCTGGAGTCCAATCTGCTCTGGAGCAGAAGTTCGTTGGCGTGTGTGTGTGTGTGTGTGTGTGTATGTGTGTGTGTGTGTGTGTGTGTTAATATGAAAACCAGGTATGATAGCTTACACAGGCTCCCATAATAACTCTCATTAACAGACAATGTGCCTCAGTGCGTAGTAATCCAGGGTAATTGACGCGGGTGGCGCGGACCGTCTGTTCTTGCTGAAAGCCAGTTCCTCAAGCTAGCGATGCTGGTCCTGGCCACCCTGCTCCGGGCTGCACAAGCTGTGGTCAGTTTGGGGGTGAATGTTCTGCTGACGTCACGCCCACCTTTTCTCTCTTGGCAGAGAAGCACGTGAGAGCCGCCCCCTGAGCCGCCCGCCCCCGCGCCCGCCCGGACCCATGCGCCCCCAGACGGCATGAGGCATGGAGGTGAAGGAGCGGAGGCCGTACTGCTCGCTGACCAAGAGCAGACGGGAGAAGGAGCGGCGGCACACCAACTCCTCAGCCGACACCGACGACTGTAGGGTGCCCACGCAGAAGTCCTACAGCTCCAGCGAGACCCTGAAGGCTTTCGACCACGACTCCTCCCGGCTGCTGTACGGAAACCGAGTCAAGGACCTGGTGCACCGGGAGGCGGATGAGTACGCCAGACAAGGTAGGTCGCCCTGTTCCCGGAAAGCCAGGCTGGCGCACAGAAGGCTGACTTTGAGCTCTCACTGCCCGCCCCCCCACTCTGCATCTCGAAAGGTGACATGATTATCTTCTTAGGTGGATGTCCTATCCTCTAGACTCAGATTTTGAGACGGTCGATACTCACTCTTACAGACTAGAGGTAGAAAGCCACCTGGGGGCACAGTGATGCCCGGGCACGGGGACCACAACGCCACATTTTGTATGGGCGGTCCGTGACTCTGCACCTGGCCCCAGTGTTTGTGCGTGAACTTGAAACCTGGTCTCAGACTTTCTTACAGTCTCGTGAGGGTGCTCACAAACATGTTTCCGTAGTTCGAGCCGGTGCAAAGAGAACAGAAGCTATCGCGGAGGAACCGGGCCTCTCCCCCGTAAGAAAGGAAGAATTCCTCTTAGAGCATCTCCGTGCCCCGCCCTGCCCAGCTGTGGGTGTCTGTGTGTTTACACAGGAGCCTGCTGGGAGGGGTCCCACTTTCTCTCTCCCAGGCAGTCTGGGACATTAAGGTTATATCTTAACGCATCCATGTTTCCCATAATATAATCCATTACAGTTTGGTCAGTTACATATATTTGGTGAACAGTTTAACACTCTGTTCTCTGCCTTCATATTTCATCAGTGATTTCTGTAACTTTACTTCATTATCCCAAACTTTATTTCCACGCTTTGAGACAGTAGCTTAATTTAAATTAGGGTATATGCAGTTATATTTTGTTTCTTCTAATACAGTCTTGAGCTGTGGGCAAGATTACTACTAATAAAAATAAAATCTTCCCCTGGCCGCTGGTGCAGTGGATAGAGCATCAACTTGGAGCACAGAGGTTGCTGGTTGGAGCCCTGGTCAGAGCACATATGAGAAGCAATGGATGGCACAACTAAGTGAATCAATAAGTTGATGCTTCTCTCTCTCTCTTCCTCTCTCTCCCCCTCTCTCCCTCTCTTCCACCCCCCACTCCCCCACTCCCTTCCTCTCTCAAAAATAAAATAAAATCCTCTCAGACTGGTATTGCACAGCCAATTTACATAGAACTTAGCATTCCTTAGCTAATTTAATCAGGGAATGAACAAAAGTAATTTAAACTTCAAAAATAAAGAATATATTCTTCCTTTTCCAATCACCTTATAGACAGTGTGACTAACAGTTTACTATTGGGCAGACACAGATTTAAGAAAAAGTAATAATGCAATAAATCATTCAAAAGTTTGAGAATTTTCCATGGTTCTTCTTTCCCTCCCTGCATCGTGGGAAGAGTCTTCCTACCCAGATTGAAGTAGCGTTCGCTCACCCAAACTGGCTCACATCAAAGCAGGCGCATTTGATTTGCTAACGGGTGAATTTTTTTTCTCCCCTAAAGCATGCCTTAATTACAGATATCAAACTTTAGGAAAGGGGGAAAAACAGTTTAAGATTTTTAATCCAGATTTAAGGGAAGATATAGAGCACATATCTGAGATCTTGTTTAATGGACTTTTTAGTTCATTGTATAATGTACTATAATTCTGAATCCATATTTTACTTTTATATTGTCTACAAGCCAATGTAGATCATCAGAGTACACACATGCAATCTGAACCCAGTGTAAACAGTCTTGCTTTTTGTAACAAAAACAGTGTTTAGTGCTCAATTGTCAAAACACACACACACACACACACACACACACACACACACACGCACACTGTGGAAGACTATTAGACAAACAAGCAGGTGAGGTCTGGTGGACTGGGAAGAGACCTCTCCACCCAAGCAAGCTTTCAGTCTGCCAGAGTGAAGGACGCTTAAACAGGCTAAAAATAGCGAGCTGAAATTGTCACCTCCTAGGCAGCGTTACTCCGGTGCCGAGCCAGTTGTGGATGTCATGGCAATACCATCTCTCCCATCCTGTCCTGGGCTTGGAAGGCGCTGAGGAGTGGTGCTGTTTGGTCCCCTAAGAACTTAAGTTCCGGCGTCTCCACAGGCAGGAGGACAGCGAGCAAGGCACGTGGTGGGGGTAGATGTTGCTTGTCAGGAGCAACGGGGTGGGGTCGCTAGAAGAGGTTTCAAAGCCGAGGTCAAAGGCCACAGTTCAGGCAACCTGTTCATACATCAGAACGTTTAAACACATCCATGGGATGTCCTGCTACTTATAGCTAACATGCACTGTCTCCTCACTGCACTTGGCAGTGGGCTAAGTGTGTGCACTGTCATTTAGCCTCCCAGTCACCAATAGCATCCTGCTGTCACAGGCTGAGACAATCCAGGCTTGGAGAGGCCCAAAGTCCCATGGCAGAGCCGGGACTTGAACCCAGGCCCCCTGTCTCTGGCTCTCAGGCTTCTGACCTCTGTGCAGTTACCAGAGTGGAACACAGGCACAATAATTCAGTCTAGTACTTGCCCGTTGGTTGATCGGCGTCAAGTTTAGCCCATTCGGATGGTGCGGATAGAGAGAAGTGAGGGGCGTGGGGCGTGCTTAGGACATGCGGTTGACAGCGTTTTGGTGACAGTCGGTGAGGATGAGGGCGGGGGAAGTGCCATACTTTTCCTTCCCTGTGGCTCGGTGTGGGGTGTCTGTGGCCAGAACAGCAGAGGGAAAGGCTGCCATCAGATTATGTTTTTCTCGAGCAAGCGCAGTGACAGATTCTCCCAGGCTTTCATTTTCTTTGAACCTGACAAATGTCAATTTTTCCTCCCTGACTTTTATGCTGTGGGATTAATTATTTAATTGACAAAATGTGCTTCCTGCCACAGTTCCTGACATCATACCCATAATAAAAACGAGAGATTAAAAATGTTAATCGTAGCCAGAGAACTTTGAAACAACTCCAAAGACGCATGCTAATTTAGCTGGTCCTGTGGTTTGAAAGCAGCCGGTCAGTCCTAAGTCTGCTCCCTCTTTGAGTGACACGGGAAAACGAAGCTTCCGCAGCAGGAAGGGACCAGCAGAGACACCCCCACCCCGTTCATGCCATCTCAGGAATTCAAATCCGGAGATAGGATGTTTTAATTTTTATTGACCAATTGCATGCCCTGTTATCAAACTTAATTTTAATCATTTTTAATGGCCCTCCTGACTGGCAGACGCCTGTTCAGTCCCTGTTATCTTTAGATCCTAGAAAGTTGGGGTGATCTCATTTTCATAGTCATGCGTAATTTGACAGGATCTCACGCAGATCTCTTTCTCTTTAAATCTCTTCATGTGGTTTACTGGGGATGGAAATAGTTTCTCTTCTAGCAGCTGTGGAGCTCTCTGCAGGTGTGACGGGGTTAGGGTGACAGTGACCTGTTTTGCATTCTTGGGCCCTATTTTCTTTGATTCATCCTTGAAGAGAATTTATCCTGTCAGGTCTGAGACACATTTCTTATGAAACAGCTGCATAAGATCACCCCACAGTTTTAGAGAAATCATAAAATAAAAGACCATTTTTCTTTTTTTCCTCTCTGCACAATTACATTGCCCGTAGTGTTTTTGACCAAATGAGAACGTTTATCAACTCCAAGAAGGAATGTTGGCCGTGAGGGTGAATTTTGAAACAGAGATGGTGTCTGGAAATAAGAGCACGTTGGCTCCACAGAACAATAAGCCTGGAAAGAACCCCTCTGGGCCGGTCTTAACCCAAAATGTTTACCAGCTAGTCATCGGGGTTGAGGAACCTAAACAGGTGGCTTTTCTCCCCCCTGGTGTCGCGACAGTGCCAGCTAAGGACAGTCAGGAGGAGGAAGGCTTGTCCTTAGAGTCTACAGGACTTCCTGCGTTTCTTAAGGCACCCAGGAAAGCAACAGTCAGCTTCAGGGCACAGACATACAGGAAGGAGATAGCATTCAAAACAAACAGGTCAGGATCATCTAGGGAAAAGGAGAAACAGAGATGAGAGACAAAACCTTGAAACAAAATAAAAAAATATATGAGTACTTACAGAAACCTACATACCAAAAAGGGGGGGGGGGGAGGCAACAGCAACAAAACCAACAATAAATGCTCGGGCGAAAAGCTAATCTACAAACTAAAGAAATATAATACATGAGTTGAATTAGTTGAACAAGAGAGGGTGATCAATGATGAAATTCCAATGAATTGTTTCAAAGAGCAAGTAGAAGTGACTCAAAACAGAACATGAAGTTCCAGGTAAGATTAAGAAGAAAGTACACAGATACACACACATACACATACACACACACACTCACACAGACACACACACAGAGCTCAAAGCACATCCTAGAAAAAAATCTTTAACTTCATGGATAAAAATATTTTACAAGATTCTAGAAAGAGGAAAAGAAGTGACTTCTCTTGTTACTACTCACCAAAGAAACACCAATAAGACTAGTGAATTTCTCATCTGCAACAACAGAAGCTAGAAGAGGATGGGCGGACATCTGCTGTGAGAAAAGGAACTACAACTCGGGGACACTATATATGGGGAAGACAGCGGTCCACCTCTCAGAGCAGATGCAAGAGATTTCAGAGCGTGCGAAGGTTTGGAGACTGCCCTGCCACCGCGTTCCGCAGGCGGAAGCCCTCGGGATGAAACGCCGAGGAGAGCAGCATCTCCGGCTGGCCGTGAAGAGGCCAGGGAGCAGTGCCGAGCCTCCGCCTCCGCCGCGTGTGCAGGGTTGGGCAAGAGCAGGTCTACAGCTGAGTGTAGGCAGCACAGAGTTGATTGTTGTATAATGATCTATTTATCATTGTATTAGTTTCTTTACAAGCAACTGTAAGCCTACTTTTGCCCCATCGTGGATGCTGTGAACTCCCAAATGATAATAAGAGCAACTAGAAATATGTAAGAAACACTACCAGGGAAACGAAAAACAAACAAACAGGCTACAACGAAATCTGCAAAATGCAGCCGTTGGAGGAACATGGTAGGGAGGGTGTTCCCAAACCAAGTCTGCAGAGGGAGAAGGGGGAGGGGCGCGGCAGAGAGCAGTAGTGGCGGAAACGCTCGCTGTCCTGAGCTCGCTCGTATGCACATGAGCAGCGGGTACTTGGATGTGAACTGCAGGGAAAGGGAGGCAATCAGTGGAATGAGACCGCACCATACACCTACCTGATGAGCAGTGGAAAGGGAGGTGTGGATCACAGTTCGAGCCGTTCCGCCCAAACAGCTCCAAGGAAGAAGAGGCAGCAAGCGGAATCATGATAACCTTAAAACAAGATGGAAGAAATCCGGCCTCTGTGACACATAACATGACATGTAAAGGCAGTGAATTTTGGAAAACAAAAACTTAAGTTGGTTTGTAAAAGTTATTGGTATTTATAAGAAACAGACCTTAAAATGGTTGAGAAGAACGAGATGATTTCAGGAGTCAAAGTCTGTATCACATCATCTGTGCACTGTGTTGTGTGCTCAGCACCCCAAGTCAGGGCTCCTTCCGTCACCACTGATCCGCCCCCACCCTCCTCCCCCTCCTCCCCGGCTCTCCCTCTGGCAGTACCACACTGCTGTCTGTGTCCAAGCGTGTGTTTCTTTGCTTAATCTCTTCACCTTTTCCACTAGCCCCTCCCCTCTGGCAGCTGTCAATCTGCTCTCTGTGTCTGTGAGTCTGTTTCTATTTTGTTAGCTTATTTTGTTCATTAGATTCCACATATGAGTGAAATTATATGGTACTTGTCTTTCTCTGACTGGCTTATTTCACTTAGCATAATAATCTCCAGACCCATCCGTGCTGTTGCAAAATTGTATTAACCAATGTCACCCCAATAAATTCAATTTGAAAATCAAAGAAGGAAAAACAAAAAGAAAAAAGAAAATAATTTTTGAAAACTTAAAAAATAAAAGAATGAGATAGAGAAGGATATATCAAGTAAATGCAAACTAAAGAAAGCAGGAACGGCAGTTTTAATATTAGGAAAGGTCGAATTTACAATTGAAAACTAAAACGATAAAAAGGACTGTTGAGTAAATAATTAAAAACAGAGGATGGACACTCTTAAATTATATACAGTAAAGAAATAGGGCTAAATTTATAAAGCAAAAACTATTTAAAAATGATGTTCAAATACATTTATTGTGGGATACTTTGGTCTGCCTCCTTCCAAATCAGACAGATCTCAAAGACAAATATAAGACAGGAATTATATACAATTAATAAAAATTCAGCCAAGATATAAATACAGATAGAAACAACACAATTTTTCATATTTCTATGCAATATTTACAGCAGAAACAAAATATGCATTTAGTCACCAAAAGGAAACATTTTTAAAAAATCAGAAAAGCAGAACTGTGTAAGTCAAAATATTTGTTCATATTAATTTAGTAAAATTAGAAATAAATAACAAAAAGATAAACAAACAAAACCCCTTTTCCCACACGGAGTATGATACTTCTGGGTCACAACAAGAGTGGGAGAAAGCAGTGAAATACAAATCAGCTTCCAATATCTATGGGAGTCAGTTAAAGTCATAATCAGAGGGAAAATATATTGTTAAATAATATATTTAAAGACTGAGGACCAACAACAAAAAAAGGAATTTGCTGTAAATCTTAAGAAATGAGGAAAGTATCAGAAAAGCAAACCGAAGGAAGTGGGAAGAGGTAGATAGTCAAGATAAAACTGAAATCAAAGCAAACACAAAAGCTGATTCTTAAGAAAATGGAAAGTGCCTCATGATTGCTATTGAAGAATAATGACAAGAAAAATAGCCAGAGACACTGGAGACAGTGTAACAACTAAAAGGAACTGTTCTAACAACAGAATTTAAAACTGTAGAGGAATTTATTTTCTTTTCTTAGCAAAATGTGATTAACCCCAAATTATTTCAAAACGTGGAGAAAACTTGTCAAAATCAGTTATCTCAGAAGAGATTAGAAAGGTCATTAAAAGGGGCACAGTTGAAAAGGAAAAGAGATTCCTATGTTCCTAGGAGAATTTTACATAACCTTAAAGCACAACTAAGTCCCATGTTCAAAAAGCTATTCACTGCCCCCCCCACACACACACACACACAAATGAAAAGCATTAAAATGTACTTTATGAATTTGACATAGCCTTAATTAGAATACTTGATTAAAATAATACAAAAAAAGAAGCTATATACAGAAGAAAATGGCTTTTCAGTATATGTGTATAAATCCTAAATAACTATTTGCATACAGGAATCTAGCAATGTGTGAAAAGAACAGGCTAGACCAAATTAGTAACTAAGTGTCTACTAATCCTTGGTGATAACGCAAGGTTTTATTTTCAATGTTAGAAAATGTGTTAAATTAATTAGGTTAATAAATCAAAGTAGAAAAATATGATCTTATCAATAGATGATGAAAAGGTGTGGGATGAAACTTAGAAACCATTCCTTATTAAAAGAAAACTCATTAAGTAAAACGAAAAGAAAAAACAAATATGTTAGTTATACATAGGATGACCAATTGAAAGCATTAGACAGCATTCTCATTGGTGAGATCCTAGGACCATTTCAATTAAAATCAGGAACATAAAGGTTCATCTACTCTCACAATTACTATTTAGAATTGTTTTAGACATTTTAGCAATCTTAGTAAGAGAAGAATACTAAGTAAGTTATGTTATTTGGGAAAAGTTAATTTAACACTTTTTTTAAATATATGACTCATTGTATTCATACAAAAACCATGTATCTCTAGAAATAAAAGATTAAACAAATTGGCGCTTGCATGAATACATGACAAGTATGTAGACATTACAGGTAGTGTAGCATAATAATTAAGAGATGATCTATGTTTGGGTCCTAGATCTGCCACTCATTAGCTGAGTGGCAAGTGACACATTCTTGGCCAAGTAATATGCTTGGACAAATTACTTAATTTCTCTGTGCTTCAATTTTCTTCTATGTAGATTGTGCTTTCGTTTTCAATCTGTAGTTTGTTGACAATGAAATGAGTTATTATCTGTCAACTGCTTAGAATAATATCTGATGCACATTCTATATTATTTTTAAGTAATTATTAAGCAGTAATTGGCTAAATTTGTAAGCCAACACAGTATCTCATAATGGTAACACACACTATAAAATTCTTTGTAACAAATTTTGTCAGAGCGGTAAGGGACCTATAATGAAGGGAGCTATAAAATATTATTGGAAGTTGTAAAACAAGATTTGGTAAATATAAAGATAGTGTTTTTAGATCGAGAGAATGATATTATAAGAATATCAGTTGTCCAAAAATAGTGCATAGAAGTCAAAGCTAATTTTTAATTGAAGAAAGTGATCTTTATGTGGAAGAATAAATATCTGAAAATAGCCAAAACAGATAAATACTGAGGGTAAAATTGCCCCCAAAATATATTCAAAAGATAAATACTGTGGATAAAATGGCCTTACCATATATATATAAAATGAACCCACTATAATTACATCTATATGATACTGGCATAAATAAAGATAAATCGATCAATGGAATAGACTAAAATTTCAGAATTGGGTTTCAGTATATAGAGAAATTTAGCATAAAACAAAAAAAAGAGAGGTTTTTCTGTTTAGTGGGATTTGATAAATGGTGCTGGCACAACTGGTTATCCATCTGGAAGAATATAAAATTGGACCCCTATCTCTCAGCATATTCAAAAATAAATTAAGATGGATTAAAGGCAGACGTAAAGAATAAAGCATAAGCACTCTAGAAGTCGGCCTGAGAGGCTGAAGAAAGCCAGAAGGACTGGATCCAGGAGCCGCAGAAAACCCCCAAACAGTGGCTTCAACACCTCCCTGAATTATTGTCTCATCAAGCAGGGCGTCCGGCGGTAGCAGCTGCCAAGGACCTAGGTTCCTCCCGTGTTTTCTTGCTCTGGTATCCTCAGCAGGTGGCCTGTCTGGGGACCCCCAGATGTTTGCTGCATTTTCTATGCCCTGTTGAGAGAGAGGATCAGGGAAGGTGAGAAGCCGTCTGCAGCAGACAGTGTCCTTTTCCTCCCCAGCGGCATCTTCCGACATCTCTCTCTCTGTTTTTTTTTTTTTTTTTTTTTCCTAGAACTGTTCTACTTGGCTACTCTTAGCAGCAGGAGAAGAGGGAACGTTGACTCTGTTTACTTTCCAGCTTTTCTAACAGAGGCAGGCTGGGGAGGGGGCGGGGCATCTGCACAGCCTGGGGGGGGGGGGCATTCAGGACGCCCTGGGGGGGGGGGGGCACCATTCCAACAGGAACAGGCAGTCCTGGAGAAGAGGCTTCAAAGGATTTTTGTAAATATGTAAAACCTTTTATCTGTGAATAAACATCCCGTAAACAAAATTATTATATTGAGAATATGTTTACAATCCACGTGACAGATACATGGTACATATTTGCATGTGAATACTAGAGTAACTTCTACAAATTGAGAACAGAAGGACAAACAATTCAAGGGGAAGGTGGCCTGCATAGAGACTCACAGAAGAGCAAACGCATGTGGCCAGTGAATGTATGGGAAGGTGATCTGTGTTCCTGTCTGTCTAAGAAAGGTAGGCGCCCATCCAACGCCTGTCCTGCCCCTGGCTCCTCCCACTGAGCATCTTGTACCCGGTGGTTTGCTTAGGAATCCCCACCCCTACCTCCATCCCCCCAGGCTTGGGAAGCAGAAGATGAATGGAAGAGCCTACTGGGGTGACGGGGTTTTCTGGGTTGAAATTCTGAACACTTTTTTTAATTTTTTCCAAAAAGACAGCCTCAGAGGCTGGAGTCCTGCTCTAGCGTGCTGTTAATCCGTTCTTCAGAGACAGGTAACTTCATAGACTTACCTGTTCTATCCGGGCACCCTACGTGTTGCTTTCATGGAGAAATACGGATCTGGATCAACTTCTAAACACAATGCGTTCCTAAAGTGAGGACTTTCTGTACAATTGTGAGGTTTTAGCTTAGGAAGAAGTAAAAAAAAAGAGCAACTTATGAATTGATTTACTCAAAACTTCAGTCCATAATGCTTATGAAAGTATGTGAAATGAACAAAAATCTATTCATAGAAATACAGAAAGAAAGAAGAAGGGAGGGAGGGAGGGGATATAAGGCAGAATATTAGCAGGTTGTATTTGTAGAGTTGGGCTGGGAGAGGAAAGCATCCAATTTTAATAGTCTGTCACCTTTACCACCTGGCCACCTAGTCCCATACCAGCCAATTTTAAATCACCAGAAATCAAAGGCCAAAAGTAATTCCTGTGACAGAGCCGCAGAGGTTCAGTCTACACTCTGAGTGGGGAGGAAAAGCACCTTTAAGAGAGTCAGAGCCTGACCAGGAGGTGGCACAGTGGATAGAGCGTCAGACTGGGACGCGGAGGACCCAGGTTCGAAACTCCGAGGTTGCTGGCTTGAGCGCGGGCTCATCTGGTTTGAGCAGAGCTCACCAGCTTGAGCCCAAGGTTGCTGGCTTGAGCAAGGGGTCACTCGCTCTGCGGTAGCCCCCTGGTCAAGGCACATCTGAGAAAGCAATCAATGAACAACTAGGGTAACACAACGAAGAATTGATGCTTCTCATCTCTCTCCTTCCTGTCTGTCTGTCCCTCTCTCTGTCTCTCTCTGTCACACACACACAAAAAGAGAGATACAGCTTGCTAATGTCCACATTGTCTTCAGTTTAGTTTTCAGTTCAGAGTGAACCCCAGCCGTGGGGGTAAAGGCAGGAGATGGCAAAGGGTTTATGGCTCAGCTTAGGAACGAAAGGTAAACCCAGAGTTCCTGGCGCTAAAGGAAGTGCTACTCATGCTTCGACCCAGGACCGGTTCTCTTCCATGTCCTCCTCCCTGGACTTGCAATGCCATTCTGTTGTTCTCAGCTTTGTGTCCTGTTCTTTGCGCTGCCTTCTTCCTGCCTCTGCACAGACGTGTGCGCTTGGAAGGCCTTGGAGATCCTCTAAGTCCATAGTACAGATGAGGAAAACAGAGACCGAAATTTGTTCGAAAGACTCACTCAACCAAAAGCTGATGAGTTCCAGAACCAGAAATAACCAGAGTCAAATCCAGTCACTTTCTACTATCTCACCTTCCTGATTGCTACAAAACAACCAAACCATTCCAAAATCCACAGTAAAAACCTAAATATTTTCTTGAATATGCTTGCAACCTTGGAGTAGGCATGGATAGTTTAGAGAAGTGATAACAAGGAATAAACTTATATTACATTTTAAAAGAAAAAGATTGAGGAATTGGACTTCATCAAAATGAAAATTTCTACTGCTGAGAAGATATCCTTAAGAAAATAAAGAGGCAAGACACAGTCTGAGAGAACATGTATACACATATACATAATGCAAAGCATTTGTATCCAAAATATATAAAGAGCTCCTATAAATCAACAACAAAAAGATAAAAAGTGCAGTTTTATAAAATGGGCAAAAATCTGGAGTGGAACTAAACAGAAAAGACATAAATGTTTAATACACACATGAAAAAGTGCTCAACGTTATTAACCATTAGGGGATTGAACATTCCCCACAATGAGATACTAATACTGACTGGAATGACTAAAATGGAAAAGAATCAAAGCACCAGATATCGATGATGACATGGAATAACTGAACCCTCTTACATTGCTGTTGGACATGTAAAGTTTTTTAAAAAGGCACATTTTCTTTAGAAACTGGCAATTTCTTATATGAAGTCAAAAGTAGCATCTCATGCACCCTCCTTAACCCAACAATTCGTGTCCTAAGTATTGACCCAGACTGCAGTCACCCAGGGAACAGGTGTAACAAATGGAAGTACATGCATTCATGCCATCGAATACACCCTGGCCACACCAAGGAAGGGACTAGGCAGCCTGCCACAACAGAGAAGGAACAGTCCAAACAAGCCAAAGGATACCAAATATGTACTGTTTGACTGCGTTTGTGCAAAGTTCAAGAACAGAAAAAAAGTGAATCTCTAGTAAAGGAAATCAGGACCCCGGTTGCCTGTGGGGGTGGGGATTGAATGCAGGGGGTGTGTTAGATGGGCTACGTTTCGTTTGGGTTCCTGGTGGATACATTTGTTAAAACTCACTGAGGTGTCCCTTAAGGTTTGTGTATTACACTACATACTAAATTTACCTAAGCAGTAATACTTTGTGGTGGGGGAGGAAGTATATCAAACAGGTAGAGTTAAATATGGAAAGTGTGAGGCAAGGGGTGGGTGTTCTCACCTTCATCCGACTTCAGCCAGGGCGAGATTTCACTTGGGGCTGGGGCAGTCACATGGTCCCCACCAAGCCATAAACACAGTCCTCTTGAAAACACTCACTGCTGCCACTGCGCTATACTGTTTGCTGAATAAAGACATTTTGCCCCTTATGATAATAGCGTCTGCAGCCTGTCCAGGATTGTGCTTAGGGAGAGAAGGAAGGGTTGAGAGCAAAGACACAGGACCGTGCCTTTCATATATTTTCATCCATTTCCAAATAGGAAAAAAAGCCCATTTTTAGGTTTTAGATACAGAGTACTTTTTTTTTTTTTGTAGTTTTATTGCAAGACTATTACTACAATGATACTTTAAAAATCTTTCTATATGTTCCAGATAGGTCAAAAGAATTAAATTCATATTTGTTTAATGTAAAACCTGAAGGTAGTACCTATCATTTTGAATGTCACCAATAGCATCGGACAGATGTAAAAATAGTATTAGTGGCTGTGTTAAGATATGAATTATGTGTCTTTCTGTACCATTTTCTTTTGCTTGAGAAGTGAAATGGAATTACATTATTTTTTTCTTACTCTTCCTATTTTTGTTTTATTTATTTATTTGTGTGTGTGTATGTGTGTGTGTGTGTTTGCATTATTGAAAGGATATGAAACATTCAGGCATGTTAGAAATTGTGAAAGAGGAAGATTTGAGAACCAGGAGCAAAATGCTTTTAATTTTAAAGACTGTGATTTAGTTTAGTCTTGGATGCCATTATAGTGAATAATGGGAACTGATCCTAGACTTCAAAAGAAATATGACCATATGGTCTTACCATTCAGCTCCTAATGCTGCTATGAATTTCAAGTTATACCGCAAACTTTTTATTTCCCCAGCGTTCCCCCTCACCTCTGTCATCTTACAAAAACGAAAGGAATCTAGACCCCTTCTGCATGTTTTCTGAAACCCACGCTGGCGGGTGCCGAGAAAACCTTGCCTTGGTGAGAACGGGGTGGTGTGAAGAGAGGCAGAAACCTGACACCTTCATCAGGTTTGCTGGGCTAATTGCTGAGGCTCCAAAGTTTATGACTTTTAAATATTAACTACTTAAAATGATTCATTTAGAGATCAAAATGATTAATCCGTCTCAGTCGCTATAAATGTCAGCGGCGGGATTAAAGGATTTAGATGGTCATGTTTACCCAACCTTAAACTTCTGTTCTTGAAGACACAAGTTAAATAGCTCCTGTTTATCATTGTTTCCTGTTAATGTTTTCCTCCTCGCTCTGTCTTTTAGCTCCCCTGCCTAACCGATTGTTAACTAATGTTGGCTGTTAAGTAGGCAAGTGCTTCTTTCTGCCTTTGTAGATTACCTGCCAGAAGGTGTGAGTAGATAGATACAGCTTAGAGCCCTCCTCTGACTCAGTGGGGGTAATCCTCTCCCCCTGCCTCTGCCTTTATTGGTCTGATGTCTTGAGCCCCCGGCATTCTGCTAAACTTGTATCCTGGCCCCAGTTTGGGGTCGGCATTGTGAAATCACTGTGTGCCAGCTTCAGTCGCAATTATTAGAGACCTGCTGCTTCCTGCCAAACCACAAACATGTTTATACCAATACCTACTGCAGTTACACTGTCAGATACCAGCAGATATGTTATAGGCATATGATCATCACTGGGTCTCGGATCCTTCCAAAGCAGTATAATTACTAGGTAAAAATAAGAAGCCAGTTCATTTCCAGAATGCATTTGATCAAGACCAACTTGAAAGTTGTTTGTCTAATTACAAACGCTTGCCAGTATCAGAAACGCACGATTTTGCGGTTGGGTGGATAAATCTTTCCTGACACGTATTTCTGAAGATGCTTTCCTTAGCGGTGAGCGGACTCACGACCTAATTTCTCTCCTCTGAGCCATCCAAACCGCTATCCATATGTTTGCCCTCCCCCGGGAGGCTTCACAAAATCTTCTCGCGAAGAAAAGGCATGTTCTCTGGGGCCGTTCATTCTAATCCTGCTTTGCCTGCTTGCAACCGTACTTGAGGTTTCCCCTTCTCACACTCCTGGTCAGGTTCCTCTCAAAGCCTCAGCCTTACATTTCCCCTGACCCCAGACGCAGTACCCGCCACAGCTGAGCTCAGGATGGACGCTGAGGAGGCGGCCGCCGACAGCCTCCGCTACACTGTGTTGTGTAAGAAACCACGTTATAGGTAGTTCGCCGTGCCTGCTGATTCTAGGTCGGCTACAGTGTATGAGGGGTGGACAGGGGTCCTTTGTCCTGTCCTCCGGGAATCTGAGATTTTCTGCAGGTGTTAACATATGGATGTTAATATCCTATGAATAGGTAAATTGAGCAAGCAGTTGAGGATATTTGCAGTTTACATCAAATTGGGGAGGGCGGGTTAAGATATTTAGTGAGACTTAATTTAATTTTTATTTAAATCATTTTTTTATTTTTTTTAATTAGAGTTGACATACAATATTATATTAGGTTCAGGTGTACACCCTAGTGATTAGACATTATATAACTTACCAAGAGATCATCCTGATAAATCTCATTCCCGTCTGACACCAGACATACTGATTAGATATTATTGACTGTATTCTCTCTGCTGTACTTTACATCCCCGTGACTGTTCTGTAACTACCCGCCTGTCCTTCTCAACCCCTTCATCCTCTTCCCATCCTCAGCCCCCCTCCCGTCTGGCAGCCCTCGAAATGTTCTTAGATCCAGATAGCAAAGAGTATTTCTCTTCTGCTTGTTCGTTTATTTAGCTTTTTAGAGTCAATTGTTGATAGATATATATTTATTGCCATTTTACTGTTCATATTTTTAAATCTTTTTTTGTTTTGTTCTTTGGGTTTTTTTTGTATTTTTTCGAAGTGAAAAGCGGGGTGGGAGGGGAGGGAGAAGGCAGACAGACACTCCCGCATGCGCCCGACTGGGATCTACCCAGCATGCTCACCAGGGGGCTATGTTGGGTCTCTTTGGGGCATTGCTCCACTGCAATGGGAGCCATTCTAGTGCCTGAGGTAGAGGTCATGGAGCCATCCTCAGGTCCCGCGCTGACTTTGCTCCAGTGGAGCCTGTGCTGAGGGAGGGGAAGAGAGAGACAGAGAGGAAGGAGAAGGGGAGGGGTGGAGAAGCAGATGAGTGCTTCTCCTGTGTGTCCTGGCCAGGAATCGAACCCGGGACTTCCATATGCTGAGCCAACACTCTACCGCTGAGCTAACCGGCCAGGGCTTAATCTTCTTCCTTCTTCCTTCTTCCTTCTTCCTTCTTCCTCCTCCTCCTCCTCCTCCTCCTCCTCCTCCTCCTCCTCCTTCTTCTTCTTCTTCTTCTTTCTCCTCCTCCTCCTCCCTCTCCTCCTCCTCCTCCTCCTTCTTCTTCTTCGTCTTCTTCTTTTTCTTCCTTTTCTTCTTCCTTTTCTTCTCCTTCTTCTTCCCTTTATCATTTCATGTAATACTGGTTTGGTGGTGATAAACTCCTTTTGCTTTTTCTTGTCTAGGAAACTCGTTTTATGTCCTTCGATTCTAAATGATAGCTTTGCTGGGTAGAGTAATTTTTAAAATGTAGTTTTGTGTGCAGCCTTATAAGTAAAGATTTACACCCTCATTGAAATTGCTATGGCCCATTCAAGGCTGGGTGTTCTGTTCAAACAGTTGACAAATTTAACTTAAGAAGGTTAAAGCGTTTGGAGTGTCCCATAAAATATGCATCAGTTCTCAAAGGGAGAAAAGTTACGTACATTTCTATTACTATGTGATGATCTTATCGTTTTGCAAACACAGCAGAAGAGGGAACTCCAGATAAGGCGGTGGCCACAATAATTCCGTCAGCATCAAGGAGCAAGTGTTTACCCGACTTAGCGTTTGGGGTCACACTGCCTTCCAGGAGGGATGTGACTCAGCATTGAGAGCAGACGCTTCCCCCCAAGCTCACAGTCACCCAGGAACATACCTGCAAACAACTCTAGATTCTTTCTGGGTATTCAATTTCCACTAATACTTCACTAATACCCATTTCCCATACTTAGTTTTTAGGGTGGTTACAATATAGTAAATTTTTGTTACTGTATAGCAAATACAGTCTCTTTTAAAACTCCATATATGGTGATGGGAAAAGGAAGAGTTGAAGTGATAATTCAAGACTTGAAAGAGGGGAAAACATTCATTGCTCCCATATTTCTTACACAACTCCATGTCCTTACAATAAAAGAAGAAGGATTTTTAAAGCCCTGCATCTTGAAGAGAAGCTGATAGATTAATTACTTCTGATCATTGAAGAGAGGCTATTAAGAACAAGTCAAGGAAATTTATTTTTAAAAAGAAAACAGGCTTTAATTTTTCTTTGTGATGTTTTTAAATTAGTAAAATTATCATGAAAAGTAAAAATTCAGAGCTGTAATATAAAAAGTTCAGTTCCTTTGCTCTCAACTCCTCCTAAGTGATCCATCCTAGCAGTTCCCTGGGCTTCGCACTTTTATCTGTGCTCAGAATCATAAGCACTTATATAATTTGTTGGCTCTCTTCCTTATTTTCCAATTGGATCATACTCTGCCACTTGCATTTTAACTTAAAACATATATATAATGGGCTTCCTTCCAGAACCAAAGGTACAGGTCCAACTTCACTCTGAATGCTTGCCACCTAGTGTCTCATGCATGGGATTTATAGCCTGTTCGGCCACCCCCTCTTAGGTGGTTAATTTAATTTTTGCAATGACGCCATAGTGAACATTATTTGTAGATGTATATTGAAGATCAGGTGATTTAAAAAAAAATAAGATCAGGTGATTTTATTTCTACAGGATATCATCTCCAAACAAAGTAGGCTTTTTTATCTAGAAAGTATTTTTAATTTTAATAGAGAAATATTTTCAAGTACTAAGGCGAGGAACTAATGAGAGGAGAAAGGGATGGATCCTCAGAGCAGGCAGGCCCACGGAGTCAGCTGCTTGTAAGAGGACAGCGATTTCTGGTTCATCCCCCAGATTGCAGATACCAATTCCCTGCTTCCCAACTCCTCATCACGGAGTTGCGGTGTGGCACAGAGGAGAAGTGACAAAAACCATAATGACAAGTGCCTATGAGGATAGGCAGAAATTAGAGCCCTCATACGCTGTTGGTGGGAATGCAAAATGGTAGAGTCACTGTGGACACAGTCTGGCACTTCCTCAGAAGGTTAAATACAGACCTACTATCTGGCCCAGCAATGTCTGTCACGGGTATATGCTACAGAGCAGTAAAAGCATACGTCTACATAAAAATGTGTACAGCATTGTTTACAATAGCCCCAAAGTGGTACCAACTCAAATGCCCACTAACGGATGAATGGGTACATTGTGGTCTCTCCATACAGTGGAATGTTACTCAGCCATAAAAAGAGTGAAGTGCTGATACACGCTACCCCATGGCTAACCCTTGAAAACACTGTGCTAAGTAAAAGACACCCGTCACAGAAGTCCACACGTGTAGGATCTTTTTTATTTGAAGTGTCCAGAATAGCTAAATCTAAAGAGAAACAAAGTAAATTAGTGTTTGCCTAGAGCCGGGGAGAGAGGGAGAATTAGAGGGGAAATGGGAGATGGCTGATAGTTGGTACAAGGTGGGGGTTTTTTTTGAGAGGAGGGGCATGATAAAAATGTTCTAAAATTGATAGTGGTGTTAGTTGCACACTACAAAGAATATATTAAAATGCATTGAACTTTTACCCTTTCTTTTTTGTATTTTTCCAAAGTGAGAAGCAGGGGTAGGCAGACAGACAGACTCCCACATGCTCCCAACAAGAATCCACCCGGCATTCCCACTAGAGGGTGATGCTCTGCCCATGTGGGTATTGCTCCACTGCAATTGGAGCCATTCTAGTGCCTGAGGCGGAGGCTATGGAGCCATCCTCAGCACCTGGGCTGACTTTGCTCCAATGGAGCCTTGGCTGCAGGAGGGGAAGAGAGAGACAGAAAGAAAGAAAGGAGAGGGGGAAGGGTGGAGAAGCAAATGGGCGCTTCTCCCGTGTGCCCTGGCCGGGAACTGAACCCAGGACTTCCACACGCTGGGCCAACACTCTACCGCTGAGCCAACTGGCCTGGGCTGAACTGTACACTTCGAATGAGTGTATTGTATGCTTTGTGAGTCATCCTTCAGTAAAGCTGTTTTCAAAAAATAACCGAAAAAAGGAACAAACAAGCAAGAAAGAGCGAGAAGAGCAGACTCCAGACACTAGAATAACCTACACGCAAGACGGAGGAGAAGACCAGGAGCCTGTGGAGTGGGCCACCCTGCCCCTGTGCTGCGGTCACCCTGTGTGGCTCTGAAACCAGCCCTTCACGCAAAGTCCTGTTCTTTTGACCTCAAACCAAGAGAGTAGATGCCTCGCCTATTGGTGAGCATCCCTCTGCGTCGCAGCTTTGAAACATCCCTCCCTGCTCGGACCACGTCATAGACACTAGATGAGAAAAAGGCCAACTAGCTAACCCACTTTCCCAACCCCTCTCCAAGCGAAGGAGTGGCAGTGCCATGTGCCAAGTTCACTTGAAGGATTGGTTCTTACACGGTCTTTTCCACTTTGTCCCACACCCTAGGTCATTTTTTTTTTAATGACGTCACCTTCCTTAGGTTGCGTTAATTCAGTTTTTCTTTTATATGATATATTTTCAAGTGTTTGAATGTCATGAAACAAAAATGTCTAATATCATCCAAGCTAACCTGGCCTTTTAATCGCAATGAATTTTATCCTCAGGTACACTTTATTCTTGCTGCAAATGTATTGTTTTGTGTATTGTTTCAAATTATAATGGGAAACTGTTGTTGACCCTGCTGATCAAGGTTACCAAAACTCAGCATGCAGGAGAAAGGTACTTATTTCACCTATCTCAGCCAAACAGACTTTATTTTTTTTTTCATTATTATTATTTTTTTGTATGTTTTTTTCTGAAGCTGGAAACTGGGAGAGACAGTCAGACAGACTCCCGCATGCGCCCGACCGGGATCCACCCGGCACGCCCACCAGGGGGCGACGCTCTGCCCACCAGGGGGCGATGCTCTGCCCCTCCGGGGCGTTGCTCTATTGCGACCAGAGCCACTCCAGCGCCTGGGGCAGAGGCCAAGGAGTCATCCCCAGCACCCAGGCCATCTTTGCTCCAATGGAGCCTTGGCTGCGGGAGGGGAAGAGAGAGACAGAGAGGAAGGAGAGGGGGAGGGGTGGAGAAGCAGATGGCGCTTCTCCTGTGTGCCCTGGCCAGGAATCGAACCCGGGACCTCTACACGCCAGGCCGACACTCTACCACTAAGCCAACCGGCCAGGGCTAAACAGACTTTATATAAAGACTCTACAGGGTAGGCCCTGGCCGATTAGCTCAGTTGGTTTAGAGTGTTGTCCTGAATCACCAAGGTTGGGGTTCCATCCCTTGGTCAGGGCACATACGGAAGCAATCAGTGAGTGCACAGCTAGGTGGGACAACAAATGAATGCTTCTCTCTCTCTCTCTCTCTCTCTCTCTCTCTCTCTGCCTTCCTTTCTCTGAAATTAAAAAAAAAAAAAAATGAAGAAGAAGTAATTTTTCAAGCCCTGGCCCGATAGTTCATTTGGTTAGAGTATTTTCCCAGTAAGCAAAGATTGTGAGTTTGATCCCTGGTCAGGTCACATACAGGAACAGATCGATGTTTCTGTCCTTCTCTCTCCCTTCCTGTCTCTCTAAAATCAATAATAACAATAATAATAATAAGACTCTAAGGGACAAAGGAAGAAATTAAGATAATGGTGTTAGAACCGTGGCAAAGAACAGACTCTGAAGAAACTGTGGAAAATAAGTTAAATGTATCCCTCCCTCTTTGTTGTTTGAAGCCAAAGCTGACTTAAGGCAGGATGGGCAGGTGTTGCGCCCGGGCCCAGACACATCCCTCTACCCTTTCTGCCCTTTCTGCCCTTTCCTCCACTTGACTGTGCCTTCCCGCACCCACTCAACGGCCCCACCCAGAGCCTCCAGCCGCCATGATGCCTCGATCACCTGTCCCTGCTCAGCTCCCCACTGTTGGCCAAAGCCACCTGTGTTTTCCACAGGAGTCGCTGGGCTGTGGGCAATCATCCTAGTCTACTGGCCCGATCTCCATGAAAACAAGGGATCCTACAAGCAAGTCTCTCTTACCAAAAAGGACGAAAGACCACAGAATTTGAAGCACTGAGGCAGGTCTGGGGTAGAGAGACTTTTCAACGTGGTGGTGGTGTGGCCACGCTCCAATTGTTTGAAAATCATTCTCTCCCTGGCCTCAAATTGTGTATTTCTCTATGATTATTACTTTCACTTATCCAGGTGGTTTTTTTGTTTTTTTGTTTTGTTTTTTCTTTTGTATTTTCCGAAGCTGGAAACGGGGAGAGACAGTCAGACAGACTCCCGCATGCACCCGACCGGGATCCACCCGGCACGCCCACCAGGGGCGACGCTCTGCCCACCAGGGGGCGATGCTCTGCCCCTCCGGGGCATCGCTCTGTTGCAACCAGAGCCACTCTAGCGCCTGGGGCAGAGGCCAAGGAGCCATCCCCAGCGCCCAGGCCATCTTTGCTCCAATGGAGCCTCGGCTGCGGGAGGGGAAGAGAGAGACAGAGAGGAAGGAGAGGGGGAGAGGTGGAGAAGCAGATGGGTGCTTCTCCTGTGTGCCCTGGCCGGGAATCGAACCCGGGACTTCTGCATGCCAGGCCGACGCTCTACCACTGAGCCAACCGGCCAGGGCCTCAGGTGTTTATTTTTAACCTACTTCTTGGTTAACCTTTGTTTAATAAGCATCTCTTAAACTACGTCATGATAGCCCTGAACGATGAAAAAAAAAAAAAAGCTGATAAAAGGACTTGCACGGAGCTAGTCAGTGGCTTCACTTAGGTCTATCGGAGGTCAGATTCAGCGTAGGGTCCCAGCGGAAACAAACGCAAACTTGAATTCAGCAGGGAAATCTAACAGCGTGCTTGCGAGCTTGCGTCTCAGAAGCAGCCCTGAAGAGTTCTGAATCAGCACGAGGCATTGATTTCCCAGGCTCAGAGTTTCAGATCCACACAGGATTCAGAGGGATCATCGCTTAGATATTTATTTGCGAAACGAATTGTGTTTGCATACCTGGAGAGCCAATATAAAGACCCTCGCGTTCTGCTTTCCTTCACCTCATAGATTTTTGCGTCTAGTTGGCAACAGTGGGAAAAGTCAGTAAGGTGGAAATGTTTCAAGTTTCCATTTCCGAGATGAGAAAAGGAGTTTTTATTGTCTTTCACCTTCTCTGTTCCATTAATTGTCCAGGATGTTGCCCTTTGCTGGATTTGCTTATATAAGTACAATCCACACTGACTCTTTCAAAAACACTGAGGGGGCGGGGTCTTACCTCAGCGAGCTTGCCCATTGGCTCAGTGTTAGTGGGCTCTTTTCCCCCGTTTTTCTCCTCTTTTTTTTCTTTTTTAATTACTTCCTTTTTAATTTTTTTAGATACTTTTTGGTTCAGATACTTATTCACACCTCTCTGATAAGCACAGTTTTATTTGTAGCTAATTATAGCAATAGATTTTCATTCTTTACGAGTGCCATTGTCAGGATCCATTGGGAAGTCTGGCCAACAGGGGACAGATTCCAAGTTCTGATACGACCACAGCAATAAAGCGATTAACCACAGGAGTTAAAATGTGCGGAGGCTGGGAGGGTGCTAATGCCTTTACAACCAAATAGTTACCGTAGTGTGCACTCTATTTGACTCATTTTCTGGAAGATCTGACATGGTATTATTGTATCACGAATAGTATATTATACTTTCATATCCAGGGGTGAGCAAAAGTAAGTTTATAGTTGTTGAGTACACAAAGCATGGAGTTTATTCTTGTTTTTGTTTTTCTACTTACTATTGTATTATTTATTTGTGCTACAACTATAAACCTACTTTTGCCAACCTCAGTATAACCTGTGGTATTTCTCACACCAGCCAATTAACTTTAAATTGTTCATAGTTTCAAGAAATAGAAGAAGATGAAATCTACGAGTAACTATAAATGCTTAATACTCTTCGAAAGTTCGTATGATGGGCAGCATGCACGCCAGCCTTGATAGACTAGTACTCTTTACACGTGCTTGATTCTGGAGGGCGCTCACACTTCCAGCTCTCCCATGCCACCAGAAGAAACAGGAGAGCCTCATCTTCGTGCCTCCTACCAGCAACCATTTCTCTGTCTTCCCATCCATAGCGTCATAAATATAGCCGAAATTTTCAAAAGTAAATACAGAATTGGAGACGTCATTAATAACAGCAAGTCATTTCAAAGTGTCGCCTAATCTAAACACTTTTGCTTTAACTTATCACATTGTCATGAGTTTTATTATGCTCAATTTATTAGTAAAGGCCTGCAGGGTTCACAGCCATTTATATTTTGCAGGGACTTGATTTTATCATTAACTTTTAAGTACCGAATGCTCCCAGTCTATTTTTTTTTTTTTCGAGTGTACTTCATTTCCAAGAATTGGTTTACTCTAATCAATAGAGATGTTTCCAGGTGTTTATTAAAGTCAAAGGACTAGGAAGTCAGATGTCTGCAAATTTTCAAGACATTATACTCCAAAATTTAGTATATGTACCACGCACACATACACGCACACATGCACGATATACATTTATATTGGTTGTGAAGGTGGAAGATAGAATCAAGACTGACCACACTTCTTTGGTTACCTTTCTTGAGGGAAATCTGTTCTCTTCCAAAGTGGTGACATCTGGGGGGGGGGGGACCCTATCGTGTAAGACTAGAGTAAGGACACAGGAAATAATTCTGACAATTTCTATCGCCTCATGAGTCTGCTACACTGAATTCTACCACTGATAACTAACACAGGAAATAATTCTGACAATTTCTATGGCTTCTTGAGTCTGCTACACTAAATTCTACCACTGATAACTAACCCTTTCTGGGGGCTGAGTTCTCCTGGACTGTGTGGCTCACTGGCCCACCTTGCTGGGGGTACATATGGGTTAGAAGGTTGACAAAGGAGCTCCAAACAGGGGTGTGTGGAGAGTCAGGACAGAAGCCCGCCCCACGCCCCATAATCGTCCCACACAACCATACACTCTGCGATGCTAACATGAACTCCTGGTGCTGAGAGCTCAAAAGCCTCAATACTTGATGGTGTGTGTATTTATGGAGAGTGTCTTTAAAAAATAAAAAGTTCTAAAGCTAACGCTAAACATATACTCACTGGTTGTTGTCTTTTTTTCCCCCTAATTAGGACAGAATTTTACCCTAAGGCAGTTAGGAGTTTGTGAACCAGCAACGCGAAGAGGACTGGCATTTTGTGCGGAAATGGGGCTGCCCCACAGAGGTTACTCTCTCAGTGCAGGGTCAGATGCTGATACTGAGAACGAAGCAGTGATGTCCCCAGAGCATGCCATGAGACTTTGGGGCAGGGGGGTCAAGTCAGGCCGCAGCTCCTGCTTGTCAAGCCGGTCCAACTCAGCCCTGACCCTGACAGACACGGAGCACGAGAACAAGTCGGACAGTGAGAATGGTGAGTCTCGTTTTTCCTCTTTATCATGGCGGCGTTCGGTGCTTCTGCTTTGGTGGACGATTGGGGGCTTGTGTTTCTTTCTGTCTTCTTTCCTCCTGCCCTTCCTTGTCTTTCCTTCTTCTTCTTCTTTTCTTTTTGTCTAATACAGTAGAAGTCAAGAAATGACCTTGAATAGTGTATTTTTTTTTTTTCCTGGAAAAAAGAAAACCAATATTCAAAATGAGATTGTTCAATTATGCAAGCGGTCTATGATGTGTTAGCTATAGTTTTGAAAAAGTTTAATCGTTTACAGAAAAAGAAAAAAAAAAAGATTAACTTGGACTTATCTTGGGCCATGTCACCTATTATCCTCTGTGGAGCCTCAAAGTGCGTGGTGATAGAGTTTACCCCAGGGCCAGCTTGCAATCAAAGATGTCTTTGTAGATGCCTCTTGAAGATATCTCAAAGAAGTTGCAGAATCTTAGAATGGATGAGTGAGCACACAGAATAGTTTATTAACTGGGCTCAAGTGATTGAAGAACAAATTTGATCATGCTTTAAACTTACTAGTTGATGAGAGCAATTGAAATCTTGGTGAAGAGAGGGGGAGCGTGGCCTTTGATGTGCTTTGGGGACTGGATTACTATGCAATTAAATCCACACACAAAATTGGATTTTAGGATATACCAAATAGCAGCTGTACATGTTGTAAGAAAAAATGTCTTTATACATTTATTGGGATTTATTTTTTCTTATGGTCCAATGCAGGATAATGAAAACAGTTCATTTATATGCAATAATAGATTTTAAAGAAAACGCGATTTTTAGTCTGTGCTGCTTCTAGGAAGAATTGGAGCGTCAGCAGCAACGCACTGGTCAACAGAAAGACGTGACTCCTTCAGCATTTGGTATTAATAGTGTACTTGCGGTTTCAATGTAGTTATTGACACTTTGTGTGCGTGATGCTTCAGAGAGCAAAGAGGAAATGAAACGGAAAGAACTGCATGAGATTTGAAAAGAAAGACCATTGTTTGGCCAGTGATATTTTGTTTTTACTATTTACTGAGCAGAGTCGTCAGCTTCCCTTTGGCACAGGAGAGCAGGTCTAGGGTAGCTTTCCGTTTCGGCTAAGTCAGAGTATGAAGTGGTACGAGGTGCTTCACACTGTTTACTGCTGTCTCCATTCTTGTCATGAACATTAGGCCTAATTTAAACCAGCGTAAACAGTGTTTTATGCAGAATACTCCAGTGCATTAAACTGAAGTCAAAATCAGTTAATACGTGGGCACTCGAGATGTTCATTTTGGAAGTGTCAGTTTTGGGTGGAGGCTGGCTTTATTCCAACCCAGAAGAGAAAACGAGCACAGTGCTTCCCGGCAGAATGAGCCTTTTAGACTCAGACTGCCAGCATGGCCCTGAGCTAATCCATTCACCTCAGTCCAACCTGCGTTTCTATCCGTTTCCACCGTGGATTCGGAAGTCGCTAACCGTGAACACGGAAGATGGGGCGTAAATTGTCCGTCCTATCCATCGGCATGGTCACATGTCCTTGAGCAATCGTAGATACAATGATTAGATTCAAATGTAGTATTTGGCATTTGATTTTCCTAAACTATGCAATAAAATTTATGATGGTTTTAGAAAAAAAAAAAAAAAAAAGAGTAGGATGCATTCAGTGCTGATTATCTGCCTCACAGACCAGCCATATCCATGTCGATGAAATATGTTTGCACATTGGGTCAACTTGCCTCTTCCTACCCACAACCTCTGTAGCTTCTCTTTCTCTCCCTATTAACAAGTGTGCCTTGTTGGGGTGTCTGTGTTGGTAAAATATACATTAACTTTATCATTTTAAAAAAATTATATAGCTGCTAAAACTATCTCACAGTGAATTCCCAAACACATGCCATATTTTTTTTTTCTTTGCTGAAAATATAAAACTACAAACTGGGCAACCTTTATTTAACCATATGTAATATTCAAATGACTGGGAAATGTGGAGGAAAGAGTTGTGAGTTACTCACAGCCCGGGCCCTCCCTGTTTGCATGGATTATTATTAACTAAAGGAACTTGTTTCCCCGGGAACTTGCTCTTGGAGCCATGAGAGGCAACGGAAGTTGCCCACTTTCATTTCTTCAGGTTGCCATGAAACACGACAAGGAGAGACAGGCAGAGAGTCAAGGTCCATGCCTTGAAATTCAGAACATTTGGCAGCATTTGTTGAGAGTAAACAGGTCAGCTAAGTTAAGAGTATAAAGTGTCAAAAGCAATGTTTGTTGAGTTGGGCAAGTGATGACTTGAAACTTGTGTTTACATTTTTCCCAAGGTTTGGCTGTGGTTGTTTTTTTAAACATTTTGATGGTCTAAGAACTCCCAACCAGATCAGCTTAAGGAAGAAAACAAAAGAGAAAATCAAATAGCTCTGACCCTTTCCTGAATACTGGTTATTCCACAGATCTGATATGTATGTCCACCGGAACATTTCAGATTAATTTATTTGTTCTGAGTTTTCAGTGAAAAGTCACATGGAACAAGATTTCATTAAGATCTGGGGAAGCATAATTTTCTGAGATAGTTAGCATAGCTTATAATTTTGAATTGTGTAATTAGAGTATTTAGAATTTTTTTTCTGATATAAAGAACTATACTCTTTCTTTCTAAGTTGGGTTATGGTAAAAACTAAAAGTTGTCATCATACACATGGTCTTCTAACATTTCATATTCAGTATCCTCAAAACTATTACATCTTTTAGTATCCCTACTTCTTTTAGTCAAATACTTCTAACATAAAATTACTATAAATAATTCACTTATATCCTTCTTAGGTATTTTAATTGCACTAGCTTTGAAAGACTATTCACTTTCCAGTTATATTTTCCTTTGACTTCCAGTTATTGTCATTGTTTAATGTTATTCATTTTTCTATGAGCTTCCGTGGTGTCCTTGAAAGTTCTATTATGTCGCTAGCAGTCGAAACAAAAGGGCCGCGTGTACAACATCCCACCAAAACGAAACTCATTTAGAAACGAGACACTGACTTGTTTTATCCTCTTTAGCACCGGAGTTTTCGTTGACTGTTTTCATCATTTGAAATAACTGTGAATAAGGCTTTTTTTCCCCCAGAAAAAAAAAAAAAGAATGTTATTCAACGTTGGTAAAATTATGCAAGCCGAGTGCCTGATCTTCTAGTTATAACTTCAAAGAAGAGTTTAGTAACTAAAAGGGATTAGATTCCATTTATTTATTGATAAAGAGGCCAACAGTTCAAGTTAAGAAGGCGCTAGAACCGCTGTGAGGCTAATGAAATTTTGATGGTCTGAGCATCCCCGCGAGAGGGAGAGGACATTCGGACCATGTCACACGTCTCCGTGTTAGCACAGATTCAAAACAAGTGATAAAATGTATTATTTTGCAAAGCTCACTCTTTGCCAACTGTGGAGATTTGAAGATATAAAGCATTTTGAGGGAAATAGCATTTTTTTTTAGAGTATATTGAGTTTCTCATGGAATGCCAAATATTAATTTTGTTCCTCATTAAGGATTTGAAGCCGTTTTTTTCTGGACACATAATGATTGCTCTGGTTGTCTTTGCCTCATCGTCCTAGGTCAGCTGCCATGTGCCAGGGCAAATTCTGGAGGATCAGGGATTTGCGACCACCGGGTAGCAGCTGGGCTAGTAAGCCGTTAAGAGGTTACAGAATAATGCTGAGGGAGTGCCCAGTCAAAGATGAAATTCCCAGGATGCTCTGCAGTGTTTTCGCCATCTTTCCTTCTCTGGTGTGTTGCTAAAAGCACCTGATTTCCCACGATCCAGCTCTGCAAGCGATCTGATCTCGATTCTAATTATCTACATAAATGTCAGGAATGAAGAACTTCCCCCCACAAACATCAGTGTTTAAGCTTTCAATGGCTTAGTTTGTGCAACTTTTCCCAAAAGAATCCAAGCATATAGCCCTGGCCGGTTGGCTCAGCGGTAGAGCGTCGGCCTAGCGTGCGGAGGACCCGGGTTCGATTCCCGGCCAGGGCACACAGGAGAAGCGCCCATTTGCTTCTCCACCCCTCCGCCGCGCTTTCCTCTCTGTCTCTCTCTTCCCCTCCCGCAGCCAAGGCTCCATTGGAGCAAAGATGGCCCGGGCGCTGGGGATGGCTCTGTGGCCTCTGCCTCAGGCGCTAGAGTGGCTCTGGTCGCAACATGGCGACCCCCAGGATGGGCAGAGCATCGCCCCCTGGTGGGCAGAGCATCGCCCCTGGTGGGCGTGCCGGGTGGATCCCGGTCGGGCGCATGCGGGAGTCTGTCTGACTGTCTCTCCCTGTTTCCAGCTTCAGAAAAATGAAAGAAAAAAAAAAAAAAAAAAAAGAAAAGAATCCAAGCATATATTCCTGTCCTTTGTCACCTGGCCATTAGCATCATGAAAGATGCCTGGGTGTGGACCACACCAGTCAGGGTTGAAGTCTTTTTATACAACCCCTAAGACTGTTTTTGAATCACCCCGAGTTTCAGTTCCCAACTTTTTCATCGCTGCCTAGCTGTACTGCCAGTTCCAATGAGGGTGGCCTCCACTGCAGGTCCTGGTCTTCTTCCTCCTCCCTGTCTCCACAGCCTCTGGCAGCCCTTGGGAAGCCGTGACCTTGAGGTTGGACAGACCAGGAAGACATAGCACTCTTCGGGTACCCCGTCGTGATTCAGGACCTCGACAACCTCTGTCGACAATAGTTGAGAATGTGTCGTAGTAGGCAGACCACCTGGGTTTGAATTGGCTCCCCACCTCCCAGCAGCATGACCTTGGGCAAGTCATTTAACCTTCCCACGCGGCCGTTCCCACAGGAGCAAAACAGAGAAAACAGTACACAGTATACAATCCTTACAGGTTGTTGTGACGAGTCATTGAGATCAGGTATGCAGTGTGCCTAGAACAGGGCCCAGCACCTACTAAATTCCAAATTAAGTGTGTGCTCCTATTATTTATAAAAGCTAGAAGATTCTTTTTATATCTCCTTCATGCATGTTTATGAGGACTAAGTTAGATAAACTATATCAAAGACCGACAGTTTTTTTTTTTAACATATAACATTTTTTTTATTTTTATTTATTTATTTATTTATTATTATTATTTTTTGTATTTTTCTGAAGCTGGAAACGAAGGCAGTCAGACAGACTCCCACAATGGCCCGACCGGGATCCGCCCGACCGGGATCCACCCGGCACGCCCACCAGGGGGCGATGCTCTGCCCATCCGGGGCGTCGCTCTATCGAGACCAGAGCCACTCTAGCACCTGGGGCAGAGGCCATGGAGCCATCCCCAGCGCCCGGGCCATCTTTTGCTCCAATGGAGCCTCGGCTGCGGGAGGGGAAGAGAGAGACAGAGAGGAAGGAGAGGGGGAGGGGTGGAGAAGCAGATGGGCGCCTCTCCTGTGTGCCCTGGCCGGAAATCGAACCCAGGACTTCCACACGCCAGGCCGATGCAACATAGTTTTGACACACGGTGAATGTCCCTTTCCCCCCCATCCTTCCCCTTCCAGACCCCCCCTCTGTCTGCGTCCAGCAGTGTTTTTCCATTTGGAAAGACGAGGGAGGAGTACTGCTCTCCTCCATTAACGGCAACGATAATGTGCCGACTCGGGAATTTCTACCACCGTGTATTGATTTTTTTATTTTTCTCCAAACTCCACATCCTGTTCCATTCACTGTAATTAAATAAGTGGACATTGAATGGTGCTGATAATTAGTCTGATGGCTGTCGACTTCAAAGACTCGAGCAGGCTCCTTCCCCAGCTGGCCAAGGGAAACTTCGGGAGTAGCCTTTCCCTCCAAGGCAGGTGACTGAGACAGCCGGTCAATGAAAAGGCAGTTTCACTGATGCTAACCAGTTCACACAATGAAATGTCTCCTTCCTGGAAGCCTGCTTCTCACCTGGGCTCCCAGCTGTGTCCCCGTGATAGGACCTCCCTGAGGCCTCTCTGATGGAGCATGGTACTAGAGCAGGGGTCCCCAAACTACGGCCCCCTGAGGCCATTTATCCGGCCCCCGCCGCACTTCCGGAAGGGGCACCTCTTTCATTGGTGGTCAGTGAGAGGAGCATAGTTCCCATTGAAATACGGGTCAGTTTCTTGATTTAAATTTACTTGTTCTTTATTTTAAATATTGTATTTGTTCCCGTTTTGTTTTTTTTACTTTAAAATAAGATATGTGCATTGTGCACAGGAATTTGTTCATAGGTTTTTTTATAGTCCAGCCCTCCAACGGTCTGAGGGACAGTGAACTGGCCCCCTGGGTAAAAAGTTTGGGGACCCCTGTACTAGAGTATGCAGGGCTAGTCGGCTAACAGAGCGTCGAACATTAACGCGCACTATTTTTAGGTAGAACAGGTGTTAGTTTTGCCCACTGACGCGTTCCATGGCACCCAACTCCGTCTCCTTTGAAATGGTGTTTTAATAAGTAGACTTTCTGTATGGATAAAGTCTAAAAATTGAGTTATTGTACTTTAAAAGGAAGAAAAGGTATACTCCTTAAACCCATCACACACACCGTTGTAGTGGTGACCTGTGCATCTGTCTCTCAGCACAGAGCTGTGGCCGGTGGCAAACCAAAGTCCGGCGTCCGGCCAAGCAGGTTCTCAGAAAGAGGGGGCAGCGCGATTTCTTCTCTTTCTGAGCCGCTGGGTTCGGGCGGGAGAGAGGAAATGAAGCACCTGCAGCTGTTCTATTACCAATGAAACTCTAGGCTCGTTTGGGAGAAACCGCTTGGCGGCGTTGGGGCGCCCTGTCACGTCACATCCTGGCGGATGCTTGCGCCGAGGACGTGGCTGTCATTTCTCTCCTGGCTCTGTTCACCCAAGGGACCGTATTTGAGTTTTCTGAAGATAATTCGAAGAGAAGTGTATTATTTTTGCCTTACTAGCCTAATTCCACCCCTTCAAACATCATCCAAGAACCTTTCAGCCTCCTTTTGGAAATTGATTGTAAGAATTAAAACGGAGTTCCTTCGCGCACAAGAAATAAGTGGTGTTTCAGTGTTACTCTAATTTTATGAGATTCTATCACACACGCTAAACTGTAACTGGGATATAAATTCCATTATGGGCCCTCTCCTGGCATGTAATGGTCAATCTGGCATGTTCTGCTGCGGTAAATTATATTTGATGTTTTAGGTGCTCTGGATATCAAAAAATAGCCAAAGTAATGTGTTACGTGGTTACTAAATCAAGCTCTGAATTAAAGTGCTGCTTTGCACAATATGGTCTAATAGTTTCTAAAATATAAAAATAATTGTGTGGCCTTGATCTGGATACATTTATAGTTTAAATAGTGACTTGTCACTCTTTTAGCAAAAACTTTTGTATTTCATGTAAGGATGAAACATATTCATTTCATGGATATGTTACAAGTTGCTTGAGCACAGCAAGTTATGAATTAAATGAGTTTTTTAAATTTAGTATTATGAAACCTGAGTTAAGAAGACTAGTCCACTACCACTGTTGTTATCATGGAAGTATTTTTTTTTTGTTTTGTTTTGTTTTGTTTTTTTTTGTTTTTTTTTCTTTCATTTTTCTGAAGCTGGAAACAGGGAGAGACAGTCAGACAGACTCCCGCATGCGCCCGACCGGGATCCACCCGGCACGCCCACCAGGGGCGACGCTCTGCCCACCAGGGGGCGATGCTCTGCCCATCCTGGGCGTCGCCATGTTGCGACCAGAGCCACTCTAGCGCCTGAGGCAGAGGCCACAGAGCCATCCCCAGCGCCCGGGCCATCTTTGCTCCAATGGAGCCTTGGCTGCGGGAGGGGAAGAGAGAGACAGAGAGGAAAGTGCAGCGGAGGGGTGGAGAAGCAAATGGGCGCTTCTCCTGTGTGCCCTGGCCGGGAATCGAACCCGGGTCCTCCGCACGCTAGGCCGACGCTCTACCGCTGAGCCAACCGGCCAGGGCCCATGGAAGTATTTATAAACATTTATATCTTCCAATCTAAGAGGATTTTTAGAACCTCTTGGCCATTTGCAGCTGTTTGCAAGGCTATTGACATTTCTATGAAACTCAGCTCATATTCTAAGTATCTCTGTTTGAAGTAGATAGAATATATACCATCTCTGTTTAAATTCTAAATATTTTTTAATTATAGAGTTGAAACCAAAATAAAGTATGCTATACGCATACATCAAAACTGATGATGTATGTTGTTTTGATTTTTGAATGTGTTTTTGATATCCTTGAAAAATTACAGTGGTAGCAGTAAAATTGTTTTAATTAATGAATCGAACAGCAGCAAATGCTGAATCAGGTTTATTGATGTCATTATCATTTAAATAGAAAAAATAAGTGTTAGAGCTATAGAACCTTAGTTTATTTGCCATTCCAAGGGTATTCAAGTGTTTGAAGAGCAACTAACTGATCTCTTGGTGTTAGTTAGAGACTATTCTTCACAAGTAATCATAATTCTGTTTATTAACACTATATACACATACAGGTTTAAATGTGAAACTCTTACACATATTTACTGAGTAGTGTGAATAGTGGTTTCTTTGCATTGAAACTTTGCTATATTTATCAGTTGAGTTGGACAGTTTTTCATAATAGATTGTACATGAACTAAATATAAAAGCTTTTTAAAAAATTTTATTGATTTTTGGGGGAGTAAGAGGGTGAGAGAGAGGGGGAGGGAAAGTATCAGCTTGTTGTTTCACTTAGTTTGTTCATTTAGTTGTGACCTTAGTGATTGCTTCTCGTTGCCTTGACTAGAGGTCAAACCTACAACCTCTGGTGTGCCAGGTCGATGCTTTACCCACTGATCCACCCAGCCAGGACCAATGTAAGAACATTTTAAATGCCTATTAAAATGGATACAAATGCATATAATTTGAGAAAAGGGCAATTAAATGTGTCTTATGAATATTACGTTGGCTTTAAATATTATTTCAAGTCACACAGAACCTGAAACTGAATATAAAGTTTAGCTGAGACTTTTTGAATTGATTTCTCTTTTGGTATATTAACTACGTCTTCATTCAATGGATAGTAAGTGCTGGGTATTGTAACAGATACTGTAAAAACAAGAAATGAGTGAGCCGTATTCCCTGGCTTCTATCGATTCGTGGGCTGGCTGGGCAAAGAGGCGTGGAGCCCTGTGACTGTGTTTTAAGGTGGAGAGGGGTGCTAGTCCAATCTGCAGAGTCAGCTCAGAGCACACGGTTGCCAACAGACAGGAAAGAATGTTTCTCAAAGGGGGAGGGGGTGGCATCGGAACACAGGCTTACAGGACGTGTAGAAATTCAAGATGTAGACAAAGCAGCGAGGGAGAGAATGTGAAATCCCCGAGGACTGATCCAGGAGCCACAAGCCGTCAGGTGGCCAGAGCAGGGAGCGGGGCTGAGTACTCAGAGCCCCAGACCACATCCCAAAGGGCCGTCATGGCCACACTCGGGAGTTTGCCTGTTTTCCTCTAGGAAATGGGGTGGCTCTGAAGGGTTTTCATGCAGAGGAGAGTGATGGTCGTATTTGCATTTTACAGAGCACACAGAAGCAGTGTAGCCCATGGGGGGCTTTCCCACAGTGTGAGCTCCATGAGGCGGGGGCCCTGTCACCATCGGCTGTGCTCGCCTTGGCCGGTGGCTGGCCCTAAAACCGAAGTTGTTGCTGAATGAAAATCTAATGGACTTGGAGGGTGCACTTGAAAGCAGATTTACCAATTAGGTAATATGACAGGAATCAAAGTGAAAAAATATGAAAGTTTGAATCAAGAACCAGGGAGGAAAGAAGACTGGTTCAGACAGATAGAATGAAGATTTGGTGATTAATTCATGGCGTTGGGGTTAGGGAGGAAGAAGACATTTTAAAGGACCCTTGAATATGTAAGACTGGGTGAGAGAATGCGTCATCTGTCCACGTTGGAGGTTAGAGTCTCTTGTTTGTGGTAAAGCTAGTAATTCAGACAGGGATAGTTTGTATCTGAGGTGTTTGTGGGACATCAAAGTTCTTAAGCAATCATATATGTGCTGTTTAAAAATACATATAGTTGTTTGGAAGGAAAATAACAGAGTAATTAATAAATGATACAAGAATAAACTCTTTTGTGTACTCACAACTGTAAACTTACTTTCCCCACCCCTGTCCTTAATGATTGATGTGACTGCAGTTAAAACTGTGGGGCAGAATCCAACCTCTCCCCAAAAGCAAATAGGATGAGAAAAGAAGAAAACTGCAAATAAAACCCTGAGCGCATGAATATTTAACGTAGGCTGCAGAAGAAGCGCCAGTGGAGGAAGCGGAGAGGCACCCCCCATAGAGACGAGAAAGCGAACCAGGCGGCACCCCTTCACAGAAGACAAGAGACAGGGCGTGACCCGCGGAGTCCACAGGTCTCGCAGGTTAAGTGCCAGCAGCGTCCTGTGGACTGCACAGAGAGATTTCTTTCTGGGCAGTGGCTGTGAGGGTCAGAGGGCGAAGGGCGGGGAGATGAACAGAAACCTAAACTGTGGCACCAGCGAGTGTAGCTTCCTCAGGGTACCAGGCTGGTAACTCCAGGGGTCGACGGAGGCAAGGATGCCTCTCTATCTGAGGACATTCCAGCATCTCTATGAGGGAAAGCAAGGAGCAATACAACAGGGAGAAGGTGAAAGGAAAGGGACCTGAGGAGAAAATTAGTAGAGTCTGGCTCCCGGGGGGGAATCCGGAGCATGAGCGATCCTTGGAATATAAATTTATGTAACTGTGATTTCCTCAAAACTTTTTTATCTCTTAAGATTTTTTTTTTTATCTTGCAACTCTTGTGTGCGTAATTAGTTTCGTGTTTGCCGTAGAAAAGGTCTACTTAAAAAAAAGGTACATGTCTATCAATACGGATTATAACCACAGGAAATGTGAAGTCATGGAGTACGGAGGGATGATGTTTGATGGCACTGAGAGTGCATGTCATGGTGTCAGCAGAATGTTTGAGGGAAATTATTCAAAACTGATACTTTATTTAAAACAGTTCTATAAAGCAAACAGAATAAGGCACATGTGGAGTCTAATGGGAAACAGGTGGTTATTGACTCTGGAGGTTGGCTACTCCAGATACACAGGTATTCCTTTGTGTGTGTCATCTAGCTGTAGAGAGATAGATTATAATAAATAAATATGTAAAGAGTAAATTAATAGCTAGAAAATAAGTGTTCCCACCTTCGTAACTGCCAGGGTTTTGCACTAACCATATTAGCTGCATTTTTTTTTTTTTTTTGCTTAAAAACAAGATGCATGCCTACAACATAAAATTATATAAGCAGATTGGATTTTCAACAGACATTCTTGAGGCATTACCAAACATTAAGTTTTTCTTAAAACAGTACACAAAAGCGGACCAAAATTTTTTTAAATAAAAATTTTGCACCAGTGGTATGTCTGTGAGAAATAAAAATAGGCTATGAAAAGCCAGAGCGATAGTTGTTTGCATATTAAAATTTGTAAAATTGTGTCTTTGTGAAAGAATTATTCAGAGTGAACTGAATAATTGGTTTGTCTTGAATTGGTTAATATCAAACTATATCAATTGAAAGTAAAATTCTCCTTCCAAATGATTTCTGTAGGAGTATTAAAGTTCACAGAGATAGATCTTAAAATTTTGACATACAGCAGATAGAGATTCTTATGGGATTTTAAAATACTTGAATGAAATGTCAGTTGCTGCAGAAAACAAGTATGAAATAAACCCTCATAATGGACTGTGTCTCATTTACTGTGACTAGAACACCATTGTATAGATGGTAGGGTACACAGTGGGCATATAGGTGAACCAAATTGTCTAAATGAACCTACTTAAAGAGTTTACAGCTTCAGATAATCATTAGAACCCTTTAGGTATTTAATCATTATTTGCAATGTACTACCTCAATAACCCAAGTAAAATGAGAGCTAACAACAGAATGATAAAAATGAAACTTTAGATTAAACAAATTTTTGAATGTCAAATTCATCTCATTAATTTATCTCTTTTAATTACTCAGCCTTATTACTCTGTTGGACAATACAGAGAAGTAAATGGATAATAATAGTCTCTATTTTGGTATTTACACTTTTAATCTTGATGTATTTTAAAACTAAGTTCGCAAATTACGTTTTGACCTGTTTCCCCATGTTAGTTGTTATTCTACTACATAGTACTTTTTCATGCTATGATTTATCATAACTTGTTTAACATATTCATTACTTTTGGACATCTAGGTTGTTCCACTATTATAAATTGTTGTTTTGCTATTATACATTGTGTTATAATAACTATGGTAGAGGTTAAATCTTTGCTAATAATTCTATTATTACATTAGGATAAATTCTTGAAAGTGGACTATCAGAGCCAAAAAATATATATGTTTTTGATACACTCTGTCAAAATGCTCTGCAAAAAACTTGTATCCATTTGCACTGCCACCAGCAGTATTATAAAGATTCTTTTTTTTTCCAGAAGCCATTGACAATGAATGTTGTCATGCTTTACAATTTTGGCAAGTTGATGGATGAAATGTGGTATGTCACTGTTGTTACAATGTATAGTCATTTGAGTAGTAGGTTGAATACATTCTCATATAGGTGTATGTACTGTCTATATTTCTTCTTTTGTGAATTGTCAGTTCGTGCCAATTCGTGCATTATTCTACTGGGGTGTGTGAATAAATGGGGCTTCAGGACGTAAGGGCGCTGAAGGGAGAGCTGGAATTCAGGGACACCAGGACACCGACTCTACTTTCCCCCCCTATCTACCTGTGACCTTAGTGAGACAGGTTTGGTTTCAGGAGGACCTGCTATGTGTAAACATCTCCTTAAAGACAGGCCTTCTGCTCACAGACGTGCACGTGAGTCCCACAGTAGTGGTGAATAGTCACGCGACAGGCACACAGAAGGACTAGGGCATAGCCCAAACGCGCAGTCCTCGAGTCAGCAGGACACCACCCAGCTTAGACAGCTGTGCACTCCTTGTTAGAGATGCTAGATACCAGCAACATCTGTATTCACTTCCACTCAGAGAGGCAAATTCATTTTCACAGTTTCTATCTCCTTATTAAATCAGTTAAAGACTTCAAGCAGGTGATAATATCAGTGAGAGTGCGTTTCTTTCCTTCAGTACACAGCCTGTTGAAAAGATTCAGAAAATACACAAAAGCATGCATATAGACATACACTTTTTCCTTATTGAATTACAAGTGCTTTTATGTAAGAAATCTAATTACACTTTGTCTCTGTTAAAAGATTCTTTTTCTTAATCTTTTGTAACTATTTCCCTCAGTTTGATTTTAAGATATTTTTAATAAAAAAAATATTTTAGAAACTTTATAATATAGTCAACTGTATTATGTACATGTGGCTTTTTTATGCTTCAAAATGTTGACTTTACCCCAAAAGCAGATAATTAGTTATAGTGGCTGACTTTTATATTATTTTCCTCTGTGTTACATTTAATCTCTCTGAAATTTTTTTAATGTAGTGTGAGGTTTAGGAATTTTAATTCATTTTCTTCACACAATTCACATTTGTAGATGCCATTTAATTTAATTAGGGATTCCTTCATAATGTCTAATAAATATATACTAACTTACTTAGATTTCAGCAATGAGACATCAATGAAAATTTGTGCTCTTAAATCTTTGTAAAGAAGTGGGGTAAGATTTGTAAATTATCTTATACAAGTATTAGTTTTTATATACTAAATTTAGGTTTGGCTGTTTCTGAGCGATCTAGAATGCTAACTAGAAAATAAGCATTTTCAGGAATACACAATTAGCGACTAGCAGTGAATGATGTTACCATTTGCATTGCGAAATATGTATTTATACTAATGAGACGACAGACTTAACTGGGCTTATGGAAGTTATATATCATGTCAGAAGCCGTTGTTGAGATCTGTTATTTCATTAAAAAAGAAAGCATTAATCCTGCAGAAAGTCAGAGTGTATTACGCACATATTTCGTGAACATCTTCATATTGAGTATTTTGAGAGATATCTTAAGGGAATAAAATGCACCTTTTGCTGCTAGGCTTGCGGACATGGAGGTCCAGGACTTGATGAAGAAGAGACATCAGAAAACAAAGCAGCTGGTTGAAATTCATCGGAAATGGCAAAGTGAATCCAGGACAGTAATAAAGACTCAGAGAAGAGAGGTTTTGCAGAAGCTGCAGAATTTCAGCAGGACTCTGAGCGTGGGACAATACGTTTAGGCGTCGGGAAGAGCGCTGTGTGCTTACCGTTGGGAACTGGCGGAACTGCTTGGGACCGGCCAGGGGAATTGTTGGTGGCGTTCCAAGGGGGAACGCCCAACCTGGGAGAGGCCTCTCGGGCGGCAGGGGTTGTTGAAGCTGATACTAGATGGAATCCACCTGTGAAGAACCGTACGTGTCATGCGGCACGGTCTAAGATTGTCTCTGGAGGGTGTCTGTCCAGTCCGTGCCCTGGAGCAGAGCTGAGACGTGACGGATGGACTGTCTCAGGGAGAACTGGGGATGGGTGAGCTCACGTCTCCTGTGAACGGGGCAGGTGTGAGTGTGCACACAGAGGACGGAAGCCAAAGCGGGGTGGGCAGGGCCTTGTCATGCGAGAGGGTAAGAGTCGGGAGCCAGAGACGACTCCATGGGGGTGGGCAGGGCCTGGTCCTGTGAGAGGGTAAGAGTCGGGAGCCAAAGACGACTCTGTGCTTCTGAGGGCAGAACCTGGAAAAATGTCGCTGTGGTAGAGAACAAGGAAAGGCCATAGAAAGATCCTTAAAATAGCCGGTCATCCGCACCACTGCTTAAAGCTGTGGTGCAGAGGATGTCACGTGGCAGTTTGTGAAGGACATTGTAAAACAGTATATAACAGACATTATCGAAAACTAAAAATAAATGTGGTTCTAAAGGACTAGGTGATGATCTTATCAGAGGATAATGTGGACAGTGATTACAGTAGATCTAGGTCAGGCTGATTTCTCCCTTAGAACGAGACATCCTGACGTCATTCGGTATGTGGGTATGTGGCAAGAATCCCACGCCGTGCCACTCGGGTGAGTTCCCCCGTCCTCGGCACCCTCAGGTGCCCATGCTCGCGGCAGGCATGGGGGCCTCAGGGATGGAAGAGCAGAGTTGGAGACTCTTTTGTCCCCGTTCTTTTCAGTGGCTTCCTGCCGAAGCTCAAAGCTATCGCTGCATGACATAGATTTCCTGTTCTCCTGACTGTATTCCTCTTCACCACGGCCGGAATGAGGGGTTAGCGACCAATACACTTGCCGCGGGAGCTGCCGGAGAACACCGGGATCTGGGTCAGCATGGTGCAGAGAATGAGGCTGCAGAATTATCAATAGGAAGCCGTGTTTCCTTTCCGCCGTGGGTCTCAATCCTGATGATTGAGATTTTAAATTCAGATGCTCGCGTTCCACAGTCGGCTTGAACAAGGCACAGAGCCCTTCAATACGGTAATGACAAAGGACTTCAATCCCAGCAGCGCTCACTGTAGCATTTGCATCTTTGAGGGTCTAGATGTTCACCTCCTGGGTTCATCAGTCGCACACTGAGTGCACTTACTATTTTATCTGAGAACATGAAGAGATGAGCCCAGGGGGTCAGAAGGGGACCGTAGGCTGCAGTGTTTCTTTGAAATGGTGTCCTACCTTTACCTGTCGACTCAAAGGTTGAGCTCTAAAGGGAGAAAAATTGATGAAAAGAAATCCCTTTGGGGGTGAAAGTTTGTACTTCAAGGGATAAGAATATTGCTCGTGTGCACCCATGAGCCCAGTTACTCCCTCAAATTTCAAGTAGTTTGTACCGACTTTGTATCTCATCCTTAGTTGATTGACAGCCGCCAGTTGAGATTTCTTTTCCTGAAGAAAAGTCAGCAAGGTGAGAACTCTGTTTCTTATTCTATGAGCTATGTTTCTTGTTCTGTTTTAATTGGAAATGTTCACCCACAAAATTCTTCCCACTCCAACCAATTCCAGTTCTGCTGTTAAGACATCATTCTTTTATAGAATGGTTTGTGTTTGTTCCAAGATGCTTTGACTTCCCATAAAAAGTGGGAAGCTGGACAATATAGAAGTATTTGAAAACAGTCATTTTGTAATGATGACCTTTCCAATGATAATTGCTAAGTATTTTAAATGTGAACATTGTTATTGTTATTTTGAGAAATCATTATAGAGTATTTAAGTGGTAGAGTAGAAATTGATAAAGGCAGAGAGTAGATATTTGGATATTTATTGAGCACCAATTATACTGAATATACCAACCTCTGGGGTTAATAATATATAACTCATTTTACTAAGGTACAAAAACTAAGGCTTAGAGAATCTAAATATGTCACTAGGGTCACACAGACACTAAGTGGCCAAGCCAAGATTTAAAACCATAGTCTCATTCCAAGACCCACTATAAAATATTGCTTTTTCTTATGTGGAATCTATTGGTGTCTGGACAATAGTAGGGCATAGATACCCTCAGATCACTTAGTTTTCAATGAGAAGGAAAGTGTCTTGTGAATTCAAATGTCTTCCATGTCACTATGAGCTTCTGGATAGTTAACTTGTTTCATGCTGCTTGTTTTAAGAGATAATCCTATCATATTTTGAAAAAGCGTTTCATAGGTGTAATTAATGGTAAGGACACTGATTAGAAGTTGAGATCTAGGGGTTTTTTTGGTCTGGTTCTGACATTAGCTCATTGTCTTATCTTGGGTGATTCACTTGGTATCTTTGGGTCTGAGTTTTTTTCAAATTGTACCTTCTTATAAGTAATTTTTAATATGCATTATTTTATCTTTGTTTAACTTTACAAAGCTAATATTGCACAGTTTTCTGCTGAGGAGCTCTCAAGGGAGGAGAGTCATATTGGTTTAGGATAGGTCCAGCGATGTGAAGCTATGAAGTATAAAACTCTAATGAACCACCTAAAGTAGCAAGAAACATTAGATTCATCGCTGTGTCAATCAAGCACCCCCCCCCCCCCCCAGGCGTCCTTCACTCTGTGCTTGTCTCTGATCAGCATTGCAGAGAATGGAGCTCTGACCTTTGGACGACATCCACTTTTACCTACCACGGTTATCTTTTGTTTTGGCCAATATCCCATTCATATAACTCAGTTATCACAGATTGCTAAAATAAATTTGTTTCAGTGCTAAGAGTTTTATCTACATCAAGATTATGAATTCTATGGTATTTTATTCTATCAGTTTAGAAAATTTCCTTCGTACTGATGATACTCTGGAAAGACTTGTTTGTTGAGTATCTTACCACACCTGCCAAGGAGGTCCTAAATGTTTAACAGATGAGTACAAAAATAACTGACATTACCTAAATACTTCCATAAATCTTTTCTTAAAAAGATAATTAAGCCAGTTTTAACAAGCAGAAAGTAATCGATACCATTTTCTCTTCCTCTCCCGCGCACTTTTCAAAGAGGAGGATTTGGTTGGGAACACGCTGCTCTGTTTTAACGACAGTCACACTGATTTCCATGCGTGAATCACTCCTGCCCTGGGTTTCCCCATGTGCTTACTGTGTTATTATCTCTGTCTTTCTTGAGATACTACAGGCTCCCCAAACACAATCTGGTTCAGGTTATTATTTCACTGCAAGAATGTTCATGTGATTATCAGCTTGTTTCCTGGGGAAACGATCTCTGTAAATCAATTCTGCTTTATGTTGCTAAAGGACCTGGCAGATAATTGAATATCGTCGTCGCAAGCCTGACGGAGACCTTGTGAGACATCCGTTCTGTTCTCTGTGTGGAAGCCTGGAGAGACAGCACTGAGCTAGATAGCAAGGCTTTGATGAATTGACCTGTATCTGTGTTTAATTAGGGACGTTTCCTGATGCTTATCCTAGGTTCTTGGTGTGAAGTGGAAAACTTTTGGCCCACTACTTTATGTCATAATCCTTCTTACACTTGAGAAACAAGACTGTTACCCTTCTTGTCTCAAGACTAATTAGGCCCGATATTCATTTCTTAATAAATTGATTCTACTGCCTAGACGTAATCATTGTCTTTATTCACTGAGCTTTTCCACAATTCATCAGGTCTCCTTGGTTTCTGGGGACCAGAACACACACACACACACACACACACACACACACACACACACACACACAGTAACACCACATTTCTGCTCTAAGTTATTTTTAGGGCATATGATGTGTATCAACAGTGTTAAAAAGCAGGCGTCTGTCCCCTTTTATGGCCCTTTTATTGAACGCCGATCTAAGTCTTACTATGATTATACTGTAACCATTGAAAAACTTTATCACTGGTGACTTTTCCCTTCCTCTTCCTTCCTTATAAATTTCTTTGTAATTTCAAGGTCAGATTTCTTTAGATTTTCCATAAAAATCTGATTTTTCAGACATTATCTCTTAGTATAGAGCACTAGATCCGAATTTTTCTCTCTTCTCCTGTCCTCTGATCTCACTAATCTAGTAAAATTGTATTGTAATGTCCAGTGTACTATCCTGCATATAATTATCATACCGTCTCCTGCTTTTTCCTGTCATCACTCTAAATTTCATTGTAACTGAGGTGTTTGGATACATGTTTCTTTCATCCTGCATTTCTTAATAAGTCAGGATGAACAGGAAGTATCTATTTGAAGGTCCAGTTTAGCACCTTTTCAAATCTTATTTCCCACACTAAAAGTCAATGAAGCTCTAAACAGAGCTAGGTTTAAAAGGTATGAGAGTTGTTGAAAGCCTGCTCCAGACACATAGTTCAGTTATATCTGTTTTAAAAATATATTAGTTTGTAGTTTCAGGTGTTCTCTAGGTAAATTATACACACTCTCATTAACAGAAATAACTTGGGATCTTTTGTAAATATACTTTCTGTTAGAAAATGCCTGTTGGGGAATAGAATGGTGGCTGTCTTTTAGTAGCCTACTTTTTGTTTCCCCTAACGGGTATAAATCATTAGGAATAAATTGTGTTCTGTCATTGTAGCCAGTAATTGGTGACATTTTCTTGTCACTATGAGTTTATAAATAACAGCAATATACGTACTGTCAACAGATTCATTATGTTATGAAAAACATAAACCAGTAGTCTGTTTCTTTTAACAAAACTTTGCATATTTTCTATATTAAGTATGACAGTGACATCTTTACAAATTTCTACAGAATACTCGATAGAGCCAGTTTTCATCATTAATAAATTCAAATTGTTTTATTATGCTTTAAGTGTACTTTAATTGTTTCTATTTCTTTCATAGTTCACTTGGAAAATATATCTTTCCAAGAGTATTTTGTTTGTAAATAGATACTTGATCAATAAAACAGATAACGCTTTTTTTTTTTAAAGTGGTCAAGTATACAAGAGACATGCAAAAAAATCGTCAGCATGTGTGATGCATTTTAACACAGCTCACATTATAAGAATATTTCTAAATGTTATCAAAGGACCTATAATACAAGGTCCTCACATTTTGTGCTTATATAATCAATAGTGGTGATCTGTCCTCTCTTGAAGGAGCAAGTAAGCCATTTGGAAGGCACATTAATATGAACCAAACCCCATAATCACTAACTTCATTGCCGATTAAATCAGTACATTACTTTCTACTCTTAGTGTCTTAGCAGTGTTATAAACTGTCACATCTTTGACCACCACCCCCTATAGAGGTAGATAAGATCTTTCACTTTCAGTAGCTTCTACGGCTTCCTGGAGATGAGATTTTATTTTTCTTTGCTTCTGCAACACTGAGACAGAGAAGCCCCTGCTGGGTTATGGAGAGGGGCCAACCAGCAAGCCCACTGCAGCTTTTGTTTGAGCCTTGTCTTCCTGAATAAGTTCATCAGTTACATATTTATTATATAAGCAAGACCCAGTGGGTGTTGCATCCAGCTAGCTCACCGGAATCATGCTGGGGAGCTCTGGGTACCATGATTTCCCCCTTTTTTTTGTATTTTTCTGAAGTTGGAAATGGGGAGACACTCAGAGAGACTCCTGCATGTGCCCGAAGGGGATCCACCCGGCACGCCCACCAGGGGGCGATGCTCTGCCCATTTGGGGCGTTACTCTGTTGCAACCAGAGCCATTCCAGCACCTGAGGCAGAGGCCATGGAGCCATCCTCATCCTCAGCGCCTGGGCCAACATTGCTCCAATGGAGCCTCAGCTATGGGAGGGGAAGAGACAGAGAGGAAGGAGAGAGGGAGGGGTGGAGAAGCAGATGGGCGCTTCTCCTGCGTGCCCTGGCCGGGAATCAAACCCGGGACTCCTGCACACCAGACCAGCACTCTACCACTGAGCCAACCGGCCAGGGTGACTTCCCCATTGAGAGGGAGTCTCCTGAGCTTTTCACTTGAATTCTCTCCGTCCAGCTACATGACGTTTTTGAAGTTCCTCTCAGATGCCCCGACTTAGCAAAAAGATCATTACCCAGGTTTGCTTTGTGTTTTATTTATTCATTCATCAAACACAGCCCAGGCACTATTTCTGATCCTTCAGGGGCTACAAAGCTGAGAAACAAGACCTACAGGGGTGTACAGCGTAGTATTTTAGAAATCATTCTAGTCAAGGCTAGAATCACTTGTGTATTTCAGAGCTAAACTTTAGTCAGGTGTTTATCTCTTTTTAGTATTCCTGAATTAATTTCTCATTATTTTGGGCAATGCATTGATTGTTCAGATGTCCATTGTTTCCTCTAATGGTTAGCCCTTTCGCCAGGTCACCAAATCTTTTTTTTGTTTCACAGACTGAATCTGAGTTATATTTGATTTTGGAATTCTGCTTTTTCTTAGTGGGATGGCTGATGCTTCTTAGATATCTTTTCTATTCCTCTTCCTACTTCAAATCATTCTGCCATTGAAAGCTGCCAATATGAGCTGTGCACTAAACATATTTTTTCTCTTTCACAATGAAAAATTTTATACCTTTGTCAAACATAATCTTCTATAAAAAATATTTTAACATGATGAACTCACACAACTGGCATTATGTATTTTCAAATCAAAATGATTGGCCCAAATGGAGTTCAATTTGCTATTTCTTATTTCCCACTTAACATTTCCAAAAAAACTTCCAAATTTCAAGAGTATTACTTTGTCTTACTTCCTCTCCGGGCTCCACTGAAACGTCTCTTCCTTTTAGCCCTCCCTAGAACCCAAAGGGTAACAGAGCTGACCGGCCTCTACATTCCCCACTTGAAATCTCTCCACTGTCTTAAGTTTTCATCAGATTCAAACTATCCATTTCAAAGGGATTCTTAGCCTGACCAGGGAGTGGCGCAGTGGATAGAACATTGGACTGGGATGCGGAGGACCCAGGTTCGAAACCCTGAGGTTGTCGGCTTGAGCGCAGGCTCACCAGCTTGAGCGTGGGGTTGCTGGCTTGAGCATGGGATCATAGATATGACCTTGTGGCCGCTGGCTTGAGTCCAAGGTCACTAGCTTGAAGTCCAGGGTCACTGCCTTGAGCACAAGGTTGCTGGCTTTAGCAAGAGGTCACTCGTCACTCAGTCTGCTGTAGCCCCCCCCCCCCATCAAGGCACGTATGAGAAAGCAATGGATGAACAACTAAGGTGCCGCAACAAAGAATTGATGCTTATCTCTCTCCCTTCCTGTCTGTCTGTCCCTCTCTGTCCCTCTGTCACAAAAAAACAAACAAACAAACAAACAAAAACACCAAAGGGATTCTTAGTCCCTGGGATCCAGGTAATGTATATATTACTTAATTCAAATCTCTGTCCTTCTTGAGTTCTTTCCTTACATCCAGAAATCTTGATTCCTTTCCTCCAACTCTGTTAATGTCTAGCTTCATAAAATGTCTGTTCACCAGAGGCGGCAGGGCAGAACTGAACCAGTCTAGGAAAACAGAGATTCTCTCAGCTTAGTTTTCCTGTTGTTTAAATGCCAAATAATCTTATCTTTCTTTCTCTTCCTTGCAATTTCTTACGAAGATGTTAGAACGGGCTCTTCTCTGTCGCGTGTCATCCCGGGAATGGACCAGGTGCTCTCTTGTCTCTGTGCCCTGATGGCACCAGGCTGACAGTCTGCAGTCCCCTCCCCACTACTCCTGTATCAAAATTCTGCCCATCTCTCCGGGCTCCACTGAAACATCCCTTCCTTTAGCCCTCCCTAGAACCCAAAGGGTAACAGAGCTGACTGGCCTCTACATTCCCGTGGAGTGGAGGCGCCCTCACTCTTCCGGACAGTTAGCATTTACTACATCATTCTCAAGTTATCTATGTGTCGGTCTTATTTTCTTTGCTAGTTCATGAATGTCTAGGGAAGAGGAACTAGACTTCTAAGTCTATTCCGTGGATTGTGTAGCAAAGTATGTGCCCAGTTAAATTTTTTCAACAACTGAATGAATGGATGGATGGATGGATGGATGGATGAATGAAGTATCCATTGGATTGAGTATAATGTTAGAAAATGGTTTGAGGCATAAATAGAAAATCTTAGCTACATGCAGACAAATACCTTGATCTTCTTGTAGGAAAGTAGACATTTATATACTCTGACTTGTAAAAATACTTTATAAAGAATCTTATCTTGTGTTCTTTTTTTCCTTTTTTATTGATTTGAGAGAGAGAGGAAGGTAGAGACAGAGAGAGACAGGAACATAAATCTGTTCCTGTATGTGCCCTGACCGGGGATTGAACCAGCAACTACTGTGCTTCAGAATGATGCTCTAACCAACTGAGCTGTGTGGCCAGGGCTTGTGGATTTTTTTTTAAAGCACATTTGGAAAAGGGAGAGTGAATTCATTGACTTCCATGACATACTGTTTTAATTAGAATGCAGACCATTGGTGCATCCCTTATTATGGCTTCTTCTCATTTGCATTCACTAGATTTTCATACTTAAATGATTTGTATACTTGCATAACTTAAAATTCTAAACATTAAATTGATTGCACATTGTCATTATATATTCAGATTATTTTCATAGTCTTGAGTACGTTAATATATCATATGTTCTTATACACATAATTTATGTAAAATTCTCTTCCAGCTTTACACTGTCATTTGGAGCTCTTTAGAAATCAATATTGTAGAATACTACAAGGAGAAAAAATATCTCCAAAAGCACTCCCCTGTGTTCCCATTAATTTGTTTATTATCAAGGTCTTTATTAGGACCAGAGTTGCTAGCGTAAGCCTATAATAAACAGAGTATAATTGAATTTTCAATATTTTGTCTCTTGGGAGTCATTTTCTTATAAGACCTCTGCTCCATCTTCTGACTGATTGTCAGCAAGCAGTTACTCAGTGTCACCACATTAATGTCCCCAAACATTGCAGAACAGTCTACCTGATTGCACTATATTTAAAGATACTCATTTCATGCCCTTGATATTTTCTCTTTAAATTATTTACCTCAATTTTAAATATCATTTAAAATGCAGTGAATGTAATGAGCCTAGATGACTTGAAAATACAAATTCAGACATAAGCCAAGAGTTGTCAGGGTAGATGACAAACACAGTCCTGGTGGGCATTCCAGAGCACAAGGACAGCAGCACAGTGGGACAGGAAGCTGAACCAGACTCGGTGCTGGACGCCTGAGGGCTGGACCGCTGACCTCTCCTTCCCTGTGTTCTAGGTGTTTTTTGGTCAAGTTCCTTTTTTTTTTCTTTCTGTGAACTTCATCTGAAATGAATCAGATACTATGCTGAATGCTATCCTAATATGACATTATCAAAAGTAAATGAAGATAGTGACAGTTGAAAATGCTCTATGCAAATAGATCAATGGGATGGGGGAAAATAAAGCCTTTGTTTTTATTGGTGCCGAATGGTTAGAATAGAACATTTCACAAATCCAGGATACTTATTACCAGCCCTGGGACAGTCCAGGTTCATGTCTGTTGTCCCAGTATAAACAATACTGCCTCCTTTCACTCTGAAAAATGTTTTGGTCCGGTCACTAAGTTCCATGGTCGCCCCACCTCTAACACATTTTTAGTCTCTTGACTCCTCTGTTTCCCAGGCGGCTGTGCTAATAACCCACGCGGTAAAATGAAAACAATTGTGGTTCTGTTCAGGAATTCCACACCTGACCTACTTGGCGAAAATTCTCTACCTCTTTGTTCAACAAGTAACTATTATTCAACAATTAAATTTTGAGTTTGGATATTAATGCTATTTCTTTTTAATTCCAATATTTTAACTGTCTGCTTGTTTGTAATAAAATGCATATATATATATATATATATATATGACAAATCACATGCACGCACGTGTGTGTGTCTGTGTGTGTGTGTGTGACTTCAGATGACATGGCTTAATTCAGTTACAGCCAACATTGATGGGTGCCCACGAGACACAAAACACTGTGCTCAGTAGTATGGAGGACACAGGGAGAAATCAGCTCCCTGGGGGGGAAGGGATGGGGAGAAGGATGGGAGACTTGAGGTTCAGAAGTGGATGTGGGAGTAACTAACAGTTATGGGCTACATACTCTTTGCAGACTCGGTGCTCAGCTTCCTTGAAGTAGCGGGGCACCGAGGTACAGGGAGACTTACCTCTTCCGTCTTGAGCATCTCCAAGTGCTCTTACGCAGGGCACAGGAGACGTGTTGATGAGTCAGAGAGGTAAGTCCCTGTCCTGACAAGGCTCGTGGGGCACACAGAGCTGACACAAGTAAAGCACAGATACACCACTGCACCGTATATACAAGGACAGGGACTGGCTTCCGCAAGGGCGGGCTCCAGGGAGAAGCGAGAGATGTCTGGGGTCAGAGGGTCAAGGAAGTCTTCT